>NC_072473.1:43529291-43842117 GCF_027574615.1 Eptesicus fuscus
TGGCTCCCAAGGGCAGTTGCAATAGTGCACTGCAAAGGACATCAGAAAGGGAAGACAATTGAAGCCAGAGGAAATAGAGCCGCAGACCAAACTGCCAAGGAAGCCGCCCAAAAACCAGTGGGGCCTTTACAAGTTTTAGTAACCCTGCCGTACCTGGACCTATGCAGACCCCCTCCTACACCAAACAAGAGGAGGAATTGGCAGAACAGAAGCAAGCCATTAAAGAACCGGATGGTTGGTGTACCCTACCAGATGACAGACTGTTGGTCCCAGAGGCTATAGGTTGGACGTTAGTTACCCAGTTATACCAGGCTACCCACTTGGCGTCACCAAGACTTCTGAAGTTCTGCAAGGCAGGTACTCTTAGATAAAATAATTAAAAGCATAGTCACTAGAAGTAATGTCTGTGCACAGGTAAATGCTAAGCAAGGTAAGAGGGTCCCCCTGAGAATTCGGGCCCCACGGAAATTCCCCAGGAGAGCATGGGAGGTGGATTTCACAGAGATTAAGCCACTAGCGTCAGGGTATAAGTATCTGCTAGCTCTCATAGACACCTTCTCGGGTTGGGTTGAAGCATACCCCACTAGGACAGAAACTGCCTCTATAATTGTCAAGAGATTACTCCAGGAGATTATACCTAGATTCAGGCTGCCAGTAGTCATAGGATCAGATAACAGCCCCGCCTTTGTAGCCAAGATATCTCAAAATATAGCTCAAGCCTTAGGACAGCCATGCGCGAGACTCAAAGAAGAATTTAACTAAATTTACCCTAGAAACCGGTGAAAACTGGACCAACCTCCTACCCTTCACCCTCTTATGGGCCAGGTGTACCCCCTACCCGTAGGGGTTTCCCCCTTTTAGAGATCATATATGATAGACCTCCCCCTGCCGCTTCCTTTCCAGGGACAGGAAGAAACTGAAAGCTGGAATTCATAACCATTCCCTTACTCAAGTCCTTACAGGCTGTGCAGTATACCCAGAAAGCCACCCATAAGCTTGTTCCTGTACAACCCTTCCAGCCCAAGGACTCGGTATAGGTAAAGAAGTTCACTGCCCAAGGACTCACCCCAACCTGGAAGGGATGCTACACCGTTATCCTGAGCACGCCCACGGCTGTTGAAGTAGATGGCGTCCAGACCTGGCTACACCACTCCCAGCTCCTGCACCAGGAAACGGCCTAGATCCTGGCAACCAGCGGCCTCACCCGTGAGATCCCTAGCCTGGGCTCCACGCAGGCCAGGAGGAAACTCGACACCTGCAGGAGAAGAACTGGAATTCACTGTGGACAGTACTGTTGGGGACTGTAGTACTAAAGGCCTTAACCAGAAGTAAAAGACAAAGTAAAAATGCAAACCATCTCATGATTGAGCCGGGTGTCCCAAGACAAGGGGGGAATGAAAGGGCAGAGCAGGACAGCACAAAATGTACTGTACCCTCCACCCTGTGTAACTATGTATATAACTCCTTTTTCTTAGAAAACCGCGAGAATGTAACAATTGCATGAACCTGCCAATAGGAATGTAGAGAGATGGACTCAGTCCACTTTAGGCAAGCTGCCCAGTGTGCCCCTGTGTAACTGGACCCCTCACCCTACCCCTGACCAATCATGGGAGTCATAAACACTCTCCCTGCCCACTACTCGAAACCCCCTTAAAGCCTTTGTGTTGGCGAGAGAAGCTCTCTTTGTCCCCGGTGAGCGCTGGAGATGAGAGCTCATGCTAGCACGAATAAAGGTTCTCTTGCAGTTACAGCGGGTCTTGGCTCCTTCCTGGGGGGTTTTTGGGGATTCTGAACACTGGGCATTACAGGTACATTAGATTTTGAATGTTGGCAGAGAGCGGGTCAAAATTTGAAAAAAGCCCAGCAGCAGGGAAAAAACTTGCCTCCAAATTGTTTTCCTTGTGGAACACGGTTTTGCATTTGCTAGAGCCTTTTAGAGAGGCTAAGGAGGAACCTCCTCCCCTGGGTCCCTCTGCTCCTAAAGAGGAGCAAAAAGAAAAATTGGAGGAATGGCCTTCATGGACCCTTCCACCTCCATGTCCTAATCCTGAAACATTTAATTGGCCGTTAATAGAATCACCTATACAGAGAGCCATCAGAGAAGGAATGAAGGACATGTCAGTGGAAGAAAGGCTTGCTGACCGACAGCTAACCCAAATCAGATAATAAGACACCATGAAAAAAATTGATTTTAAAATGATAAAAGCCTTGCGAGAAAGCATTGTTCAAAATGGTCTGATGGCTCCTTTTACAAGAGAAATTATGAATAATATTTCTGAAGCATTCTTAGCTCCTTATGATTGGTATCCTCTGGCTCGTGCAACTCTGAATGGAGGAGATCATTTACTATGGAAGGGAGAATTTTTGGAGAAATGATTTGAGCATGTCAGAATGTGGGGTCACGCACTTTTCAAGCAAATTTACTTGCTGCCACTGTAACAGTGGGGAATAAAAGGTGTTATAATTGTGTAAAAACAGAACATTAAAAAAAAAATTACTAGGTCTTTTGGCGATCCTGTAAAATAGGTGCCCACTCTCAAGAGTGTTATTAAGTCTCATTTTTGCCATGTTTTTATTTCACAATCCATCATTTAAAATTTAGACAAATAAAACATTTCCCAGAATTTAGGGATGCATCTGGGATTTCTGTACCCGTGAATAGAAAAGCAAGCTTAAGAAAATGCATGCGCTCCACCCAAATTTGGCTGACTTCTTGAGCCCCAATCTTTTCACGGATGCTACAAATAAACCAGACTTTTTTTTCTTTAAAAGGATGGCAAAAATGACACAAGGAAGATATACAGGCTGTATTTAGGCAATAGGATTAATGCTTCCATAATAATGATAGTTCTTGAATAATAATATATCATGTTACAAGGTTGCCTCCCAAATCTTGGAGGCACTCCTGTTTTTATAAAATAAAATAATACTTTAGCATTGAAGCCACTAAAAGTCAATAAGTTATCTCTGTTACAAAAATTTGCCAAAGAAAATGCCTTAAGATAATTATAATTGGATTTAAATCTCAAAAAAATTGTTGAAACATAGATAAATAATATATTAATTATAAAGGTCCAATAGCTCAGAAGGAAGGCTAACTGTGCCTCTCTAATGGAGGAAGGGGCTAGTTGCCCTTTCCCCAGAAGAAAAGAAAGGCATTTTAAAATCAAGTGGCTAGGCCCTCGCCAGCCAAAAACATGTTTCCTGCCAGTAACAACTTCTAAAGACAAGTTTGCTTTCTGGCTTCCCCTCCTTGGGGCTGGTCACATTTCCAACAAAAAGAATGTAACTAATTTGCATTTGTATGGCTACCAAATTCTAGCAGCCTAATCTAAGAAATACTAAATATTTGACTTGCCGGCTCTAAAAGTTAAAGGTTCAAGTTAAATTGGGAGAAATTATGTAGTTGTGGTAACTAAATGCCTAAAGTATAGAAATTTATTTTATATACATTTGATGGTCTTTCCAAGTTAAATTTCAAAGCTATAACTGAGGGATAATTTTGGAGCATTTTATGAGCCCTGAAATGATTCAAAGATTTTGTTCTCTCTTCTTAGAGGAAATATTTTAAATTTGGCCAATCTAATATACTTGAAATCACATGGAAAGCTTTATCAAATGAAAATTGATAGCTATATTTTACTTATATACATATATTTTAAATGTTATGAGGGTTTTGGCCACTAAGAAGGGCAAAATAAAGTAACAATATATTTCTTAAATACACCCAAATTTTTCAACAGCAGAATTTTAAGACGGAATTTTAAAGACAAAAAGCCCATAGCCACCTGCATTTTAATTAGGCTGGAGGTGGGCCAATGTTTGTGCCTTGTGAATCAGACGTATATGTTTACTAAAGTTTACTTGTTTTGCCTTTTTATTTTATTTTTATTTTATTTTTATTTTATTATTTTTTTAAAAATATATTTTATTGATTTTTTACAGAGAGGAAGAGAGAGGGATAGAGAGTTAGAAACATCGATGAGAGAGAAACATCGATCAGCTGCCTCCTGCACACCCCCTGCTGGGGATGTGCCCGCAACCAAGGTACATGCCCTTGACCGGAATCGAACCTGGGACCCTTTAGTCCCCAGGCCGATGCTCTATCCACTGAGCCAAACCGGTTTCGGCAGTTTTGCCTTTTTAATAAAGATACCTACTTTATTTTTATTTTTTTGTTTTGTTTTTTTTTAATTTCTTTATTGATTAAGGTATCACATATTTGTCCTCATGCCCCCATTCCCATCCCAAACCCCTCCCCACACATGCCCCCACCCTCTGTTGTCCCCTACCGCTGGTTAGGCGCATATGCTTGCACACAAGTCCTTTGGTTGATCTCTCCCCTTTACCCCCTCCCTCCCCTACCCTCCCCCTAAGGCCCAACAGTCTGATCCGTGCCTCCTTGTTTCTGGGTCTGTTCTTGTTCATCAGTCTATGTTGTTCATTATTTCCACTAGATGAGTGAGATCATGTGCTATTAGAAATACACTTATAAGAACCGAAAATGAGACAAGCAATAATGGTTATGGTGACAGGAAATGAATCAGTCTGTAGTGAGTTTCGTTCTGGGCCAACAGTTCTTTTGAGACCCAATTACAATGTCCAACAGTTCTGTTGGACAAAGATACCTACTTTAATTACTTTATAAATTAGCTTTTTAAATTATAATCAAGGTTTTATATAATTTCAGCTAAATGAAAAGCCAATATTTTTATAAACAATTAAATTCTAAAAAAGCCACCAGAAATAGCTAGTGATATTTCTGTTCATCTGCAATATAATTTTGACTGTCTATCTTTCAGGGATTTTGGTTTGCTCTTCCCTTGTTTATTGTAAGAATAAACAAATCATCTTTTTTGTCAAAGAACAGTTTAGACAGGCGCCATTTTGGACTGTCTGACTTGGCAGCTGCCATGTTGGCCACATGGCTTGCCACTCCCCTGGGGGCTGCCATCTTGAAACAGCAAAGGCCAACCCCTCCCTTTGAATTAGCCAATCGGGAAAGACCGTGCACCTGAGCTCCAATCAAGAGCAAGGGACAGTTCTTGCGCGTTGTTAAAGGAACTCTGCTTCAGAAAGGAACTTGCAAAGATTCAGAGCCAAGTTCAAACAGGAAACTTTCAGGGAGGTAGCATGTGTCCAGTAAGGGACACCAGGCAAACCAAGAGTCATGATTCCCTGTGGGGGCGTCTGCCAGTGATACTCTGGGCATTTGTGTTTCACAAATTGGGAGTTTATGAATTATTTTCAATGCTCAATACACTGCTTGCAACAAGCCATGTGCCTCATTTTAAAATCTTACATATTATTTATTCTTTATATGCTGAAATTATAACTGAATCCAAGTAAAGTCTAGGAAAATTACTGAAACTTTCCATAATCCCTCTGTATATGCAAATAAGCCAAAGGGGATACTCTTTAAAAATAAATTCTAAGCTTAATAAAAAGGAGAAATTTAAAAATTTTTAAATCTCTTCCACTAATATTTACAGGGTAAACTGAAAATTATTATTCAAGCCTTAAATCTGATCATAAATAGTCAACATAATGTAAAGAAAGTCATTGTAATATAGTTATTCGGCCACATGACTCAGTATCCAAGCGGCAGTCCTGTATGTTGCTTGGTGTAAAAAAAAAAAAAAAGACAAAAACTTTTAAGAGAAACTCTCTAAAAGCTGGCCTGGAAATTATTCTGGAAGTAAATAAAGAGATTTCCTTCAAATATCTGGGAAACAGTAATTAAAAAGTCAATGTATTAGGCTTTGAAAAATAAATAATTTGTATTTTTGCCTCCCTAGACAAAGCTTATGTAAAGTTACTCAAAGACTAATAGCAAAAATTTAATTAATGTCATTTACTGTCCATAACCTAGGACAAGTCAAGTTAAAAATAAATAAATAAATAAACCTTATTTCAGATTTATTTAAATTGGCTAATTAAAATAAATGAATATTCATAAAAACCTTGTTGTACTGGGCAGGAAACTGTTCCTGAAGCATTAACTAATTTTTTTACTAATGGTTTATCTCATAGTTAAAAATCTGCTTAAGAGAAACCAAGATGGCGGCATAGGTGAAACACCTAACCTGCAGCCGGGCACAACAATTTCAAAGGCACAACTAGAGGTCAGAACGGACATCGTCCAGAACCACAGGAGAGCTGGCGGACTGAAATGCCCACAGCTGGGGGGAAGGAGAAGGCCACGGGGACAATCGGGGGAGCCGTAAAAGCCTGAGGTATGGAGAAACTGGCGGAGACACGAGCGCGCGCGCCTGCGGGGAGGATGGAGCCGGAGAGGAAGGGGCGGCTGACGGCCTGGCCGGCGTTCACTGGCAGGAAGGAGATAAAGGCTCCGGAGTGCGCTAAGCGCCGGCTCCGACTGCACTGAGCGCCAGTGCAGGCGAAACCCTGGGAAGCCAGGCGCAGGCTGGGGGAATGAATCTGGGCTGTGGGGCGCAGGCACAGAGGAGCGGGGGAAGGCAGAGCTCCAGAGGCGCGCACGGGAAGGGACGCAAAGGACGGACTGTTGCCTGCGCCACTGAACTGTCCTAGCGGGAAGGAGACATAAGCTCAGGACCGTGCTGAACCCCAGTTCCGACTGCACTGAACCCCAGTTCCGGGCGAAACCCTGGGAAGCCAGGCGCACGCTGGGGGAATGAATTTGGGCTGTGGTGGCGGAGGCACAGAGAAGCGGCGGCTCCAGACGCGCGCACTGGAAGGTGCGCAGAGGACGGACTTTTGCCTGCGCCACTGGGTGGCCCTGCTGGGAAGGAGACAGGGACGCCAGACTGCGCTGAGACCCAGTTCCAACTGCACTGAAACCCAGTTCCAGGCGAGAATCTGGGAGTCCAGATTAATTAGGGGAGGGACTGGACTGTTTGGCAGTGGGCGAAACTCCAGGGCGCGTTTCTCTCAGAGGTGTTTGCAAGGAATACAGAGGGACACAGACACAGGAGCCTCATAGGGCGGGGCTGACAGGAAGCCAAGGTTGTAGGCTCCACCCTGTAGCTCCGCCCCAGCCAAGCCGAGCAGAAGCTTTTTCCTGCTGAGTGCCTCAGGTAGTGGCTGACCCACACTGCATTGGAGACCCAGAAACGAGGGCATCTAGTGGTTGGTGGGAGATGACACCAGATTTCAATCACTTGCATAAGGGAGGCATTCTAGAGGCAGACTCAGTGAGCGCCAAGGCATTGCTGCATCAAGACCCGGCCCACAAACATGTCTCCTGCACAGCAACTCTTCCTATATGGACAAAGAGGGTCCTCACGGCCAATTGGCCTGGAGGACAATTCCTCCCAGTGACACCAACAACAATCAAGACTTAACTGTACAAAGGAGGACCAAGATGGAGACATAGGGCGGCAGCCTGATCGTTGCCTACCACAACAATATTGAGACTACGACGGGAGAGCAGAGCAGACACCAGCCAGAAAGACCGGGGGGCTGGCTGAGCAGATGCTCTACAACTAGAATAAAAGAGAGGGGTACGCAGGATGATGCTGATGCCGGTGACCCAAAGTCCACACTTTAAGAACTATGGCTCAGGCGACACAATGGTGGCCAGGAACGTGCTCGGCGCAGTTCCCCCGGCGCTCTCCGGCTGAGGGGACGGCTCCACTCGCTGCCGAGCACGGACAGACGAGCCCCTGGGAGACATGGTGTGGGAGACTCCGTGCTTGCTGACCTCCGAGTCCTTCAAGAATCTCAATGCCCCGAAGTGGCCAGGTGCGCACGCTCAGCGACTGGCCACCGTTGCAGACCCAAGGGCCGACGCAGCGACACCGGACCAGCCCACCGCCGGGCACCGGGCACACCGGAGCCTTGCCGAGCCCGCCGCCCAACGAGTTCTGCGGCAGCCGCCCTGGAGCTCTGAGAAAATGACCGAAGGAATTGCTGAGAGGGAATTGACCAACAGGAATTGGGATCAAGAAGACGAAACCCCGCTGAGACCCGAGTCCAGGCGAACCTGCGAGCCTCTGGGCTCAGATGTAGTCACACGCCTCTGGGTCTAGGTGAGGCCTCACGCCCCTGGGTTTGGGTGAGGCCACACGCCCCTGGATCCAGGTGAAGCTGGATTCCGGGTTCGGGTGAGGCCATGTGCCCCTGGGTCCGGGCGAATCTGAACCCTGGGTCCGGGTGAGGCCGTGGGCCCCTGGATCCGGGTAAGGCTGGGTCCCGAGTACGGGTGAGGCCGTGAGCCCCTGGATCCGGGTGAGACCACGCGTCCAGGGGTCTGAGAGAGGTAACGCGCCCCTGGGTCCGGGTGGCTTCGTGCACCTAGGTCCAGGTGAGGCCACGTGCCCCTGGGTCTGAGAGACGCCACGCACCCCTAGGTCCGGGCGAGACCATGTGTCCCTGGATCCGGGTGGGGCCTCGTGCACCAAGGCCCGGGTGGGGCCGCGTGCCCCTGGGTCTGGGGGAGGCCATGCGTCCCTGGGTCCGGGTGAGACCGTGTGTCCCTGGATCCGGGTGAGGCCTCGTGCGCCTAGGCCCGGGTGAGCCCAAGTGGCCCTGGGTCTGGGAGAGGCCAAGCGTCCCTGGGTCCGGGTGAGACCGTGTGTCCCTGGATCCGGGTGAGGCCTCGTGCGCCTAGGCCCGGGTGAGGCCATGTGCCCCTGGGTCTGGGGGAGGCCAGGCGTCCCTGGGTCCGGGTGAGACCGTGTGTCCCTGGATCCGGGTGAGACCTCGTGCACCTAGGCATGGGTGAGGTCACGTGCCCCGGGGTCTGAGAGGCCAAGCGTCCCTGGGTCCGGGTGAGACCATGTGTCCCTGGATCCGGGTGAGGCCGCGTTCACCTAGACCCGGGTGAGCCCAAGTGGCCCTGGGTCTGGGAGAGGCCAAGCGTCCCTGGGTCCGGGTGCGACCATGTGTCCCTGGAGCCGGATGAGGCCTCGTGCACCTAGGCCCGGGTGAGGCCACGTGCCCCTGGGTCTGGGAGAGGCCAAGCGTCCCTGGATCCGGGTGAGACCATGTGTCCCTGGATCCGGGTGAGGCCTCGTGCACCTAGGCCCGGGTGAGCCCAAGTGGCCCTGGGTCTGGGAGAGGTCAAGCGTCCCTGGGTCCGGGTGAGACCATGTGTCCCTGGATCCGGGTGAGGCCTCGTGCACCTAGGCCCGGGTGAGGCCACGTGCCCCTGGGTCTGGGAGAGGCCAAGCGTCCCTGGGTCCGGGTGAGACCATGCGTCCCTGGATCCGGATGAGGCCTCGTGCACCTAGGCCCGGGTGAGCCCAAGTGGCCCTGGGTCTGGGAGAGGCCAAGCGTCCCTGGGTCCGGGTGAGACCATGTGTCCCTGGATCCGGGTGAGGCCGCGTGCACCTAGGCCCGGGTGAGCCCAAGTGGCCCTGGGTCTGGGAGAGGCCAAGCGTCCCTGGGTCCGGGTGCGACCATGTGTCCCTGGATCCGGGTGAGGCCTCGTGCACCTAGGCCCGGGTGAGCCCAAGTGGCCCTGGGTCTGGGAGAGGCCAAGCATCCCTGGGTCCGGGTGAGACCATGTGTCTCTGGATCCGGGTGAGGCCGCGTGCACCTAGGCCCGGGTGAGCCCAAGTGGCCCTGGGTCTGGGAGAGGCCAAGCGTCCCTGGGTCCGGGTGCGACCATGTGTCCCTGGATCCGGATGAGGCCTCGTACACCTAGGCCCGGGTGAGCCCAAGTGGCCCTGGGTCTGGGAGAGGCCAGGCGTCCCTCGGTCCGGGTGAGACCATGTGTCCCTGGATCCGGGTGAGGCCTCGTGCACCTAGGCCCGGGTGAGCCCAAGTGGCCCTGGGTCTGGGAGAGGCCAAGCATCCCTGGGTCCGGGTGAGACCATGTGTCCCTGGATCCGGGTGAGGCCGCGTGCACCTAGGCCCGGGTGAGCCCAAGTGGCCCTGGGTCTGGGAGAGGCCAAGCGTCCCTGGGTCCGGGTGCGACCATGTGTCCCTGGATCCGGATGAGGCCTCGTACACCTAGGCCCGGGTGAGCCCAAGTGGCCCTGGGTCTGGGAGAGGCCAAGCGTCCCTCGGTCTGGGTGAGACCATGTGTCCCTGGATCCGGGTGAGGCCTCGTGCACCTAGGCCCGGGTGAGCCCAAGTGGGCCTGGGTCTGGGAGAGGCCAAGCGTCCCTGGGTACGGGTGCGACCATGTGTCCCTGGATCCGGATGAGGCCTCGTGCACCTAGGCCCGGGTGAGGCCACGTGCCCCTGGGTCTGGGAGAGGCCAAGCGTCCCTGGGTACGGGTGAAGCCAGATCCTGGGTCCGGGTGAGGCCGTGCGCCCCTGGATCCATCCGGGTGAGGCTGGGTCCCAGGCCCGGGTGAGACCACGCGCCCCTTGGGTAGGGGTGAGGCCACGTGCCCCTTAGTCTGGGTGACGCCGTGCCCCTGGGTTCGGCCGAGACCAAACCAGAGGGAGTCGGACCTCCATTACCACCATTTGTCCACCATCCAGAGCTGAGGGGTCAGTGCTGACATGTACACATAAGGAACTACTGGACATTGAAATTGGGTCTCAAAAGAACTGTTGGTCCAGGGGGAAGCTCGCTACAGATTGATTCATTTGCCTGTCAGCATAACTATTATTGCTCGTCTCACATTCAGTTCTTATTAGTATATATCTAGTGACATATGATCTCGCTCATCTAGGGGAAATGATGAACAACATAGACTGAGGAACAAGAACAGAACCAGAAGCAAGGAGGCATCGATCGGACTATCGGGCCTCAGAGGGAGGATAGGGGAGGGTAGGGGGAGGGTGGGGGGGAGGGGGAGAGTTCAACCAAAGGACCTGTATGCATGCATATAAGCCTATCCAACGGTTAAGTTCAACAGGGGATTGGGGCATGCGTGGGGAGAGGGGTGGGATGGGAATGGGGGGATGAGGACAAATATGTGACACCTTAATCAATAAAGAAATTTAAAAAAAAAAAATCTGCTTAACATGCAATGAATCCAAAGCAGTCATATTTCTGTGCATAAAATTGAAAATTAAAAAGTTATTAAGACTGCAATGCAAAATTTCCAAGAGCCTCTTAATATTATTTAAATAAAAAAAAAGAAGGGGGATAGTGGAATAATCCCCCGTGAGTAAATTACATCAAGAAAAATTTTTACTTTAAAAATTATTTTTCATTTGTAATGCTGAAGGCAAGACACCCATGAAAATATACATGGTGTCAAAATAAGCCAAAGGAAAATGGTTTGGGCACAATGAAAAGAAAGGATCCGTAGTTTATAGAAAAGATGCCTTTATTAACCTTTGGTCGAGAATATGTTTCTATATTTCCAGAAAACTCCTCCAAGCCTGTGTGGATTTCTGCAACAACGGATCCCAGAGAGGAACTGACTGGACTGCTCCAGCCACAAAGACAAGAGGAGAAACGGTCCAGGGATGGAAGATGGTGAAGACACCTTGCCATGCTAGCAGTCAGCAGCTGTGCATCACTGCAGGTTGCCCAGGACCAAGCCAGATAAGGTCAGACCTGCATTGCCACCATTTGCCCACCATCCAGAACTAGCATATCATTGCTGGCATGTACACATAAGGAACTGTTGGACATTGAAATTGGGACTCAAAGAACTGTTGGCCCAGAAAGAAACTTACTACAGACTGATTCATTTTCCTCTCAGCATAACCACTATTGCTTGTCTGATTTTTGTTCTCAAATGTTTATTTCTATTCTTTAGATGCAAGATTTTTTAAGGAAAAGAAAAGGGGGAGATGTTGGAGGCTGCCCATTGCCTTCACTAGCAGAAAGGGGTGGACAAGAAGTACAGAAGGCTGGTCAACCTTGAGGCTCTGGCAAGGGTCAGAGCCATACACCCACTGTCTAGTTGAGACAAAGGTAGCTGAAGCAACTTCCACCTTTTAGTCTTATGTAAATCCTTGCTGATAGGCTATCACCGAGCTATTACTGGAATTGCCTGCCTAAGAGCTATGGGTGTATCTCAAACCTGAATAAAAGGGATGGCAAGGCCAGAGCAAAATGGAGTCTTTACTTGGGCTTCCGCCTGGCCTCCAATTTCCAAATTATTATTTCTTGTCTTGTCTCTTTCATTTGCATGCAGTCTCCTCCAGAGCCCAAACCTGAACCCTGAACCACATGGGACATGGGACACTCGCACCAAACTTTCTCTATAGTATGGATTCTAAAGCTTCCACTAACTTATTCTCTACTTCAGCCCATATCTCCCATGTCAAGGCCCTTGTGCCTTTGTGGCTTACGGAGCCAGTTGCCTCAGTTCAAAGATAAACACTTCCAGCTTCTTAGTTGCATGACCTTGGACAAGTCATTGCACCTCTCTGTGCCTCATTTTTCTCATATGTCAAATGGAGATAATTCGAGGAAGATTATCATGAGTTACTGCATGATAAGTACTTAGAATGGTGTCTAGCACATAGGAAGTATTCAGTAAAGCTCAGTGTTAACTTTTCTCACTCAACAGAATGGAGAAATCAGGATGGAGAACTGAGAATAACAAAATTCAGTGGGGATTAGGAATATGCCATGATACTAAGCTGTGTGCACAAGGGTATGTGCTAGGGGTCTTATCCAGTATCTAGAAGGGCTTAGGAATCTAGAAAAGGGCTGCATGTGAATTATTAAAGAGTCCAGAGATGATACATAAATTTGGACGGCATTTTGGGGAGCCAGAGGAGCTTGGCTGTAGGAACCAAGTTCTTGTCTCAGGACCCCTTGCTTTTTATTAAGACAAATTGTCCTAAGGCAAAGTAGATATACAGATCAAAGGCAAGGTTTTAGTATACAGAATCCATTGTCAGATTGGGAGAACTGCCTATGGCTGTTCAGGTGTTTGGCCAGTAGGAGTCAATAACATGTAGATTAAAATGCCTTCAGCTGTCTGACAGCAAGCAATCACCTATGCAAATCTTTAGGTGTGGTGAAATGCCCTTAGCCATTTCCAGCAGGCAATCCTCAAGGTTCCATCAACCTTTTGATGAAACTTCTTACATTTATGACATGCTGGAATTAGCTTCTGGCAGGTATGTCTAAATGTAACCCCTGAAGTAAGACAAGACATTCAATCAAAGCTGTAGTCACTGTGTACTAGGTTGTGGGAGAAATACAGGGATGAAAAAGTTTAGGTTTCTGCTCTCCTGCAGCTTTTAGTACAGGCCAGAAGAGGGAGAAGTCAAGAAAGGAGCACTTCACGGGATTAAGAGATAGTGGGAGATAAATTGCAAAAATAAACTGGGATCAGATTCTAGAAAAGAGATTATATGTAATGTTAAGCCTGAATTGACCAGTCCTTTGAGTATCAATGTTCCAGTCTCAATAGTGGGATGAATCATTCTACCTCTTCCCCTTCAACCCTGGGGAATGCTTTTGCATTCTGTAGAAGCACCTTTGAATTCCCAGAAGTATGGATTTAAGCATGCACAAAGTGACATCTCTTTGTGATCTATATACTACTGCCAAAATTTCAGTAAAACCAGGGCTCATGTTGTGACCTCAAATTCAATCAAGTTCTTGAAGACAACTCAAATTCCTCAAAATAAACATATGTCTTTTTTTTTTTTTTTTTGAAGTATGGTGAAAAAAATGTTTCTCTTTTTGGGATGGTTAATTATTTCCTCCTGATGCAGTTGTCTTCTTTGTCTTTGGGACTAGGATGGTGGGATAGAATCACAAATAGCCAGATGATTTGATTCACATTACATAAGTAGATAATTTAGTCAGGATAACAAATACACAGACACTTATAATTGGAGATCTCCTTAAAGATCTGTTGGTTCAATCCCCACCCATTTAAATCTTGAATTACTCCTACTGCAATGCTTACCAATGGTTTTCTAGTTCCAGTCACATTCCAGTGACAAGAAGCTTGCTCATTTCTAAGATAGCCCATCTCATCTCTGAATAACTCTTCCCATTACATATTTATTTATTCTGTTAAACTGAAATGTATCTTCCTATGGCTTCCACCCACAGGCCTTAGCTTTATTAACTGGGTCTCTTTTCTCATGATAGTCCTTTAAATATCTAAAGGCAGATAAAATGTCTTCCTATACTGTTCTCTGGACTAAATAGGGTTAGTTCTTTCAAAGGTTCCTCATGGTCCTTATTAGAAGCCCTTGTCACAGACTGTTCACTACCTTTTGGATATATTACAGTTTGTCCATTCACTATAAAATCTTCTCAAACTGAATCCAACACCAAAAATCTGTGGCTACCAATGTTTAGCTCTGTTGGAAGAACCTTTAAAGTCAGAAACCTTATATCTTTATTCCCATTCTGTCACTGTTTCACTGGGTTATTTCATGTAGGCCTCTTCTCTTCTCTATGCCTCAGCTTCACCAGAGGCTGAGAAAGACAGCCTCTTTGATTTGTCAATACTTTCTCGGTCAGAAAATCCCATGGCTCTGTTTAAGATAAAATAGTAAACTCAAATGGAGAATGAAGGTCTGGCTTTATGGTAGAAATGTCTGGGCCAAATAACTTATCCTTAGCCCCAAGTAAAGCCTCTTACCCGCAACATGTGAAAACTGTTCTTCTGTAACTGTTTCCCACATGTTATTCGGTGACCTAGAATCCCAGCCTGGTAGTTTAAAGACCATATAATGTTTGGAAAACCAGAGCTCAAACTTGCAGACACAAAATAAAGCTAAGAACCTTTTTGGCTCTTCCAAAGAACAGGTTCACAGGTATGAATGATAACTCAAACTATGGGAACATAGACCCAGCTTCAGAGCCTTACAAACATATCCATTACATATTAAAATGCCTAGAAATTGAGCCACCAGAGTCCACCTTTTTTGAGTATCTGTTATAGCCCCACTTTCTTTTATCTCAATCCTTGCTATGGTAGAATATGGCTGTTTTGGGATGGAGCCCTAGGAAGCCCCACATGGAAAAATGCCTTTTCTTGACATAGTACAAAAATACCCTCTTAAGACTTCTGCTCCCAACAAAGTAGCATTAACCAGGCAAGATGACATTTTCTTTGTTTCTCCCTGCCAAGGACAACTACAAACTCTAAAAAATACCTAAAGGCAACAAATGAGAATTCTGAAATGTGGTTAGTAAAAGCTAAGTGGTTTGAAACTCTAGGCCTAGAGGAATAGCACAGTGATAGGATGTCTTACACCATAAATTTTACCATTTAATACAAATGGATCAATTCTGGCAATCTACTGGAATAAACAATTGAAGACTGTCTGAAGAAAAGTCTTAAAACCAAGTATTTACATAAGAAGACACATTGAGACTGGTAAGAAAGGTGGAGACGCAAAAAGGGTTGTCCCCACTCCCAGGGGCAGCAGCTGGGATTCCAGAGCAATATCTCAGCTGCAAAGTTTTCCTTTGAGAAGCATGTCTCAACCCCAAGACAGGCTCCCCAGACCACAGGACCAGAACTAGAAAGAGGAATCCACATAACATCTGGCTGTGAAAATCAGTGAGTATTCTATAACAACAGGGAGAGATAGAAGTCTGCTAGAGACACAAGAACCCTCTTTTTTTTCTTTAATCCTCACCAGAGGATATGTTTTCAATGATTTCTAGATAGAGAAAAGGAAAGAGAAAGAGATGAGATATGAGAGAGAGAGAGAGAGAGAGAGAGAGAGAGAGAGAGAGAGAGAGATAATAAAGAAAAATCAACATAGATCGGTTGCCTCCTATATATGAACCAACTGGAGATTGAACCCACAACCTCGGTATGTGCCCTGACTGGGAATAAAACCCTCAATCTGTTGGTGAATGAGATGATGCTGCAACCAACTGAGCCACCCAGCTAGGACACAGGTTCCCTCTTAAATGGCCCAAAACAAAATCTCATTCACAGCCACTCACCCTGGGTTTCAGCAGAGGAAGGGCAGAGCAAACTAGATTCACATGAAGAAAAATGGGTTTATGGCTCCGGGAAGAGAGATAATGGGACAGTATCCAGGATCCGTGTGCTACTGAGTTCCTCTCCCACACTGCAGATGCCATATTCTTGGGTGGAACACTTCCCTCCCTAAGGCATCAGCTTGGGGGAATGAAATAGACCCACCCTCAGGACTCCGTGTCACATAATCCTGCAGAGCTTAGGCCCTCCTAAGGAGACACTTGCCTGGGCCAGTGTGTAGAATTCTGAGCAGGCTGAGAGGGTGTCAATGATTGAGTTGTGTGGTGGTGAACCTGACTGGTGCCTCCCCTCATGGGAGATCTGCTATCTTAACTCTGTAGTCTTCCGGGGGCCCCATTTTCTGAAATGCAGTACAGGCTGAGTTGTGTGGCTCAAGGACAGGGATCACTCTCCCACCTTATCTCAAACCTGACCAGCACCTTTCCCTCACGGAAGATTCACTAGCCCCATCCTCCCTACTCTTGGTGGACCTGCCCTCCCTGCTGAGATTAGATTCCTAGCAGAATCTTGGACAGACTGAGTAGTGTGGCTCTAGGATAGGGACTATTTTTAACTCACACACCTGATCAATGCAGAGCCCTCCCTTCACATGTAAAAACAATGGTATTATTGGGCCTGATAAACTCTGCTGACTGTTGGAGAGTGGGAATTTTTGAGCACTCCGGAGAGGCCGTGGACTATACCCCAGATAGAGTTGCCAGTGTTGATACCAGGCCAGGCCTTGAGATATGGCTTCATGGCCCCTTCCCCCTGCACCTCACAAAATAGCCTTGCTAGATAGAACACTGTTAGCTTTCTGAAGAACAGGATGACCTTGTGAGTAGCATGGTCGTCATTGGCATAATCTTGATGTTACTTGGGAAAAACTGTTTTGTCTTAGGATTGCTTGTTCTGCAAAAACAGGATGTGGTTAATGTGCTTAAAAGTGGTCCTACACCAAGGGTCGCGGCTGCTCTCTGACCTACCTATCTGGAAGGCAGATCAGCCGCCGGCCGGCAATAAGGTTCCCTAAATTTTAATTTGGTTTGGACTCCAGTGGTCTTTACTCGCGTTCGCTCCACAACATTTGGAGGCCCCAGCGAGATAACCAGCCTTTGCCTGGTCCTGTGACCGGAGCCCACTGGGTTCCCCGGACTCTCCGACCCAGGGGGAGATCTCTGAGAGACGTTCCTCAGCCCCGGGACTGGCAGAGGCCGGAGACCCCGTCTGCTAAATTTCCTGATTGACTCTGATTGGAGCCACCTGGATCTGGTTCTTACCGGTAAGAAAACTTGTTTCTGGTTCTGTTCTGTGGGCGCCCATCTGGGGTCTCTGGAAGGCTGGACGCAGCGCTACTTCCGAGACCAGATCCCGGTGCACGACGGTGCCCGGCGATCCTGTTGGTTGTCTTTGTCTTTGTTATTCTGTGTTATTGTGGTCTAATTGTCTTTATCATTAGAATGGGTCAGTCTGCCTCATGTTCTTCTGTCTGTACTCCCCTGCAATGTTTTTTGAAAAATTTTCAGGAATTCAAGCGGCGAGCGCAGGACTATGGAGCTTCTGTTAATGCTTTTGATTTACAGAAATTTTGTGAGCGGGAATGGCCGACTTTCCCATATCCCAGTGAGTGGCCCCCGGAGGCGTCCACTGATCTAAGGCTGGCACATAACATCCAACATGCCGTTTTTGACAATCCCGGCCACCCAGACCAAATTCCTTATATCCAAATTTGGATAGACATTCTGACTGATAATCCAAAGTGGCTCCGGGACTGCAAAAGACCTCCCCAGAATAAGGAAAAATTGGGACAGAGACAGAGAAGGACTATCCTCCTCACTAAACCTCCTCCCAGAGAGATCCAGGGGAAGCCGGCTGCGCCAGCACTGCGGGGGGAGAGAGAGAGAGAAAGCGAGTGAGGGGGTGGAGGCACGGGAAGGGAATAGGGAAGTGCTAACGCAGGAATGCAGCCACCAGCTGGTCTGGAAATCTGAGCTGCCCTGCCCTGGGACCAAGAAACAGCCTCCTGTCCTCCCATCACCCCCTGAGGACCCCCTCTTGACAGAACCTCCCCCGTATCCATCTGCCCCAATTATGGGTCCTCCTGAAGACCCAATGAGTCCTCCCCACACCCGCAGTGGGACTGAATATAGACCCAAATATTCAGACCCTTCCCCTGATTCTTCAGGGGTCCCAATGCTGCCTCTGCGTCAGGTAACTTCAGTGGCAGAGGGTGGCAGGCCGTTTATGGTTTATGTCCCTTTTACAACTAGTGACCTGTGTAACTGGAAGAATCAGAACCCCTCGTTCTCTCAGAATCCCCAGGGACTCATCTTTCTTTTGGAGTCTGTATTTCTTATCCATCAGCCCATTGGGACGACTGTCAGCAACTCCTCCAGACTCTGTTCACTTCGGAGGAGAGAGAAAGAGTGAAAGCGGAGGGGAGAAAACTGGTCCTTGGACCAGATGGCCAGTCAGTGTCAGACCCGGCACGGCTGGAGGCCGTTTTTCCATTCTCCCGACCCTCGTGGGACCCCAACTCAGATCAAGGTAAGGAGGCTCTCGATCGGTATCGCCAGACTCTGCTGAGGGGAGTCCGAGCAGCTGCGCGGAAGCCCACCAATCTGTCTAAGGTAACTGAAACTGTGCAGGGACCGAATGAATCCCCGGCTGTTTTTCTAGAGCGCTTGTGTGAAGCCTACAGGCATTACACCCCCATAGATCCAGAGGCGCCAGAAAACAGGCGGGCAGTTAACATTGCTTTCATGTCCCAGTTGGCCCCAGATATAAGAAAAAAGTTACAAAAGTTAGAAGGCTTTGAGGGCAAGATGCTGTCAGAGTTGGTAGAGGCAGCACAGAAGACGTTCAACAATAGAGAAGACCCCAGTGAACTAACCAAAAAGATGGCACAGGTTTTATTAACCATGAACAGGGAAAAAGGAGATGGAAGGAGAGGAAACCAGAAAGGAAGAGGAGCAAGGCCTGGGGATAAGCGCCCTCAGCGATCGGGGCTGGGGAAGAACCAGTGTGCCTACTGTAAAGGAGAAGGCCACTGGAAAAATGAATGCCCTCAGCGCCCTCAGGGGCGCCCGGCCCCGGTGTTAGTCGAAGAAGTGGACTGAGGGGGCCGGGGCTCCGTCTTCACTAGCCCCCAGAAGCCCAGGGTCACTTTGAAAGTTGGGGGCAAACCAGTAGATTTCCTTATTGATACCGGAGCTACGTTCTCAGTCCTACAACAGGCGGAAGGTCCGGTGTCTAAAGAGTGAACCCTTATTCAAGGAGCTACTGGGAAGACAAAATCATATCCATGGACTCAGGCCCGAATAACCAATTTAGGGGCTGGGACAGTGACCCACTCATTCCTAGTGATGCCAGAATGTCCTTACCCCTTACTAGGACGGGACCTCCTCAGCAAATTATAAGCCACCATCTCATTCCAGGAGGAAGGAGCAAAAATAGCCCTTAATGCCATACCTGACACCGTGCTCCTGACATGTCCATTAAGTGAGGAATACATCCTCACCGAGGATCCCGGGGAAACTACGTTGGCCCAAAGCACTTCACTGCTCCAAGAACTACAGCAAAAGATACCAGGAGTATGGGCTGAAAGAAATCCCCCTGGGTTGGCGACTCACAGGCCCCCGATTGTAGTACAGCTCACTAGTACTGCTGTTCCAATACGGGTTAAGCAATACCCAATAAGCCAGAAGGCCCGGAAGGGCATCGCAGTGCATATAAAAAGACTGAAGGAGGCCGGGATCTTGGTGCCCTGTCACTCCTCGTGGAATACACCTTTGCTTCCTGTACAAAAATCTGGACTGGAACGGAGGATTTCAGGCCAGTTCAGGATTTAAGAGAAGTTAACAAGAGGGTAGAGACTATACACCCAACAGTACCCAACCCTTATACCCTCCTGAGCCTGTTACCACCGAGTCATCAAATATATACAGTCCTAGATTTAAAGGATGCCTTTTTCTCCTTGCCGCTGGCCCCCTCCAGCCAGCCCATTTTTGCATTTGAATAGACGGACCCTGAAGAAGGGGAATTGGGACAGCTGACTTAGACTTGGTTGCCCCAGGGATTTAAAAACTCTCCTACTCTGTTTGATGAGGCTCTCAGCCAGGACTTAGGCACGTTCCAGAAAGAACATCCAGAGGTCACCCTACTCCAATATGTGGACAACCTCCTCCTTGCTGCAGCAACTCAGAGTAAGTGCCAGGAAGCAACTGAGATCCTGTTGAGGACTCTAGACAAATTGGGGTACCGGGTGTCCGCTAAGAAAGCCCAACTTTGCGCCCCAAAAGCCACTTACCTGGGGTATGAACTCAGCGGGGGAAAGAGAACTTTATCTGCTAGCCGAATACAGGCTATTTTGAAAATCCCGGTCCCAAAAACAAAGAAGCAGGTGCAGGAATTCCTAGGGGCAGTAGGGTATTGCCGCCTTTGGATATTAGGTTTTGCAGAGATGGCAAAACCCCTTTACACCTGCACCAGGGGAAAGACTGAAGAACTAAATTGGACTGAGAATGAGACTAAGGCTTTTCAGGACCTTAAACAAGCCTTAGTCAGTGCGCCAGCATTGGCGCTGCCAGACCTCACTAAGACGTTCCAGTTGCATGTGGCAGAGGCCCAGGGAATCGCGAAGGGGGTGCTAACCCAGCTCTTAGGGCCATGGAAGAGGCCTGTGGCATATTTATCCAAGAGACTAGACCCTGTAGCTGCAGGATGGCCAGGCTGTCTGAGGGCGGTAGCAGCCACAGCCATACTGGTCAAAGAAGCCTCAAAGCTCACCCTTGGGCAGGACTTACAGGTAGTGGCCCCCCATGCCGTGGAAACCCTTCTGCGAAGCCCGCCTGAGCGGTGGCTTTCAAATGCTCATATTACCCAGTACCAAGTGCTCCTGCTCGACCCTCCGCGGGTGAGCTTTCTTAAGACAGCAGCTCTAAACCCTGCAACCTTGCTGCCGGATGATGATCCTGAGCAGCCCCTCCACAACTGTGTTGAAACCCTGTCCTCTTTGAGAAATCTTCGAGAGGACCTGACTGACCAACCCCTCCGAGACCCGGATGAGACTTTATACACAGATGGGAGCAGCTTCGTGGACAGAGGGACCAGGTACGCGGGAGCAGCGGTCGTGACAGCCGATAAGGTAATCTGGGCACAGGCGTTGGGACACGGGACATCGGCTCAAAAGGCAGAATTAATTGCCCTCACCCAAGCGTTGCGGTGGGCAAAAGGAAAAACAGTAAACATATATACTGACAGCCGATATGCTTTTGCTACGGTTCATGTCCATGGGGCCCTATATCAGGAAAGGGGACTCTTGGCATCGGGAGGAAAGGAAATAAAAAACGTCCAGGAGATCCTCGCCCTCTTGGCAGCCCTCTGGCTGCCAAAGGTAGTAGCAGTCATACACTGCAGGGGACACCAATCAGCTGACACTCCGGAGGCGCGAGGAAACGCATTTGCAGATAAAACAGCAAAGGAGGCAGCCCAAAAACCAGTGGGGCCTCTACATATCCCGCCAGCTCTCCCGACAAAGGTCTTCGAAGAGACCCCCATCTATTCAGAGACTGATAACGAACTGGGGAAGAGACTCCATGTTAAGGAGGTATCTGGAGGATGGAGAGAATTGCCCGACACCAGACTGTTCATTCCGGAGGCCCTGGGAAGGGAACTCATTTCTCAGGTCCATCAGAGCACTCATCTAGGGGGAACCAAGCTGGTAGAATTGCTTAAACGAGACTATTATATTCCTAAGCTCTTCCAGGTCTCAAAGGACATTGCAAGGAGATGCCACGTCTGTGCACAGGTAAACCCTGGGAGGCACTCCCCTTTGGCCCAAGGAACCAGACTCAGAGGAAGAAGTCCTGGAGAACATTGGGAAGTAGACTTTACAGAATTGCCCCCAGGGCGGGGAGGATATCGATACCTGCTGGTTTTTATTGACACATTCTCCGGCTGGCCAGAAGCCTACCCTACCAAGTCTGAGGCAGCACAGATAGTAGTTAAGAAATTAGTTTCAGAAATTATTCCCAGGTTTGGCCTACCTGTTGCAATGGGGTCCGACAATGGCCTGGCATTTATTGCCCACATCACTCAACTATTGGCAAAAATGTTAGGCATAAGTTGGAAATTACATCTATAGGCCTCAGAGTTCAGGGCAGGTAGAGAGGATGAATCGAACCCTAAAGGAAACTGACAAAATTAAAACTGGAGACTGGCGAAAACTGAGTAAGCCTCCTTCCTTTTGCCCTTCTCCGGGCCCGTTGTACCCCTTACGTAAAGGGCCTTACCCCCTTTGAGATTCTGTTTGGCCGACCCCCACCACTGCTTCCCAAGCTAGGGGAAGAAGTGTTGGCATCCCTTTCTAATCATAACCTCCTAAAGTCCCTACAGGCCTTACAGTTGAGTTCCAGACTTAACCACCAGCTGGTCCGAGAGGCTCACCGAGACCCATCCCCTGGGACTACACCTGCACCACCCTGCATTTCAACCAGGAGACCTAGTGTGGGTGCGGAAGCATGAGCCATCATCCCTGGAGGCCAGATGGACTGGACCCTTCACTGTTGTCCTCAGCACCCCATCAGCGGTGAAGGTTGCGGGAAAAAAGCACTGGATACATCGGACCCAAATCAAGAAGGCAGAAGCAGAGGACCAGCCAGAGAGATGGACCATCCTGCGCACCGAGGACCCCCTGAAAATCCGACTCCGAAGGCAGTCCTCCTATTCCTGATGTGCCTGTGGCCCGTCACGGCGAGTAATCCCCACCTGAGGGCTAATTACACTTGGGAACTGACCCGGACTGTGGATGGGGCTGTTATAGGTCACATCACAACCCCAGGGCCCCCCTCCATAGAGACTGACTTATGCCGATTATTTGGGGAAACTTGGAATAAGCCAGAAAGCGATGTCCACTACATTTCCCCAGCAGCATATGGGGGATATCATATGGGAACTAGTTATGGGTGTGGCACCCTCATCTTAGAACGAGGACTTTGGCGAACTCAACATTACGTCTGCCCAGCCGAAGGTAGCCCTGATGTGGAACTGACGGGGACTATTATTGTGCCCAGTGGGGTTGTGAGACTATGGCACTATGGACTAACAGAGATCCCGCCATCCGGTTTAAGAGAATAGTCCACCCAGGGGCCCCTTCCAATAACTGTATGGTAGGAGACTGCAATCCCGTTGTTATCACCCCCCAAAACTGGTGGGAGAAATACTGGGATGCAGGAAAAACTTGGGGACTGAGACTCTATGTAGCTGGAAGAGATCCTGGGGTCCTCTTCACCCTCCAGAGAACTCAGCGGATCCAAAAGAAAAACCCCATCTGGCCTTTAAGACCCTTAGACCAGGGGCTGCCTCCAGTACAGCCACTGAGGCCCCGTCCCACACCACCACCTCCTGCCTGGAACAATACTGAGTTAACTCTTCTGACCAAGGTGTCAGTGACCCTTGTTCCTAAGACTCATACTACCAAACCAGGCCAGAGACCTATCCTGGACACTCTGGATGCGGTCTTCAACTTTCTAAACCAGACCTCCCCAAATGCCACCAGAGACTGTTGGTTGTGTTTAAACCCAGAACCCCCCTACTATGTTGGGATAGGGGCAAATGCCACTGTTAGTTCAAATTCATCAGACATTAGAAATGTTTCAATTACAAACCCCCCACAAGGGGTGTGCAGATGGGGACAAACCCCAAAATTAACCCTTGGGGATTTCCAGGGACAAGGTACTTGTGTGATGTCCTCAGAGTTTGATTTATCAAAATCCCCCTACGGTGAATCCTGTTCCTCAGTACTGAGGTTTGGTCAGGACAGTGAAGAGGAGACAGACCGGTACCTGGTGGCCCCTGAAGGCACCTGGTTCACGTGCACCACAGGAATCACCCCTTGTGTCTCTCCTCTGACACTGATGCACCCCCGCAAGCCTTCCTTATGCATCTTAGCTCATATCCTACCCCAGGTGTATTACTATTCTGGGGAGGGGGGGCGCGAGCACCTGGGTCTAGCCCCTGGGCGAATTCGTAGAGCCCCAGTAATTATCCCCCTGCTTGTTGGTCTGGGAATAGTCGGATCAGCTGCAATAGGGACTACAGCACTGGTCACGGGAGACAAAAATTTCAAGGAACTTAGCAGCCAAGTAGATCTAGATCTAAGCACCCTAGAGGAGAATGTAAACCGCCTAGAGGATTCTCTCTGTTCGTTAGCAGAAGTAGTCCTACAAAATAGAAGGGGTTTAGACTTATTATTCATGAAGCAAGGAGGACTTTGTATGGCCTTAGGAGAAACCTGCTATTTTTATATCAACCATTCTGGGGTCATCAGAGAAAGCCTAAGTCAACTCAGAAAGAGACTCCAAGATAGAGAGGAGAGGCAAAAAACTGAGGGAAACTGGTATGAAAATCTATTCTCTTGGTCCCCATGGCTAACAACATTCCTAACATCTCTAGCAGGACCTTTGATCTTATTGTTAATAGCTGCAACATTTGGACCCTATCTTATAAATAGTCTCACCAACTATGTACAAAGGCGAATACAGGCAGTAAAGCTGATGGTCCTGCGCATCCACTATCATCATGTCTGCACTGATGATGGAGAAACAATGATTTGATTCTCCCATAAAACCAGTGGGGAATGTTGGAGAGTGGGAATTTTTGAGCACTCCGGAGAGGCCGTGGACTATACCCCAGATAGAGTTGCCAGTGTTGATACCAGGCCAGGCCTTGAGATATGGCTTCATGGCCCCTTCTCCCTGCACCTCACAAAATAGCCTTGCTAGATAGAACACTGTTAGCTTTCTGAAGAACAGGATGACCCTGTGAGTAGCATGGTCGTCATTGGCATAATCTTGATGTTACTTGGGAAAAACTGTTTTGTCTTAGGATTGCTTGTTCTGCAAAAACAGGATGTCGTTAATGTGCTTAAAAGTGGTCCTACACCAAGGGTCGCAGCTGCTCTCTGACCTACCTATCTGGAAGGCAGATCAGCCGCCGGCCGGCAATAAGGTTCCCTAAATTTTAATTTGGTTTGGACTCCAGTGGTCTTTACTCACATTCGCTCCTCAACACTGACCTCACCCTAACTCCCTAATACCCTGCCACACCACAAAAGTTTACAGTCAGTAACACAAACTTGGAATACCCTTGGATATTTGCCGAGTGGCCTCAGATACAACACTTGAACTGAGTTTGAACCTATGTCAATCTGGTGAACACCACTTGCTCATACCTGGTGACTCACTGAGAATCTATCCCATGCAATTTGAATACAGCCAGAAGTTATTTTGAAGGAAGGAACCAAGATGGCGGCAACGTTAAACAACTAAACTGCCGCTGTGCACAACAATTTAAAAAATACAAGTAAAAGATAAAGCGTCTACCACCCAGAACCACAGGAAAGATGGCTGAATGGTAGATTTACAACTAAGAAAGAAAAAGAAAAAACAAACGCGGAAGGGCTGAGGTATGGAGGCGTGTGAATCGGGCTGGTGGCGGGCGACGGGACGTGCGGTTTTTTTTCCAACCCGAAGGGAGATAAGCTCTTGATCACTCAGAAATCCAGTTTCTGGGGACGCTCGGGGGACCCAGACACCTACGGGGAGAAGCTGGACTCTTGGTCATCGTGTCGGAAAGTGAGAGTGACTTTCTTGTAGAGGTGCGCCCAGCAATCAGTGTTTACTGTTCTGGAGCAAGGGATGCAGGGACTTGGAAACGGGAAAGGCAGAAAAGGTAGACTAGCAGCCATTGCTGTTTGCCATGCCCTAGCCTAGTGACACCCTGAGACCCCGCCCTGCCCTGAGACCTGCCCCGCACATTCTACAAACCCGCCCAGGCTCCAAACAGCAGTTTTGCATATAAATGGCCTGCCCTATGGCAGCTTAACCAAATAAACTGCAGCTCCAGTCAGACTGCTCCAAAACCACTCAAGCAAAGAGGAGAAAACTGCACTTTTTGCTGTAACTCCTGCTGAGTGACCTCAGACAGTAGCTGACCTGAACCCCATTGGAGATCCAGAAACGAGGGTATCTAGTGGTCGGTGTGAGACGACACCAGATTTCAACCACTCACATAAGGGACACATTCAAGAGGCAGACTCAGTGAGCACCAAAGCCCTACTGCAACAAGTCCCTGCCCATAAACGTGTCTCCAGCACAGAAATTCCATCTTTATAGACACAGCGGGTCCTCACAGCCAATTGGCCTGGAGGTCAATTCCTCCCAGTGACACCAACAACAATCAAGACTTAACTACAACAAGGCTGTACACACAGTCTAAAAAGGGGTGCACCAAGAGCGTCCACCTTAGGTAACTGGGAGGCTGACCTCTTGAACCAATAGGACACAAAGCTACCCTACCAACTCAGGGAAGCAGCAAAAATGAAAATGAGGAGGCAAGGAAACAGATCCCAAACAAAAGAAATGGAGGAGAACAAATGACTGGACATAGAGTTCAAAACCACGGTTATAAGGTTTTTCAAGAATTTCATGGAAAAAGCCGATAAATTTAATGAGACCCTCAAGAATATTAAAAAGGTCCAACTAGAAATGAAACATACACTGACTGAAATAAAAAATATATATATTATACAGAGACCCAGCAGCAGACTAGAGGAACGCAAGAATCAAGTCAAAGATTTGGAATACAAAGAGACAAAGGACACACCTCCAGAAAAGCAAGAAGAGAAGAGAATTCAGAAAGTAGAAAATAGTGTAAGAAGCCTCTGGGACAACTTCAAGAGTACCAGCATCCGAATTTTTGGGGTGCCAGAAGAGAGAGAGCAAGACGCTGAAAACCTATTTGAAGAAATAATGACCGAAAACTTCCCCCACCTGGTAAAGGAAATAGACTTACAAGTCCAGGAAGAGCACAGAACCCCAAACAAAAGGAATCCAAAGAGGACCACACCAAGACACATCATAATCAAAATGCCAAGGGCAAAAGACAAAGAGAGAATCTTACAAGCAGCAAGAGAAAAACAGTTAGTTACTTACAAGGGAACACCCATATGATTATCAGCTGATTTCTCAACAGAAACTATGCAGGCCAGACAGGAATGGCAATAAATATTCAAAGTGATGAATAGCAAGAATCTACAACCAAGACTACTCTACCCAGCAAAATTATCATTCAGAATTGAAGGGCAGGTAAAGAGCTTCACAGATAAGAAAAAACTAAAGGAATTCATAACCACCAAACCAGTATTACATGAAATGCTGAAAGGTATTATTTAAAAGGAGGAAAAAGAAGAAAAAAGTAAAGATAAAAATTATGAACAACAAATACATACCTATCAACAAGTGAATCTAAAAGTCAAGTGAATTAAAAATCTGAAGAACAGAATAGGCTGATGAACATAATAGAATCAGGAGCATAGAATGGGAGTGGATTGATAATTCTCAGGGGAAGGGGGTGTCTGTGTGTGGGGTACGGGAAGAGACTGGACAATATCATACACCTATGGATAAGGATAGCGAGGGGGGGATGTAGGGGCAGAGGGAAGGGTGGGAACTGGGAGGAGGGGAGATATGGGGGGAGGTGAAACAATTGTAATAATCTGAACAATAAAGATTTATTAACAATGAAAAAAAAGAAGTTATTTTAGGGACTTAGCCTATCAAACTTCTGGCAGGCAAAGGAAGGCAGAGGCAGAGGCGGATCTTGGGGTGCCTTGGGACTTTTTTTTACCCTCCCCCATGCCTGGTGATGGCAAAAGGAAGGCTTGGTTCTTTCCACACACACCCTGGTCCAGAAGAGGCAGCCACAAACTGTGGAGCATTTCATAGCTACAAAATGTTTGTCTAGGGCCAGTTACAGGCAGTGTCTGACATTGGCCCTCACCAGAATCCCTCCCAAAAGTCCCCAGAACAAACAAACCCAGTGGCCAGCTTCATATAACATCACACTGGGAACCCATTAGCTTCACAAGTGGTAAATCCAAAGGAAGAACTCAGCATGCACCAGACCCTGCTGAAGTGAATTTCACTTTGTGTGTTCACAATGGCAGAGAAGCTAATACATTGTGGTATGGGCTTGGGGTTCATCCTTACAGTCAGCCAGCCTGAGTGTTGGGGTTCATCCTTAGAGTCAGCCAGCCTGAGTGTTGACTCCATACATAAAAGGGCCAATAGAAATCAAGGCTTATTTAAAACAGGAGGGACACATAACCCAAACAAAGGGCATTCCTAGAGCACCCAGCTCAAGAGATCAAGGAGACTGCACCACTCGGTCCCATAGGACCCTAATATATAAGGCCACCTTACCTTGACTGAGAATCATGGCAGTTCAACCTAATACACAAAAAAAAGAGGCAGCAAAAATGGGGAGACAAAGAAACATGCTCCAAATGAAAGAACAGGAGAAATCTCAAAAAAATAGAACTAAATGAAATGGAGGAGAGCAATGTATCAGATATAGAATTTTAAAAAAGTTTTAAAAATGCTCCAGAAACTTAATAACTACAACAGCATGAAAAAGAACAACAACAACAAAAAAACCATAACAATAAACAGTCAAAAAAGAATAATACAAGATCTAAAATGAAGAATACACTAGAATGAATAAATAGTAGGTTGGTGGAAGCAGATGATCAAATCAGCATTTTGGAAGACAAGGCAGCAGAAAACACCCAATCAGAGCAGCAAAAAGAATTAAAACAAAATTATAATAGTTTAAGTGACCTTTGGTACAACATGAAGCATAATAACATCTGCATCATAGGGGCACCAGAAAAAGAAAAGAGAGCAAGGGATCAAAGAAATAATGACTGAAAATTTTCCTAACTTGCTGAAAAACAGATACACGAGTACAGGAATTGGAGAGAGTCACAGGGAAGATGAAACCAAAGAGGCCCACACCAAGAGTGACAGCTGATTTCTCAACAGAAATATTTCAAGCCAGGAGGGATTGGCATGATATATGCAAAATGATTAAAAAGGGGACCTATTTTATTAGAATATCAACTGATTTCTCAATAGAAACACACCAGGCCAGAAGAGAATGGAATGAAATATACAAAGTGATGCAAAGCAAGGGACTGAATACAAGAATACTATACCCAGCAAGGCTATCATTCAAAATTGAAGGTGGAATCAGGAGCTTCACAGACAAAAAAGGGCTAAGAGGGTTTATCACTACCAAGCCAACAATGCAAGAAATGCTAAAGGGACTGCTGTAAAAAGAAGAAAGAGAAAGGAAAGAAGGAACACAAACTCTAAGGAATAATATGACAAAAAAAAACATGTACTTGTCAATAATAACATTAAATGTAAATGGATTAAATGCACCGGTCAAAAGACATAAGGTAGCTGAATGGATAAGAAAACATGACCCATATATTTGCTGTCTACAAGAAACCCACCTCAGAGCAAAGGATTCACACAGACTGAGAGTGAAGGGATGGAAAAACATTTTTTCAGGCAAATGGAAATGAGAAAAAAGCTGGGGTTTCGATAATTATATCTGATAAAATAGACCTCAAAGTAAAGGCCATAATAAGAGATAAGGAAGGCCACTACATAATACTAAAGGGATCAATTCAACAATAAGATATAACTCTGGTAAACATATATGCACCCAATGCAGGAGCACCCAAATACATAAAAAATCTCCTGGAAGATATCAAGGAAGAGATCGACATCAATACAATCATAGTAGGAGACTTTAATACACCACTGACATCACTGGATAAATCCTCTAGACAAAAAATCAGCAAAGAAACAGCAATTCTAAATGACATACTAGATGAGATAGACCTAATTGACATCTTCAGAGTATTTCACTCCAAAGAAACAGAATATACTTTCTTCTCAAGTACACATGGGACATTTTCAAAAATAGACCACATATTGGGTCACAAGCAAAGTCTCCCCAAATTCAAAAAGATTGAAATCATATCAAGCATTTTCTCAGACAACAATGGCATAATATTAGAAATAAACTACAATAAAAACATTCCAAAAAATTCAAACACTTGGAAGCTGAATAGCATGCTACTAAACAATGATTGGATTATCAATGAGATCAAAGAAGAAACGAAAAACATCCTGGAGACTAATGACAATAAAAACACAACATTGCAAATCCTGTGGGATACAACGAAAGCAGTCCTGAGAGGGAAGTTTATAGCTCTACAGGTCTATCTCAAAAAACAAGAAAAAATGGTAATAAATCATCTAACTCAACAACTCAAAGAATTATAAAGAGAGAAACAAGAAAAGCCCACAATGAGCAGAAGGAAGGAAATAATAAAGATCAGAGTAGAAATGAACGACATAGAGACCAAAAAAACAATACAAAAGATCAACAAAAACAAGAGCTGGTTCTTTGAAAGGATAAACAAGATTGATGAACCTTTAGCCAGGCTCACCAAGAAGCAAAGAGAGAGGACTCAAATGAACAAAATCAGAAATGAAAGAGGTGAAATAACAACAGACCCCACAGAAATACAAAGGATTGTTAAAAAAAAAACAAAAAAAAACTATGAACAACTCTGTTCTAATAAAATGGACAACCTGGAGGAAATGGACACATTCCTAGAAAAATACAACCTTCCAACTTACTCAGAAAGATTCTAAAAATCTCAATAGGTCAATAACTATGGAAAAAATTGAAGCAATCATCAAAAACCTTTAAGAAAACAAAAGCCCAGGGCCAGATGGCTTCAAAGGGGAGTTTTACCAAAAATTCTAGGAAGAACTAAAACCTATCCTCCTAAGACTATTCCCAAAAACTCAACAGGAAGGAAGACTTCCGAGCTCATTCTATGATGACAGCATCACCATAATAACAAAACCAGATAAAAACAACAAAAGGAAAGAGAATTACAGGCCAATATCCCTCATGAACATAGATGCCAAAATCCTCAACAAAATTCTAGCAAATCAGATCCAGCATTATATCAGAAAGATCATACACCATGACCAAGTAGGATTTATCCTGGAAATGGAAGGATGGTACAATATCTGCAAATGAATAAACGTGATACATTACATTAAAAAATTGAGAGATAAAAAACACATAGTCATAACAATTGATGCAGAAAAAGCATTTGACAAAATCCAAAACCCTTTCTTGTTAAACAATCAGAAAGGTAGGAATAGAAGGATCATTACTCAACATAATAAAAGCCATATATAATAAACCCACAGCCAACATCATACTCAATTGGCAAAAACTAAAACTATTTCCCCTAAGAACAGGAACAAGACAGGGATGCCCACTCTCAACAATCCTGTTTGACATAGTACTGGAAGTACTAGCCATTGCGATCCGACAAGAAGAAGAAATAAAAGGCATCCAAATTGGAAAAGATGAAGTAAAACTGTCCTTATTCGCAGATGAAATGATACTGTACATAGAAAACCCTAAAGACTCTATCAAAAATTATTAGAATTAATAATTGAATTTGGCATTGTAGCAGGATACAAAATTAATGCCAAGAAATCTATGGCATTTCTATACAACAATAGTGAACTTACAGAAAGACAGACTAAAAAAGCAATCCCATTTACCATCGCACCAAAAATATTAAGATACCTAGGAATAAACATAACTAAGGAGGTAAAAGACCTATATGTGGAAAACTACAGGACACTGAAAAAAGAGATAGAGGAATAGATAAACAGATGGAAGAACATACCATGTTCATGGATTGGTAGAATCAACATCATCAAAATGTCCATACTACCCAAAGCAATCTATAAATTCAATGCACTTCCCATTAAAATACCAACGGCATATTTCACAGTCCTAGAATGAACCTTCAAAAAATTCATTTGGAATAAAAAAAGAACCCGAATAGCTGCAGCAATCCTGAGAAAGAAGAACAAAGTAGGGAGGTGATCTCAATACCAGATTTCAAGCTGTATTACAAAGCCACTGTTCTTAAAACAGCATGGTACTGGCACAAGAACAGACATATAGATCAATGAATAGAACAGAGAACCCAGAAATTGACCCAAACCACTATGCCCAATTAATATTTGACAAAGGAGGCATGAACATACAATGGAGTAAAGACAGTCTCTTCAACAAATGGTGTTGGGAAAATTGGACAGATACATGCAAAAAAATGAAACTAGATAACCAACTTTCACCATGCACAAAAATAAACTCAAAATGGATAAAGGACTTAAACATAAGATGGGAAACCATAAAAATACTAGAAGAATCCACAGGCAGCAAAATCTCAGACATATCCTGAAGGAACGTCTTCACTGATACTGTTCCTAGGGCCACGGAAACTAAAGAGACAATAAACAAATGGGACTACATCAAAATAAAAGGCTTTTGCACAGCAAAGGAAACCATCAACAATACAACAAGAAAGCCCACTGCATGGGAGAAAATATTTGCCAATGATATCAAAGATAAGGGTTTAATCTCCAAGATTTACAGAGAACTCATACAACTTAACAAGAAGAAGAAGATAAACAACCCAATCAACTGATCTAAATAGACACTTTTCGAAAGAAGACAGAAGGAAGGCCAAGAGACATATGAAAACCTGCTCAAAGTCACTAATCATCAGAGAGATGAAAATCAAAACAACAATGTGGTACCATCATACACCTGTCAGAATAGTTATCATCAACAAATCAACAAAAGACAAGTTTTGGCGAGGGTGTGGAGAAAAAGGAACTCTTTTGCCCTGCTGGTGGGAATGCAGACTGGTGCAGCCACTGTAGAGAACAGTATGAAGTTTCCTCAAAAAACTAAAAATGGAACTCCCATTTGACCCAGTGATCCCACTTCTAGGAATATATCCCAAGAAACTAGAAACATGCATCAGAAAGAATATATGCACCCCTATGTTCATAGCAGCACAATTCACCATAGCTAAGATTTGGAAACAGCCTAAATGCCCATCAGCAGATGAGTGGATTAAAAAGGGGACCTAGACTAGTTGACCTAGGAAAAATATCATTTAAAATCAAAAGAGAAATAAAGAGTTTCCCAGGAGAAACCAAGATGGCGGCATAGGTTAAACACCTAACCTACAGCCGGGCACAACAATTTCAAAAATACAACTAAAAGTCAAAACGGACATCATCCAGAACCACAGGAAAGCTGGCGGACTGAAATGCCCACAACTAGAAGGAAAGAGAAAACCACAAGGATAACCAGAGGAGCCGTAAAAGCCTGAGGTATGGAGACACGGGCGGAGACACGAGCAAGCGCGCGTGCGGGGAGGACGGAGCCAGAGAGGAAGGGGTGGCTGACGGCCTGGCCGGTGTTCACTAGCAGGAAGGAGATAAAAGCTCCAGATTGCGCTGAACACCAGCTCTGACTGCACTGAACCCCAGTTCCGGGCGAAACCCTGGGAAGCCAGGTGCACACTGGGGAAATGAATCTGGGCTGTGGGGCGCAGGCACAGAGTAGAGGCGGAAGGCAGAGCTACAGAGACACGCACGGGAAGGTGCGGAGAGGATGGAAGGTTGCCTGTGCCGCTAAATTGCCCTGCTGGGAAGGAGACAAAAGTGCCAGACTGCGCTGAGACCCAGTTCCAACTACACTGAAACCCAGTTCCAGGCGAGAATCTGGGAATCCAGATTCTTTAGGGGAGAGACTAGACTGTTTGGCAGCGGGCGAAACTCCAGGGCGTGTTTCTCTCAGAGGTGTTTGCAAGGAGTACAGAGGGACACAGACACAGGAACCTCATAAGGCGGGGCTGACAGGAAGCCAAGGTTGTAGGCTCCACCCTGTAGCTCAGCCCCATCCAAGCTGAGCAGAGGCTTTTCCCTACTGAGTGCCTCAGGCAGTAGCTGACCTACACTACATTGGAGATCCAGAAGCGAGGGCATCTAGTGGTCGGTGTGAGATGACACCAGATTTCAACCACACGCACAAGGGACACATGCAGGAGACAGACTCAGTGAGCGCCAAAGCATTGCTGTACCAAGACCCGGCCCATAAACATGTCTCCTGCACAGCAACTCTTCCTATATAGACAAAGAGGGTCCTCACGGCCAATTGGCCTGGAGGACAATTCCTCCCAGTGACACCAACAACAATGAAGACTTAACTATACAAAGGAGGACCAAGATGGAGGCATAGGGCGGAAGCCTGATCGTTGCCTACCACAACAATTTTGAGACTACGATGGGAGAGCAGAGCAGACACCATCCAGAACCACCGGAGGGCTGGCTGAGCAGATGCTCTACAACTAGAATAAAAGAGGGGGGTACGCGGGATGATGCTGATGCCGGTGACCCAAAGTCCACACTTTAAGAACTACGGCTCAGGCGACACAATGGCGGCCTGGAACGTGCTCGGTGCGGTTCCCCCTGTGGTCTCCGGCTGAGGGGACGTCTCCACTCGCTGCTGAGCACGGACAGACGAGCCCCTGGGAGACATGGGGTGGGAGACTCCGCGCTTGCTGACCTCCGAGTCCTTCAAGAATCTCAACGCCCCGGAAGTGGCCAGGAGCGCACGCTCGGCAACCGGCCACCGCTGCAGACCCAAGGGCCTACACAGCGACACCGGACCAGCCCGCCGCCGCGCACCGGGCACACGAGAGCTCGGCCGAGCCCGCCGCCCAACGAGTTCTGTGGCAGCCGCCCTGGAGCTCTGAGAAAATGACCGAAGGAATTGCTGAGAGGGAATTGACCAACAGGAATTGGGATCAAGAATACGAAACTCCGCTGAGACCCGAGTCCAGGCAAGGCTGCGAGCCTCTGGGCTCAGGTGTGGTCACACGCCCTTGGGTCTAGGTGAGGCCTCACGCCCCTGGGTCTGGGTGAGGCCACGCGCCCCTGGGTCCAGGTGAAGCCGGATTCTGGGTTCGGGTGAGGCATGCATCTCTGGGTCCGGGTGAAGCTGAATCCTGGGTCTGGGTGAGGTCATGTGCCCCTGGATCCGGGTAAGGCTCGGTCCTGGGTCCGGGTGAGGCTGTGTGCCCCTGGATCCGGGTGAGACCACGCGACCAGGGATCTGGGAGAGGTCACGCGCCCCTGGGTCCGGCTGAGGCCATGTGACCCAGGGTCTAGGTGAAGCTAGATCCCGGGTTTGGGTGAGGCCGTGTGCCCCTGGATCTGGGTGAGGCTGGGTCCTGGGCCTGGGTGAGGCCATGCACCCCTGGGTCTGGGAGAGGCCACGCGCCCCTGGGTCCAGGTGAGGCCATGTGGTTAAGTTCAACAGAGGGTTGGGGCATCCCCTGGGTCTGGGAGAGGCCACGCGCCCCCGGGTCCGGGTGAGGCCATGTGTCCCTGGATCCGGGTGAGGCCTCGCGCACCTAGGTCCGGGTGAGGCCACGCACCCCTGGTCCTGGGAGAGGCCACGCGCCCCTGGGTCCGGGTGAGGCCACACGCCCCTGGATCCGGGTGAGGCTGGGTCCCTGGGCCCGGGTGAGGCCACGTGCCCCTGGGTCCGGGTGAGGCCGTGTGCCCCTGGATCCAGGTGAGGCCACACGCCCCTGGGTCCAGGTGAGGCCACGCTCCTCTGGCTCCGGGTGAAGCCGGATCCCGGGTCCGGGTGAGGCCGTGTGCCCCTGGATCTGGGTGACGCCACACGCTCCTCTGGGTCCGGGTGCCCCTGGACCCAGGTGAGGCTGGGTCCCGGGCCCGGGTGAGGCCGTGCACCCCTGGGTCTGGGAGAGGCCACGCGCCCCTGGGTCTGGGTGAGGCCACGAGACCCTGGATCCGGGTGAAGCTAGATCCCGGGTCTGAGTGAGGCCGTGTGCCCCTGGATCTGGGTCAGGCTGGGTACCTGGTCCGGGTGAGGCCACACGCACCTAGGTCCGGGTGAGGCCACGCCCCCTGGGTCTGGGAGAGGCCTTGTGCCCCTGGGTCCCGGTGAGGCCTTGCGCCCCTGGGTACAGGCGAAGCCGGATACTGGGTCCGGGTGAGGCCGTGTGCCCCTAGATCCAGGTTAGGCTGGGTCCCGGGCCCGGGTGAGGCCACGCGCCCCCTGGGTCTGGGTGAGGCCACGTGCAACTGAGTCCGGCTGAAGCCGTGCCCCTTGGTCCGGCCGAGACCAAACCAGAGGGAGTCGGACCTCCGTTACCACCATTTGTCCACCATCCAGAGCTGAGGGTTCAGTGCTGACATGTACACATAAGGAACTGGTGGACATTGAAAATGGGTCTCTAAAGAACTGTTGGTCCAGAAAGAAACTCACTATAGACTGATACATTTGCCTGTCAGCATAACTATTATTGCTCGTCTCACATTCAGTTCTTATAAGTATATCTCTAGTGACACATGATCTCGCTCATCTAGGGGAAATGATGAACAACATAGACTGATGAACAAGAACAGAACCAGAAACAAGGAGGCACTGATCGGACTATCGGGCCTTAGAGGGAGGATAGGAGAGGGTGGTGGGAGGGGGAGAGATCAACCAAAGGACTAGTGTGCATGCATATGAGCCTATCCAATGGTTAAGTTCAACAGGGGGTTGGGGCATCCGTGGGGAGGGGTGTGGGATGGGAATGGGGGGATGAGGACAAATGTGTGACACCTTAATCAATAAAAAAATAAAAAAAAATAAAGAGTTTCCCAGACAAGAAAGAGTGAAAGGGTTCATTACCACCCTGATAATAATACAGGAAATATTAAAGGGTGTTCTAGACGACGAAGAAGAAGAAGAAGAAGAAGAAGAAGAAGAAGAAGAAGAAGAAGAAGAAGAAGAAGAAGGAGGAGGAGGAGGAGGAGGAGGAGGAGGAGGAGGAGGAGGAGGAGGAGGAGGAGAAGGAAAGGAGAAGGAAAGGAGAAAGAGAAGGAGGAGAAGGAGAAAAGAAGAAGAAGGAGGAGAAAGGAAGAAGAAGACAGGATTGTAGTTAAAAGAATGAAATGGTAATTAATATGTACCTATCAATAATCATTTTAAACAAAAATTGCTTAAATGCTCAAATCAAAAGAAATAGTGTAGCTGAATGGATAAGAAAACAAGAGCCATATTCTAGTATATGCTGTCTAGAAGAGACCCACATCAGAATGAAAGACACAGACAGACTACTAATAAAAAAAAAAATTATGCAAATAGCAATGAAAGAAAGAAGCTGGGGTAGCAATAGTTATATTTGACCAATAGACTTTGAAACAAAGGCTATAGTAAGAGTTGAAGAAGGACACTACATAATGATAAAGGGAGCAATCCAACAAGAGGATATAACCCTTGTAAACATTTATGCACATAAAAAGGAGCACTTAAATATATAAAACAACTCTTTCTTTAGGTTGTAAAGCAATTATTTTTTTTCTTTATTGATTAAGGTATTACATATGTGTCCTTATCCCCCCATTGCCCCCTCCTACCTCCCACTCATGCTGTCACCCCCCTGGTGTCTGTGTCCATTGGTTAGGCTTATATGCAAGCATATAAGTCATTTGGTTGATCTTTCCCCTTACCCCCACCCTCCCCTACCTTCCCTATGAGGTTTGATGGTCTGATCAATGCTTCTCTGTCTCTGGATCTATATTTGTTCATCAGTTTATGTTGTTCATTATATTCCACAAATGAGTGAGATCATGTGATATTTAACTTTCTCTCACTAGCTTACTTCGCTTAGCATAATGCTCTCCAGTTCCATCCATGCTGTTGCAAATGGTAAGAATTCCTTCTTTTTTATAGCAGTGTAGTATTCCATTGTGTAGATGTACCACAGTTTTTTAATCCACTCATCTGTTGATGGGCACTTAGGCTGTTTCCAAATCTTAGCTATGGTAAATTGTGCTGCTATGAACATAGGGGTGCATATATCCTGTCTAGTTTCTTGGGATATATTCCTAGATGTGAGATCACTGAGTCAAATAGGAGTCCCATTTTTAGTTTTTTGAGGAAACTCCATACTGTTCTCCATGGTGGCTGCACCAGTCTGCATTCCCACCAGCAGTGCACCTGGGTTCCTTTTTCTCTGCATCCTCGCCAGCACTTGTCATTTGTTGATTTGTTGATGATAGCTATTTTGACAGGTGTGAGATGGTACTGCATTGTCATTTTGATTTACATCTCTTGGATGATTAGCGACTTTGAGCATGTTTTCATATGTCTCGGCATTCCTTATGTCCTCTTTCAAAAAGTATATATTTAGGTCCGTTGACCTTTTTTTGATTGGATTGTTTATCTTCCTTTTTTAAGTTGTATGAGTTCCCTGTAAATGTTGGAGATTAAACCCTTATCGGTGATAATATTGGCAAATATGTTCTCCCATGCAGTGGGCTTTCTTGTTGTTTTGTTGATGGTTTCTTTTGCTGTGCAGAAGATTTTTTATTTTCTCTTTAGTTTACATTGCCCTAGGAACTGTATAAGTGAAGATATTGCTTAGGCATATATCTGAGATTTTGCTGCCTATGGATTCCTCTAATATTTTCATGGTTTCCTTTCTTATGTTTAAGTCCTTTGTCCATTTTGAGTTTATTTTTGTGTATGGTTTAAGTTAGTGGTCTAGTTTCATTTTTGCATGTACCTGTCCAATTTTCCCAACACCATTTATGAAGAGACTGTCTTTACTCCATTGTATGTTCTTGCCTCCTTTGTCAAATATTAGTTGAGCATAGTGGTTTGAGTTGATTTCTTGATGGACGTAAAAGGAAGAATCAACAGTAATACAGTCATGCTAAATGATTTTATCAATCCATTGACATCAATGGATAGATCTTCCAGACAGGAAATGAATAAGGAAAAATGGCCTTATATAACACACTAGATCAGATGGGCACTTGGACTGTTTCTAAATCTTAGCTATTATATCCTTTCTGATTGGTGTTTCTGAATACTTTGCACATATTCCTAGCAGTGGGATCTCTGGGTCAAATGGGAGTTCCTTTTTAAAGTTTTTTAAAATATATTTCTTTATTGATTTCAGAGAGGAAGGGAAACGGATAGAGAGATAGAAACATCAATGATGAGAGTTAATCATTGACAGGCTGCCTCCTGCATGCCCCCTTCTGGGGATTGAGCCCACAACCCGAGCATGTGCCCTTGGCTAGAATTGAACCTGGGACCCCTATCCACTGAGCCAAACTGGCTAGAGCCCATTTTTAATTTTTTGAAGAAACTCCATACTGTTTTCCACAATGGCTGCGCCAGTCTGCATTCCTACCAGCATTGTACTAGGGTTCCCTTTTCTCCACATCCTCACCAACAGGTGTCATTTGTTGATTTGTTGATGATGGGCATTCTGACAGGTGTGATGTGATATTTCATTGTTTTGATTTTCATTTCTTGAATGACTAATGATTTTGAGCATCCTATATAATTAAAGCCTAATATGCTAAGTGTCCAATCGTTCATTCAACCAGTTGTTATGATGTCCAGTAGGTTAGCTTGCTGCTTGCTGCTAGGGTCTGGCTGATGGGGACTGGGCGAGATGGGTTGGACACGCCCTGGAGCCCTCCTGTGGTCCCTCTCTGGTCCCAATCATGCACTGGTGAAGTCCCTTGGCTTAGCCTGCACCCTCTTGCAATCTTAGAATCCTCAGGGGACGTCGGAGAGCTGGTTTCAGCCTAATCCCTGCAGGCCAGGCCGAGGGACCCACCGGTGCACAAATCTGTGTACCGGGCCTCTAGTTTTTTCATATGTCTTTTGGCCTTCAGTATGTCCACTTTGGAGAAGTGTCTATTTAGGTCCCTTGCCCATATTTCTTACTGGATTGTTTGTCTTCCTTTTGTTAAGTTGTATGAGTTTCCTATATATTTTGGAAATTAACTTCTTATTGGATGTATCATTGGCAAATATGTTCTCTCATGCAAGTGGGCTATCTTATTACATTGTTGATGGTTTCTTTTCCTGAGCAGAAGCTTTTTTATGTAGTCCCATTTGTTTATTGTCTCATTAGTTTCCATTGTCCAACCTAGGAGATGTATTGGTAAACATGTTGCTACAAGAGATGCCTGATGCCGAAACCGGTTTGGCTCAGTGGATAGATTGTCGGCCTGCGGACTCAAGGGTCCCGGGTTCGATTCCGGTCAAGGGCATGTACCTTGGTTGCGGGCACATCCCCAGTGGGGTGTGTGCAGGAGGCAGCTGATCGATGTTTCTAACTCTCTATCCCTCTCTCTTCCTCTCTGTAAAAAATCAATAAAATATATTAAAAAAAAAAAAAAGAGAGATGCCTGAGATTTTCCTGACTATGGTTTCTTCTAAAACTATTGTTTCACAACTTACATTTTGGTCTTCTATCCATTTTGAGGTTTATTCTTGTGTATGGTGTAAGATGGTGGTTTACTTACATTTTTTTGCATGTACCTGTCCAATTTTCTCAAAACTATTTGTTGAAGAGACTGTCAATATTCCACTGTGTATTCTTGCCTTCTTTGTCAAATATTAATTGAACATGATGACTTAAGTCAATTTCTGGGAATCTGTTCTGTTCCATTGATCTATATGCCTGTTCTTGTGTTAGTACCAGGCTGTTTTGAGTATAGAGGCTTTGTAGTTTAACTTGATATCTGGTATTATGGTCCCTCCAACTTTGTTATTCTTTCTCAAGATTGCTGCAGCTATTCAGGGTCTTTTTTGGTGCCATATAAATATTTGAATGTTAGATCTAGATCTTTAGAATATGCCCTTGGTATTTTAACGGAGATTGCATTGAATCTATAGCTTGTTTTGGGTAGTATTGGTATTGTAATGATGTTGATTCTACCAACACATGAACACAGAATATACCTCATCTTGTTTATATCTTCTTCTCTTTTTTCAACATCTTTACTTTTCCAAGTACAGGTATTTTACCTCCTTGGTTACATTTATAATTAAATATCTTCATTTTTTTATTGCAAAGGTAAATGGGATTGGTTTTCTACTTTCACTTTCTGAGAGTTCCTTACTAATGTATAAAAAATGCTATGGATTTTTGGGTGTTAATTTTGTATCCTGGTACATTGACAAATTCATTTATTAAGTCAAGTCATTTTTTTATGTAATCTTTAGGGTTTTCTATGTACAATATCATGTCATCTGCAAATAATAACAGTTTTACTTCCTTCTTTCCAATTTGAATGTCCTTTGTTTTTTCTTCTTGTCTGATCACTATGGCTAGGACTTCCAGTTCTATGTTGAATAAAAGTGGTGAAAGATGGCATACCTGTCTTGTTCCTGTTAGGGGAAATGGTTTTAGTTTTGCCCATTGAGTATGATGTTGGCTATAACTTTGTCATATATGGCTTTTATTATGTTGAGGTATGATCCCTCTTTTCCCACTTTGCTTAAAGCTTTTATCAAAAATGGGGGGATTAGGACACCTATGTAACACCTTAATCAATAAATAAAATTTAAAAATGGGTGTTGGATTTTGTCAAATTATTTTCCTGCATCAATTGATATAATCATATGATTTTTATCTTGCAATCTGTTTGTGATGTATCACATTTATTGATTTCCAAATATTGCACCAGCCTTGAATCCCCAGAATAAATCCCACTTGGTCATGGTGTATGATCTTAATGTATTGCTAGATCTGATTTGCTAAAATTTCGTTGAGGATTTTATTTTTTTTCTTCAATTTCCTTATTGATCAAGGTGTCACATATTTGTCCTCATCCCCCCATTCCCATCCCACACCCCTCCCCACGGATGCCCCAACCCCCTGTTGAACCTAACCATTGGATAGGCTCATATGCATGCACACAAGTCCTTTGGTTGATCTCTCCCCCCTCCCCCCAACCTCCCGCATCCTCCCTCTGAGGCCCGATAGTCCGATCGATGCCTCCTGGTTTCTGGCTCTGCTCTTGTTCATTAGTCCATGCTGTTCATCATTTCCCCTAGATAAGCGAGATCATGTGTCACTAGAGATATACTTATAAAAACTGAATGTGAGACGAGCAATAATAGTTATGCTGACAGGCAGATGAATCAGTCTGTAGTGAGTTTCTTTCTGGACCAACAGTTCTTTAGAGACCCAATTTCAATGTCCACCAGTTCCTTATGTGTACATGTCAGCACTGACCCCTCAGCTCTGGATGGTGGACAAATGGTGGTAACGGAGGTCCGACTCCCTCTGGTTTGGTCTCGGCCGGACCCAGGGGCACAGCTTCACCCGGACTCAGGTGCACGTGGCCTCACCCAGACCCAGGGGCATGTGGCCTCTCCCAGACCCAGGGGCGCGTGGCCTCACCCGGACCTAGGTGTGCGAGGCCTCACCCGGATCCAGGGACACATGGCCTCACCTGAACCCGGGGGCGCGTGGCCTCTCCCAGACCCAGGGGCGCGTGGCCTCACCCAGACCCAGGGGCTCGTGGCCTCACCTGGACCCAGGGGCACATGGCCTCACCCGGGCCCGGGACCCAGCCTCACCCGGATCCAGGGGCACACGGCCTTACCTGGACCCAGGATCTAGCTTCACCTAGACCCAGGGGCACGTGGCCTCACCCGGACCCAGGGGCGCGTGACCTCTCCCAGACCCCTGGTCGCGTGGTCTCACCTGGATCCAGGGGCGCATGGCCTCACCCGGACCCGGGACACAGCCTTACCCGGATCCAGGGGCACACGGCCTCACCCGGACCCAGGATTCAGCTTCACTCGGACCCAGGGGCGCATGGCCTCACCCGAACCCGGAATCCGACTTCTCCTGGACTCAAGGGCGCGTGGCCTCACCCAGACCCAGGGGTGTGAGGCCTCACCTAGACCCAAGGGCGTGTGACCACACCTGAGCCCAGAGGCTCGCAGCCTCGCCCGGACTTGGGTCTAGTGGGGTTTCGTCTTCTTGATCCCAATTCCTGTTGGTCAATTCCCTCTCAGCAATTCCTTCGGTCATTTTCTCAGAGCTCCAGGGCGGCTGCCACAGAACTCGTTGGGCGGCGGGCTCGGCCGAGCTCTCGTGTGCCCCGTGCGCGGCGGCGGGCTGGTCCGGTGTCGCTGCGTAGGCCCTTGGGTCTGCAGCGGTGGCCGGTCGCCGAGCGTGCGCTCCTGGCCGCTTCCGGGGCGTTGAGATTCTTGAAGGACTCGGAGGTCAGCAAGCACGGAGTCTCCCACCCCATGTCTCCCAGGGGCTCCTCTGTCCATGCTCAGCAGCGAGTGGAGACGTCCCCTCAGCCGGAGACCACCGGGGGAACTGCGCCGAGCACGTTCCAGGCCGCCATTGTGTCGCCTGAGCCGTAGTTCTTAAAGTGTGGACTTTGGGTCACCGGCATCAGCATCATCCCGCGTACCCCCCTCTTTTATTCTAGTTGTAGAGCATCTGCTCAGCCAGCCCTCCGGTGGTTCTGGATGGTGTCTGCTCTGCTCTCCCATCGTAGTCTCAAAATTGTTGTGGTAGGCAACGATCAGGCTTCCGCCCTATGCCTCCATCTTGGTCCTCCTTTGTATAGTTAAGTCTTGATTGTTGTTGGTGTCACTGGGAGGAATTGTCCTCCAGGCCAATTGGCCATGAGGACCCTCTTTGTCTATATAGGAAGAGTTGCTGTGCAGGAGACATGTTTATGGGCCGTGTCTTGATGCAGCAATGCTGTGGCGCTCACTGAGTCTGCCTCCTGAATGTGACCCTTGTGCGCGTGGTTGAAATCTGGTGTCATCTCACACCGACCACTAGATGCCCTCGCTTCTGGATCTCCAATGTAGTGTAGGTCAGCTACTGCCTGAGGCACTCAGCAGGGAAAAGCCTCTGCTCAGCTTGGATGGGGCGGAGCTATAGGGTGGAGCCTACAACCTTGGCTTCCTGTCAGCCCCACCCTATGAGGTTCCCGTGTCTGTGTCCCTCTGTACTCCTTGCAAACACCTCTGAGAGAAACGCACCCTGGAGTTTTGCCCACTGCCAAACAGTCTAGTCTCTCCCCTAATGAATCTGGATTCCCAGATTCTCGCCTGGAACTGGGTTTCAGTGAAGTTGGAACTGGGTCTCAGCGCAGTCTGGCACTTCAGCGGCACAGGCAACCTTCCCTCCTCTGCGCACCTTCCCGTGCGCGCCTCTGGAGCTCTGCCTTCCGCCGCTCCTCTGTGTCTGCGCCCCACAACGCAGGTTCATTTCCCCAGCGTGCACCTGGCTTCCCAGGGTTTCGCCTGGAACTGGGGTTCAGTGCAGTCGGAGCTGGTGTTCAGCGCAATCTGGAGCTTTTATCTCCTTCCTGCTAGTGAACACCGGCCAGGCCGTCAGCCACCCCTTCCTCTCCGACTCCATCCTCCCTGAACGCGCGCTTGCTCGTGTCTCCGCCCGTGTCTCCATACCTCAGGCTTTTACGGCTCCTCTGGTTATCCTTGTGGTTTTCTCTTTCCTTCTAGTTGTGGGCATTTCAGTCCGCCAGCTTTCCTGTGGTTCTGGATGATGTCCGTTTTGATTTTTAGTTGTATTTTTGAAATTGTTGTGCCCGGCTGTAGGTTAGGTGTTTAACCTATGCCGCCATCTTGGTTTCTCTTGTTGAGGATTTTAGCATCTATATTCATCAGGGATATTGGCCTGTAATTCTCTTTCTTTGTAGTGTCGTTATCTGGTTTTTGAATTAGAGTAATGCTGGCCTCATAGAAAGAGCTTGGAAGTGTTCTTTCCTTTTGAAAAATTTTGAAATAGTTTGAAGAGGATAGGTGCTAGTTCTTCTTTGAATGTTTGGGAAAACTCCCCTGTGAAGCCATCTGGACCAGGTCTTTTGTTTGATGGAGGATTTTTGATTACTGCTTTAATTTTATAAGTTGTTATTAGCTTATTCGTTTTTACTGATTCTTCCTGATTGAGTTTTGGAAGATTACATTTTTCTAGGATATGCCCATTTCATCTAGATTGTCCAGTTTATTGAAATAAAGTCATTCGTAGTATTTTTTTTACGATCCTTATCTTTTGAATTTCTGTGGGATCAGTTGTTACTTCACCTCTTTCATTTCTTATTTTGTTTATTTGGGTCCTCTCTCTGTTTCTTGATGAGTTTCATCAATCTTGTATATCTTTTCAAAGAACCAGCTCTTGGTTTTAATGATTTTTGTACTATCTTTTTAGTCTCCATGTTATTTATTTCCACTCTTATTTTTATTATTTTCTTCCTTTGACTTATTCTGGTCTTTTCTTGTTACTCTCTTTCTAATTCTCTCAGTTGTAGGATTATATAGTTTTTCAGAAGTTTCTTCTTCTTCTTCTTCTTCTTCTTCTTCTTCTTCTTCTTCTTCTCCTTTTTTTTCTTCTTCTTTTTTTGAGGTAGACCTGTAATGTTATAAATTTCCTTCTCAGGACTCCTTTCAGAGTGTCCTATAGATTTGGGGTTGTTGTGTGTCTATTTTCATTTGCTTTCAGGATTTTAAAAATTTCTTCTTTGGTCTCTTTGGCAACTCATATATACTTAGCCTCCATATATTTAAATATTTTTTATTGTTTTTATTATAGTTAATTTCTAATTTCATGCAATTGTGATCTGAGAAGATGGTTGTTGTGATTTCAGTAATCTTCAACTTGTAAAGACTTAGATTATATCTTACCATGTAGTCTATCTTTGAAAATGTCCTATGTGCATTTGAGAAGAATGTATATTCTGTAGTTGTGTGGTGAAATGTTCTGAAAATATCAATTAATTTTATTGAAACTAGTGTGTTCTTTAGGATCACTATTTTCCTGGTGACTTTTTTGTCTGGAAGATCTATACAGTGATGTAAGAGGGATGTTAAAGTCCCCTACTATGATTGTATTGCTGTCAATCTCTCCCTTAAAATCCTCCAGAAGGTTTTTTTTTTTTTTGATGTTCCTGCATTGGGTGCATATATGTTTACAGAGTTATATCCTTCTATTGTATCAATCCCTTTAATATTATGAAGTGGCCTTCATTATCTCTTGTTATGGCCTTCACTTTGAAGAATATTTTATCAGATATGAGTAGTATTGTTACCCCAGAATTTTGTTAAATTTCCATTTGCCTAAAAATTCCACCCCCCCCCCCATCTCTTCACTTTCATTTTGTGTGAGTCCCTTGTTCTGAGGTAGGTCTTCTGTAGACAGTATATATATGGGTCATGTTTTCTTATTCATTCAGCTACCCTATGTCTTTCGATTGGAGCATTTAAGCCATTTAAGTGATTATTTATTGTCACTCTTATTCTTTATGCTTGTGTTCTTTTTCTACATATTTCTTCTTCTAACAACAGTCCTTTTAACAATTCTTGCAGTACAGGTTTGGTAGTAATAAACTCCTTTAAAATTTATTTATTTTTCTACAAAACTGTTTCATCTTTGGTTTTGAATGGTAGCCTTGTTGGGTAGAGTTTTCTTAGGTTCAATACCCTGGATTTCATTACTTCATGTACTTCATACCATTCCCTTCTGGCCTGAAGTGTTTCTATTGAGAAATCAGCTGACCGTCTAATGGGAGCTCCCTTGTAGGTAACATTCTGTCTCTCTTTTGCAGCCTTTAAGGTTCTTTCTTTGACTTTAATATTTGCCATTTTAATTAACATGTGCCTAGGTGTGGGTATTTTGTAGTTTATTTTGATTAGGGCTCTCTGTGTTTCCTTAATTTGAGTGACATTTTTCTTCATTAGCTTAGGGGTATTTTCTGCCATTATTTCTTCAAACAGGTTCTCTAGTCCTTTATCATATTCTGCTGCTTCTGGTGCATCTATAATGAAAATTTTGTTATGATTCATGTTGTCTCAAAGCTCTCTTAAACTATCCTCTTGGTTTTTTTTCCATTTGCTACTATGAATGGGTGTTTTTTTCTACCTTGTCTTCTAATTCACTGATTCACTCCTCAGCCTCTTCTAGCCTACTGTTGAATCCTTCCTGGGTGTCCTTTATTTCAGGTATGTTATTCCTCATTTTCAATTGATTTTTATTTATGGTTTCAAGCTCACTTTTTCTGTTTGTATATCTCTAATTAAGATCCTTATAATTCTCATTAAGTTGCTTGGAATTCTCACTGAATTGTTTGACCACCCTTATTATCATTACTCTGAATTTTTTTTGACAAATTGTTTACCTCCATTTCATTTAGTTCCTTTTCTAGTGATTCCTCCTTTTCTTTCATTTTAGGCATTTTTTTGTCTCTCCAATTTTACTGTCCCTTTGTTTTTGTTTCTATGTACTAGTTCAAACTGCTATGCCTCCCAGATTTTGTGGGTTGGTCTTATGCAGTAGGTGTCTTTTGGGAACCAGTGGTTTTGTTTCTTAAATGTCCTGTGCTGGGTGCTCTAGGAAAGCTCCTTACTTGAGTTATTTTGGTTCTTATATTGTAGTTGGGTCTTGAATGTTATTGTCCCATTCATGGTTGGAGTCTTGTCTCAGGCTGGGTGACTATGTGGCTCACCTCCTACCACATCGTGTGAGCTGTTGTGGAGGTACTGACCGAACAGAACAAAATACAACATAACAAACTACGAAACAGAAGAAACCAAACAAAAATGTATACAGGACTCCTATAGCACCCACAAAAGTAACCACCAAAGAAGAGATAATTAGTAAAGAGAAAAGAGAGCAAGAATCATAGGAAAAAGGAAAGAAGAAAAATACAAGGATAAAACAAAACCAACAAATAAACAAAGCACAAATAAAAAAATAAAAAAGGAGGATAGAATGTGAAGATACACAGCTGAAATAAATAAAATAAGAATAAAGAATTAGGGGAATAGGGGTAGGAAAGTGATTTAAAATAAAGGAGGGAGAAAAGAAATGAAAAGAGAAGATGAGAAAAAATATTTGAAAAGGAAAATAGAGGAGAAAGCAGACAGACCTAAACTAAGAAAAAGAAAAAAAGATGAGAAAGCAAGAGAAATAGAAAAAAGAGAGAGAAAAGAGAAAAAAATTGAATGGTGAAAAAATTAGTAGGAACAGGGAAGAGTTAAATTAGATATATGAATGAAACAACAGAGACTAATATAATAACAAATCAATAAAGCAGGTAGATACAGAAGGTAAATTTAAAGAGAGAAAGGAAATAAAAAAATAAAAGAAAAGTGAAGAGAAAGGAGGAAAAGAAAAGAAAAAAAGGGAGAAAAAAGAAGTAAACTGGTATTCTTTTCAGCTGAGTTTAGTACCTCATGGGAGCTCCCTTTCAATCCCACTCTTCTCTCTGCCAATTCTGGGCTTCCTGTGAAGAACTTAGGCACTAACCACTGTCCTCGTTTGGCTTTCAGCAATCTGCTTGAAGCTTCAGGCAATCCACTGGTCCACCACTTGTGTCTGTCTCCACATGACTTGGCTATAAGCATTAGGGGCCAATCTGCCCTCTAAAGTAGGATTGTTAACAGCATGTGGCCCAGGGCTGGGTCAGGAAACTTTCCCTGTTCCTGGGCTCCACCTCTGCCCTCCTTTGCCTGCTAGCCAGCTATCAATCTTAATCACTCTTAGTGAGGAACCCATAGAGGAGAGTGTAGATGTGTGGTGTGTGTGTGTGTGTGTGTGTGTGAGCTAGGGTCAGTTAGATTCTGCAGGTCTTCCAAGGGGCTGCCTAACCGGGCAGTCCTAGACGGCAGAGCTCCGCGCCTGGTGCGGACACGGAGACCACGCCATCTTGAGAAACAGAGCTGCCTGAGACTCGGATCCTGGCTTCTGAAACAAACCAGGACCCTGCAGCCACTGGGGACAGAGAACTGCTATCACAGCTTCGGACCAACAAACAACAAGAATCCAGACTTCCTGGCAGAATTCCGTGAGTCAAAGAGCCTATCCCCCTGCAGTCAGCGCCATTTTAACTGAAAGACCCGCCCCTCGCCCAAGCCGCAGAACTTTGCGCAGGGACTCGCTCCCCCTCAGGGAATTTGGCATGCGGGAGGGACAGAAGCAGCTCCCTGTTGGGGAAATCTGTCAGTGTGTACAGAGGGCTCCCCTTCGGAGAATTTGGGGGAATTTGGCTTGCGGGTCACAGCTCCCCCTTCGGGGAATCTTAGTGCTTGCACAGAGGGGCTTCCCCTTTGGGGAATTTGGCGCACAGGACGGACTCCGCCCCCCTTCCGGGACTCCGGGAGAGTGCACGGAGCCAGCTCACCTTCAGGAAATTAAGAGTGTGCGCCCTACCCAGTTTGTCTCAGTAGAGAGAGCACACACAGGACGCAGCTCCACTTCAGGGAATTTGGCACGCCGGACACAGCTGCCTGGGATCCCTGACTCACAGCACGTTCACACTAAGAGCCAGCGATCCCAATTGTTGGTGCATGCACACACAGGGACCCTGATTCTCAATGAGAAACCGCACAAGGCAACAGAGACTCTGACACTCGAGTCTTGGTGCAGAAACAGGGAAACTCTGACTCCTGGCACATGCTAAGGATCTCATTTTCGGCACATACCAACAGTGTGGTGCAGACAGGGCCCCTGATTCTAAGTGTGCACACGAGACCACACGGAACACTGGGGACAATGACCCTGGGCAAGTCTGGTTCCCACAAACCAAAGGCAGCCACACGTCCTAGTGTCAGAGCACTTCAGTGAAACTCGGGTGGAGCGAAGTCACCACAGCACACGGCCCAGGTCCACGCAAAAGGAAGCTTGAGCTTTCTGGTGATAGCCAGAATGGGGAAACGAAATAACTCACAGAGGAAAGAAAATGTGGAGTCGCCAAGAAAGGAAATCAGTGAAACTGAAGCTTGCAACATGACCGAAAAGGAGTTTAGAGTAATGGTCGTGGAATTTATACATCGGATGGATGAGAAAATAAACAACTTATGCAAGAATCAGGAAGAAATGAAAAGTGATATAGCTACAATCAAAATACCATGGAAAGTTTCAAGAGTATAATACAAGAAGCAGAGGACCGAATTAGTGAGTTAGAAGATCAGGTACAGAAACAAGCTCAATCTGAACAGCAATTGGAGAAAAGAATTAAAAAGCAGGAGGAAAGCCTAAGGGAGCTTCGGGACAAAATGAAACGAAGTAACATACGTGTAATAGGGCTGCCAGAAGGACAAGAAGAGCAGCAGGGGTTAGAAAATCTATTTGAAGAAATAATGACAGAAAACTTCCCGGATATGGGAAAGATAAAAGTTACGCAAGTACAGAGAGTCCCAAGCAGGATCAACCCCAAAAGACCCACACCAAGACATGTCATAATTTCAATGGCAAATATAAATGATAAAGAGAGAATCTTAAAGGCGTCAAGAGAGAGACAGAGAGTTACCTACAAAGGAACACCCATCAGATTGTCAAATGATTACTCAACAGAAACACAACAAGCTAGAAGTGAATGGAAGGAGGTATACAAAGTGTTGCAAAGCAAAGGACTGAATCCAAGAATACTATATCCAGCAAGACTATCAATCAAAATTGAAGGGGAAATCAGGAGCTTTGCCGACAAAAAAAGGCTTAAGGAGTTTATCACCACCAAACCAGCAATGCAAGAATTGCTAAAGGGAATACTGTAAAAAGAAGAAATAAACAGGTAAGAAGGAATACAGACATAAAAATAGGTATGACTACAAACAAATACCTTTCAGTAATAACTTTAAATGTAAACGGACTAAATGCTTCAATCAAAAGATATCGAGTAGCTGAATGGATAAAAAAACACGACCCATATATATGCTGTCTACAAGAGACCCACCTCAGAACAAGAGACTCAAACAGATTGAAAGTGAAGGGATGGAAAAATATCTTTCAGGCAAATGGAAATGAAAAAAAAGCTGGGGTAGCAATACTTATATCTGACAAAATAGACCTCAAAGTAAATGCCATAACAAGAGATAAAGAAGGCCACTTCATAATATTAAAGGGAGAGATCCAACAAGAAGAAATAATTCTGGTAAACATATACGCTCCCAATATAGGAGCACCCAAATACATAAAAAAACTCCTGGAGAATTTCAAGGGAGAGATTAATAGCAATACAATCATAGTAGGAGATTTTAATACCCCACTATCACCACTGGACAAATCCTCTAAACAAAAAATCAGCAAAGAAACAGCAATCCTAAATGAATCACTAGACCAGATGGAATTAATTGACATCTTCAGAACATTTCACCCCAAAGCCACAGAATATACATTCTTCTCAAGTGCACATGGGTCATTTTCAAAGATAGACCATATGCTGGGTCACAGGCAAAGTCTCTTCAAATTCAAGAAGATAGAAATTACATCAAGCATCTTCTCAGATCACAGTGGCATAAAACTGGAAATCAACTACAGTAAATACAATCCAAAGAAATCAAACACATGGAGACTAAACAGCATGCTATTAAACCAGGACTGGGTCACCAGAGAGATCAAGGAAGAAATAAAAAACATCATGGCAACAAATGACAATGAAAACACAACAATCCAAAATCTATGGGACACAGCGAAAGCAGTCTTGAGAGGGAAGTTCATAGCTCTACAAGCCTATTGCAAAAAACAAGAAGCAATGGTAATAACTTACTTAACCCTACAACTCAAAGAGCTAGAAAAAGAGCAGCAAGAAAAGCCCACTGTAACCAGAAGGAAGGAAATAACAAAGATCAGAGCGGAGATAAATGACATAGAGACCAAAGAAACAATACAAAAGATCAACAAAACCAAGAGCTGGTTCTTTGAAAGAATAAACAAGATTGATGGACCTCTAGCCAGGCTCACCAAGAAGCAAAGAGAGAGGACCCAAATAAACAAAATCAGAAATGAAAGAGGTGAAATAACAACAAACCCAGCTGAGATACAAAGGATTGTTACAAAATACTACGAACAACTCTATTCCAACAAACTGGACAACCTGGAGGAAATGGACATATTCCTAGAAAAATATAACCTTCCAAAAATCAATCAAGAAGAATCTAAAGAGCTCAACATGCCAATAACTATGGACGAAATTGAAGCAGTCATCAAAAAGCTTCCAGCAAACAAAAGCCCGGGGCCTGATGGCTTCACAGGAGAGTTTTACCAAACATTCAAGGAAGAACTAAAACCTATCCTCCTCAGACTATTCCAAAAAATTCAAGAAGAAGGAACACTTCCAAGCTCCTTCTATGAAGCCAGCATCACCCTAATACCAAAACCAGATAAAGACAACACAATGAAAGAGAATTACAGACCAATATCCCTCATGAACATAGATGCCAAAATCCTCAACAAAATTCTAGCAAATCGGCTCCAGCAGTACATCAGAAAGATCATACACCATGACCAAGTAGGATTTATCCCAGGAATGCAAGGATGGTACAATATCCGCAAATCAATAAACGTGATACATCACATAAACAAATTGCGAGATAAAAATCACATAGTCATATCAATTGATGCAGAAAAAGCATTTGACAAAATCCAACACCCTTTCCTGATAAAAACTCTCAACAAGGTGGGAATAGAAGGCTCATACCTCAACATAATAAAAGCTATATATGATAAACCCACAGCAAACATCATACTCAATGGACAAAAACTAAAAACATTTCCCCTAAGAACAGGAACAAGACAGGGATGCCCACTCTCACCACTCCTGTTTGACATAGTACTGGAAGTATTAGCCATTGCAATTAGACAAGAAGAAGAAATAAAAGGCATCCAAATTGGAAAAGAACAAGTAAAGCTGTCTTTATTTGCAGACGACATGATATTGTACATAAAAAATCCGAAAGACTCCGTCAAAAAACTAATAGACTTAATAAATGAATTCGGCAATGTAGCAGGATACAAAATTAACGCCAAGAAATCTATGGCCTTTCTATACACCAATAGTAAACTTACAGACAGAGAGACTACAAAGGCAATCCCATTTACCATTGCACCAAAAAAATTAAGATACCTAGGAATAAACTTAACTAAGGAGGTAAAAGACCTATACGCAGAAAACTACAGGACACTGTAAAAAGAGATAGAGGAAGACGTAAACAGATGGAAGAACATACCATGTTCATGGATTGGTAGAATCAACATCATTAAAATGTCCATACTACCCAAAGCAATCTATAGATTCAATGCACTCCCCATTAAAATACCAATGGCATATTTCACAGACCTTGAAAGAACTCTCCAAAAATTCATCTGGAATAAAAAAAGACCCCAAATAGCCACAGCAATCCTGAGAAAGAAGAATAAAGTAGGCGGGATCTCAATACCAGATTTCAAGCTGTATTACAAAGCCACTGTTCTCAAAACAGCCTGGTACTGACACAAGAACAGAGATATAGATCAATGGAACAGAATAGAGAATCCAGATATCAACCCAAGCCACTATGCTCAATTAATATTTGACAAAGGAGGCATGAACATACAATGGAGTCAAGACAGTCTCTTCAATAAATGGTGTTGGGAAAATTGGACAGATACATGCAAAAAAATGAAGCTTGATCACCAACTTACGCCATACACAAAAATAAACTCAAAATGGATACAGGACTTAAACATAAGACGGGAAACCATAAAAATACTAGAGCAATCCACAGGCAGCAAAATCTCAGACATATGCCACAAGAAATTCTTCACTGACACTGCCCCTAGGGCAATGGAAGCTAAAGAGAAAATTAACAAATGGGACTACATCAAAATAAAAAGCTTTTTCACAGCAAAAGAAACCATCAACAAAACAACAAGAAGGCCTACTGCATGGGAGAACATATTTGCAAATGGCATCACTGATAAAGGTTTAATCTCCAACATCTACAGGCAGCTTATACAACTTAATAAAAGGAAGATAAATGATCCAATAAAAAAATGGGCAACAGACCTAAATAGAATCTTTTCAAAAGAAGACAGAAGGAAGGCCAAGAGACACATGAAAACATGCTCAACGTCACTAATTATCTGAGAGATGCGAATCAAAACAACAATGCGGTACCATCTCACACCTGTCAGAATGGCTATCATCAACAAATCAACAAAGACAAGTGTTGGCGAGGATGCGGAGAAAAAGGAACCCTTGTGCACTGCTGGTGGGAATGCAGACTGGTGCAGCCACTGTGAAGAACAGTATGGAGTTTCCTCAAAAAACTGAAAATGGAACTCCCATTTGACCCAGTAATCCCACTCCTGGGAATATATCCGAAGAAACTAGAAACACCAATCAGAAAGGATATATGCACCCCTATGTTCATAGCAGCACAATTCACCATAGCTAAGATTTGGAAACAGCCTAGGTGCCCGTCAGCAGATGACTGGATCAGAAAACTGTGGTACATCTACACAATGGAATACTATGCTGCCATAAAAAAGAAGGAATTCTCACCATTTGCAGCAACCTGGATGGAATTGGAGAACATTATGTTAAGTGAAATAAGCCAGTCAATGAAAGAAAAATACCACATGATCTCACTCATTTATGGATAACAAAGAACATTATAAACTTGAACAAAAAGACAGATACAGAGACAGTAAAGCATCAAACAGACTGTCAAATTACAGGGGGAAAGTTAGGGAGAGGTGAGGGAGATAAGAGATCAATCAAAGGACTTGTATGCATGCATATAAGCATAACCAATGGATACAAAACTCTGGGGGGTGAGGGCATATATGGGAGTGGGGCGGGGGTGGCAATGGTAAGATATGTTCACGTATAATACCTTAATTAAAAAAATTGGAAAAAAAATAAAATATAAAAAAATATATCTATACATATATCTATATCTATATCTATATCTATATCTATATCTATATCATATATCTATATCTATATCTATATCTATATCTATATCTATATCTATATCTATATCTATATCTATATCTATATCTATATCATCTATATCTATATCTTGTGTATGTGTGTGTGTGTATTAGGAAAAATTGCTATCAGACCAAAACAGTAACTTCATGGATTGTTATTGCTTAGTTTCTGGCAGAAATCATGAAGGTTGTGAGATGCTGCTGTGGTATGAAGGGTCTTGGAACCAGCAAGACTTTGGTTGGAATCTTAACTTGGATGATGCCTACTATATTGGGGCCTTGGTCAAGTGATGCTCCATCTCTAAGCTTCTGATCCCTGATGTATAAAATAAAGATAGTGCTAGCTACCTCCCTATTGAGGATTGAGAATAATATATAAGTATTTACTAAAGCTAAAATTATGTGTGCTGTATAAACCAGAGTTCCTACTCCTAGAGATACACCAACAGAAGTGGATGCTTAGAGCTTCATTAGTAATATGCCTCTAATAGCCAGCAATAAACTAAGGCCCTTGGTCTAGCAGCCTGCAAGTAACCTAATGCTGCCAATAACCATGGGACCTTGGAAGTAAATATTTTTTTCCAGTCAAGCTATAATTGAGGCTTCCATCCCTGGTCAACATATTGATTTCAGCTTTATGAGACCTTGATGCAGAGGACCCAAAAAATTCATGCATAGACTACTGACTCACATAAATCATGAGCTAGTAAATGTGTTTTATTTTAATCTGCTAATTTTATGGTAATATTATTACAGAACCATAGATGGATAATATAATGAAACAGTATGAAATGAATTTAAAAACCTGCTTAGTGAAAGAAACCAGACATAAAAGTGTACATGTTGTATGATTACATTTATATAAAGTTCAAGTATTATACGTATATTCATATTTTATATGAATAATAAGCAAAACTAATCTCTGGTAATTTAACTTAGAATGAGGATTATCTCTATGCATCAAGGGAGCTTCTGGGGATGTTGAAAATGTTTTATATCTTGATCTTGGTGTTGATTAACTAGGTGTATATTTTTGGTCAAAACTCATCAAACGTACTCTTGATTGGCACACTTGACTATATATGTATTTTACTTAAGTACAAAATAAAATAAAACAAAATGCCCTCTTTTGGTGGTTATAATTCAAATAAAAGTATAAGGATGTACTTTAAAGTGGTTAGCAAAATGTGGACTTTTGATATGTGCCCTGATCCCTCCCTATGCTAATCTTATTCCACTACTTCTGGGGGTTTCCTGCCTCTTTCTCAAATGCTTGAGGGGAAATAGGATGGATGCAATAACCTATGGAACAGTGGGCTGGAGAGGCCCCATTATTTGGGGCTGGAATTCCAGACCTCTAGAGGCATTCCAACTACCCAGCCTTTCCTTTCCAGTTCTGAGGACACTCTTTATTCTTACTCTGGGTTGTGAATGGCTAAAGGATATCCTGAACCTGGCAAGATGAAGGATCTAAATATGGAAAATCTTGGATCACTGGAGTCAACTGCATCAACCTTCCAAACCATCCACTACAACTGTCCCCACACTTAGTCACATATAGGGGCAGAAGCCTGTCACCATAATGCCACATGTACTTAGCCACAAATATACACACATGTTCATTTTTGCTGTATAAACTAGCTAATTGGTAAATCTTTACCTTTGGGCTAGCCTGAAGCTCAAATCTGTGTAAAGATCATTGAGTTACTTTGAGCCTCAGTTTCATCACACTGACATTTAAGCATGATTGAGAAGATGCAGTACAACATTAGGTGAGAAATGGAAACTGAAGTTCAGAGAGTCTAAATGATTTGCCTAACACCACAGAATAAATAATAGGAATTTAATACCCTGAACTTAACTACCTAATTACCTGAACTTTTGGCCTTCTGGTGGGAAAAGAATAATCTGTCTGGCTATAAGAGCTTGGTAAGAGCCCCCAAAACTTCATCAGCTTGCTGTCACATTCAGTTCATTTCCTCTGCCTCCCTTGTACCACGAACTAAGAAGCCTGTGACTCAAGAAGTCTTATCTGTAGAGCTAAGGGAACATCATAGATTTAATGCCTAAATCTTACCTGGAGACCATAGGATATAATTTTATTTCATTAAATAAACCTGGAAACCATCTTTCATATCACCACTTATATATTTGTGTGCATGTGTATGCCTGTGCATATGAGAGAAGTCCAGAAAGTCACCAAGATAATCATCTGCACCAGACAGACAAATATGGAAATCTGAAAGAGGAGGGAGGAAAACAGGAAAGACATGTTAGAGTAAGGTACTTCCAGATCCACAACTGTCTTTCTACCCATAAGGTTTAGAGTAAAGGCAAGAATGTTGAAGAACATTTGTTGTTATGGAAGGACACTCAGCTTGAAATCAGAACCCGAGTTTTAGTATCTTCTCTGCAACACAATAGTAAGAGCTTGGATACATCTTGTCACCACTCTGACCGTCATCTTTATGCCTATAAAATGGGATTTCCAAGGTCACTTATACATCAAAATTTGTGTGATTTTATAACTACCATATCTACAATATAAGGAGGACCCTGCTTATAAATCTTGCTCACATTTTAATCACTTTTAGAGACCATGGAGAGATTTTATTACCTTGGCTGGAATAACTCAGCCTCTGGTGCTTATGTCAATCTGTAATGAGAATTTGGTTTAAATTTTATTAAAAACAAAATATGTATTTTTAGTTCCAGGGCCTTGTATAGCACCTGGTGCCCCAAATCCTGTTCTTCCAAATAGTTCCATTTCTACTCCAACCCAATATCTGAAAACCCAGGCCTGATAGGTCCTGGTACCTAACTGCTCTCCCTCTGACCAACTCAGCCTCAATGCTACCTGCTCCCATAACTTCTAAAAATCAGCCTTTTAACTTCCACAATGAAAACCACTGTCTAGAAATTATTATATATCTTTTATTTTCTTTGTCACTTTGGTGATAGCAGGGAAGAAGGAGAAGAGCCAAGCAGAGGGAGCAAGGAAAATTTTCTCTGGGTAGTTACAAATTATTTAGATACCTTGGAATAGCTCATTGGTTATTATGCTTGTGGCTAAGGCAAATGTTCCAGGCTATGAAAAAATTTTTGCAAAAGTATACATGTTCAAGATTATGACTAAATGACAAATGATATCAGTTGGAGGACTGTTTATTCTCCAAAGTGAAGAGTAATCACTTGTTAACTGATGTAAGACGTGATGCCTTGATTAGAGGGAATTTGCTCAACAAAACTGAACAAATATCTAATGAGTTCTGGCCCCAGATTTGGCTCCAGACCTGTGATCTTGAGCCAGTCACTTCTCCTCTATGGGTCTCAGTCTCCCCATGTATACAATGAGATCTGGATCTTCCTTAGCACTCCTTCTGAAACCAACATGCTGGAGATATATTTCAGATCTTTACTTTCAGTGTCTCAGCTGCAATGAGGACTATTGAATGTTTTGAAATATGAGGTGCAGAAGAGTTAAAAGAGCACTGAACTTTGAGTTCCAAGTCTTAACTTTTATACAAATAAGCTGGATGACTCTAGCCAAATCACTTCATTTCTTACAGTTTCCTTTTCCTCATTTGTGGAACAAGTGCTAGATAACTCTATGGTCCCTACCAACATTGAAACTCTACAAATGCATAAATTTCTAATAATAAACACAATATTGCAGGTGCTATGAGGTATAATTAAATATGACATTATTATTGCTTCCAAACAATTTCACATCTAGTAGAGGAAATTAATGTTTACTGTCATTGTCCTTCTCACCTCCTCTGGAATCCTTGGCCTAAGTCACAAATCCTCAGCCCTCTCTTCAATTCAAAAATTCCTTCAAATGACCCATTTTATATTGTATTTAGTGATTTGCCAAATACATATTGACATGCTAAGTATTTGAAGAACATTAGTCCAAAGAGACATTCTCTGTCTTCATATCCTAACTCTTTTATCTGGCATTCCTGACTGGCTCTAACCTCATTTTCTCAGTCCTTTTGTGTACCCCTGTACCTCTATTATCACACAACATGTGCACAACTAATAGGGTATGATATGTCTGCCATTCTCCATGTGTACACTTAGTTCCTGGAGGGGCATGGCAAAGCCTTGGCCATTTCTGAGCTCTTTACATGGTACCTGGCACATAATAAATATTCAATTAATAAATGATAAACAAAAGAATAAATGAATGAAACAAATATAATATAAGTGTTAAGTTTATATAAATCACAGAGAAGTCTCTGGCTTCTGGTAACTTGTGGCTAGTTGAATTAGGGAAGCTTGTATGGGAAAAAGTGTTATGTAACTGTTTCATTAAAGATTATTGAGTTTCCAAAATGGATAAAGGGCTTAAACATAAGATGGGAAATCATAAAAATACTAGAGGAATCCACAGGCAGGAAAATCTCAGACATATGCCGAAGCAATTTATTCACTGATACTGCTCCTAGGGCAATGGAAACTAAAGAGACAATAAACAAATGGGACTATATCAAAATAAAAAGCTTTTGCACAGCAAAAGAAACCATCAACAAAACAACAAGAAAGCCCACTGCATGGGAGAACATATTTGCCAATGCTATCACTGATAAGGGTTTAATCTCCAATATTTAAAGGGAACTCATACAACTTAACAAAAGGAAGATAAACAATCCAATAAAAAAATATCAATGGACCTAAATAGATACTTTTTGAAAGAAGACAGAAGGAAGGCCAAGAGGCATATGAAAACATGCTCAAAGTCACTAATCATCTGAGAGATGCAAATCAAAACCACAGTGAGATACCACCTCACACCTGTCAGAATGGCTATCATCAACAAATCAACAAACGACAAGTGCTGGAGAGGATGCAGAGAAAAAGGAACCCTCATGCACTGCTGGTGGGAATGCAGACTGGTGCAGCCACTGTGAAGAACAGTATGGAGTTTCCTCAAAAAACTAAAAATGAAAAAAAAAAAAAAAAATGGAACTCCCATTTGACCCATTCTTAGGAATATATCCGAAGAAACTAGAAACACCAATCAGAAAGGATATATGCACCCCTATGTTCATAGCAGCACAATTTACAATAGCTAAGATTTGGAAACAGCCTAGGTGCCCATCAGCAGATGACTGGATCAGAAAACTATGGTACATCTACACAATGGAATACTATGCTGCCATAAAAAAGAAGGAATTCTTACCATTTGCAGCAACCTGGATGGAACTAGAGAACATTATGCTAAGTGAAATAAGCCAGTCAATGAAAGAAAAATACCACATGATCTCAATCATTTATGGATAATAAAGAACATTATAAACTGATGAACAAAAAGATAGATACAGGGACAGTAAGCATCAAACAGACTGTTGAATTACAGCAGGAAGGTTAGGGAGAGATGGGGGAGATAGATCAACCAAAGGACTTGTATGCATGCATATAAGCATAACCAATGGATGCAAAACACTGGGGGGTGAGGGCATGTATGGGAGTGGGGTGGGGGGCGCCAATGGTAAGATATGTACACATATAATACCTTAATTAAAAAATGAAAAAAAAAACCACAAAAAAAATTTAAAGAAAAGATTATTGAGTTTCATCTTGTGGAAGATTCCAATGGAGGGAGCCAAGTCAAGCCAATAGAATTATACAGGGAAGGGGTATGTATATTCAGAGATTGGGGAAAAGTTCAGCTTGGCCATTCCATGGAGGTTGATGCAAAGATGAGGAGGAAGACAGGCAAAGGTTCTTTGGGAGCAGATTATAGTAAACCTTGAGTACCAGGCTAAGATTTTTTAACGTTCTTCTGTAGACAATGAAGAGTTACTGGTATTTTTTGAGTAGTTACAGACACCAACAGTCTCATGAAGATGGCCTTATTTATAACAAATAGATAATCAAACATTCTTTCCAGCTGTGAACACTAGGCAATTGTGACCCATATATGTAGTGTAAATCACCTGGCATATGATGTACCAAACTTAACAGGGAACTGTGAGTTCTGACTGAGCTTCCAGCAGTACAGGTTCTTTTGTGACTTGGCCCATCCAACTGTGGGCTGTTTCCTATGCTACTGCGAACATTTTCCCTTATGTAATACTGCTCTCTAGTGGTCATTGTTCTTCCTACAACCAGGGGTACATGACCACAACCTTAAACTGATCCTTTTCCTCACAAATGGCAGAGTTATATTTTTATGTCTCTCTTTTTTTCTTTCACCTCTACCTCCTCTTTTCTCCCCCTTCCTTATTTCATGGTGGAGTGAGTGAAGCAGATAGAACTAGAAGTAATTAGCTCCATATTACAGATAAGGAAACTGAGGCTTAGAAAGGCGAAGTAATTTGTTTTACATCACTCAGTTACAATGTAACTGTATTAGAATTCAAACCTTATCACTTGACTTAGAATTCTGGGTTCTTTCCAGGCAGCTTTCCTTCCTCCCTTCTCTCTTTACACACACTCTCTCTCCCCTTGTTTCTTTTCACAAATGCCACGTGACTACTCTGTGCCAAAGATGGTGTTAAGACTTAGGGATTAATAGATCCGGTTTTAGGAGGTGCTCCCAATCTCTTTCCCAGTACAGACAAACATGATAATTATAACCCAATGTTATTAAAGAACTGATAGAGTCATGTAGAAATTGCTGGGTCACCAAGGATATTGGATAATTTACCTGTCAGAGAAGGGGGAAAGGGGAGATGGTTTCAAGCCAAGGTACCCGCAAGTATTAAGACAGGTTTGAGAAAATGGATACGGCGTTTTTAGAGAGAGGGTAAGGGGTGGAGGAGGGACTGAGGTCCAAATCCAGATTGTGATATTGTGCCAGCAAAGAGTAATTTGGACTTTAGCATCTCTCTCTATTTATATAATTCCTAAAGTTTATAAGCAAATACTTTATCTAGGCTATCACTACCTCTCTCTCACTTCCCCACCCTCAATTAACTAAGTTATTTAGTTTATCTGTTAGGCAGGCCAAAAATAACAAAACAATTTATTTTTTAAGCTTGCCCAGATGCACAATATGAACCCAGACTGAATGGGATCCAAACTCTGGTTTCCTGCCTTCTAGGTCTCCTGATGTTGATTAAAATTGAGGGGATGGGTTTGATATGGAGAAAGTAACTAAAAAATGAGACAGATCCAGACGTTTGAACCAGCCTCAGGTAAATCAATATGAAGACTATGTCCTGTTTGCTTTGGCTTTTACTTTACCTTTAGGCCTAGAGATTGGGTGGGAAGAAAATGTTTATTTACCAAAGCATATTTATCCACTGACCTCCAGAATATTTTCAGAGATGGTTGTAGTTTCATTGAGAACAGACATGCCACAACACATTAGCCTCAAACCACACAAGAATTCTGATATTTATTCCAAATAGTACTCATTTGATTTCCATCTTTTATCTGGGTGAATGTATTAATAATTATTAGCCTCTGAACTCCACATGTATGTGGCTTCCCATAAACAAAATCCTGTCACAACCATTGCGATCTTCAACAATCCTAGGGCTAAAGTTAAGAGGTGAACTTAGTTCCTTGCTTTTCAGAAGAGAAAACAACGTTTCAGAGATGGACCTCCCCCCACCTCAGCTAAGTGAAGAATGCAGAGCAGGATGCCAAGTTCAGTAATGTTGCCATCCATTCAGTTCCTGTGAGGAAATGTAATCAAAGGAACACTTAAGACTCAAGCTTTTTGAAGACTCATTAACAACACTTTCATTAAAACCCCCTCACAGTTAATTTTCATTTCTGGTACATTTTCTCCCAACTCAGGGTCCTAAAACCTGGAGGAGTCACACTGAACCATTGCTCAGACAAGTGTGACACATTTACATTCTGAGCCAAAATGCCAACAAAGTCATTTCTACTCAGCAAAATAGGGCTCTTCGGGGGATGAGAGGTATCTCTGAAGTACAAGGCCAGCCTAGCAGCATTTATGCCTAGGGCTTCAGGAACTGGAATTGTTACCAAAGAGTTTATTTATTTCCCCCCACCAGATAAAACAGCCCTTGCCATCCTGAGTCGTTCAATGACATTCATATGCCTTTAGCTGCTTCTCTTTGATAACTGCCTTTCTTTGTATCTCCCAACCTCAGAAGATGAGGTTCAAGGATCTGCAACTGTTCTCTAAATGCTCTTTCTCTGTGTGTCTTGTGTTTCTGTCATCTCTGTGTATATTACTCTCTCTAAGAGATCTTGTCTCCTCTATGCTGAAACTACCTCATGACCTTATGTGGTGACAAGCAAATATATACATATATGTATATGTATATGTATATGTATATGTATATGTATAGGTATATGTGTGTGTGTGTGTGTATATATATATATATATATATATATATATATATATATATATATTCAGGCTGTCCCAAAAATCTATACACACTTTGAATAATTACTAATTCCAATGGTTTAAATCTGAAAGGAGAGAAACATCAATTGAGCTATCAGCTGTTAAAGTCTGTATACATTTTTTGGGACACCCTGTATCATCTATCTATCTATCTATCTATCTATCTATCTATCTATCTATCTATCTATCTATCTAATCTATCTATAATTTCTTTAGATCTTTACAAAACACCATTAACATTATTACTTTTTTTAATTTTATTTTATTTATTTATTTTTCTTTTCTTTTCTTTTAAATATTTTTATTGAGGTATTATATGTGTACATATCTTACTATTACCCCCCCCACCCCACACCCACACATGCCCTCCCCCCCCAGAGTTTTGCGTCCATTGTTTATGCTTATATGCATGCATACAAGTCCTTCGTTTGATTTCATAACTCCCCCACCTTTCCCAAACTTTCCCCCTGTAATTTGAAAGTCTGTTTGATGCTTTACTGTCTCTGTATCTATCTTTTTGTTCACCACTTTATAATGTTCTTTACTATTCCTAAATGAGTGAGATCATGTGGTATTTTTCTTTCATTGACTGGCTTATTTCACTTAGCATAATGTTCTCCAATTCCATCCAGGTTGCTGCAAATGATGAGAATTCCTTCTTTTTTATGGCAGCATAGTATTCTATTGTGTAGATGTACCACAGTTTTCCGATCCAGTCATCTGCTGACGGGCACCTAGGCTGTTTCCAAATCTTAGCTATTGTAAATTGTGCTGCTATGAACATAGTGGTGCATATATCCTTTCTGATTGGTGTTTCTAGTTTCTTCGGATATATTCCCAGGAGTGGGATTACTGGGTCAAATGGGAGTTCCATTTTCAGTTTTTTGAGGAAACTCCATACTGTTCTCACAGTGGCTGCACCAGTCTGCATTCCCACCAGCAGTGCACGAGGGTTCCTTTTTCTCCGCATCCTCGCCAACACTTGTCGTTTGTTGATTTGTTGATGATAGCCATTCTGACAGGTGTGAGATGGTACCTCATTGTTGTTTTGATTTGCATCTCTCGGATAATAAGTGACTTTGAACATGTTTTCATGTGTCTCTTGGCCTTCCTTCTGTCTTCTTTTGAAAATATTCTGTTTAGGTCTGTTGCCCATTTTTTTATTGGATCATTTATCTTCCTCTTATTAAGTTGCATGAGCTGACTGTAGATGTTGGAGATTAAACCTTTATCAGTGATAGCATTTGCAAATATGTTTTCCCATGCAGTGGGCTTTCTTGTTGTTTTGTTGATGGTTTCTTTTGCTGTAAAAAAGCTTTTTATTTTGATGTAGTCCCATTTGTTAATTTTCTCTTTAGCTTCCATTGCCCTAGGGGCAGTGTCAGTGAAGAAGTTCTTGTGTCATATGTCTGAGATTTTGTTGCCTGTGGATCCCTCTAGTATTTTTATGGTTTCCCGTCTTATGTTTAAGTCCTGTATCCATTTTGAGTTTATTTTTGTGTATGGTGTAAGTTGGTGATCTAGTTTCATTTTTTTTGCATGTATCTGTCCAGTTTTCCCAACACCATTTATTGAAGAGACTGTCTTGACTCCATTGTATGTTCATGCCTCCTTTGTCAAATATTAATTGAGCATAGTGGTTTGGGTCGATATCTGGGTTCTCTATTCTGTTCCATTGATCAATATGTCTGTTCTTGTGCAAGTACCAGGCTGTTTTGAGAACAGTGGCTTTGTAATACAGCTTGAAATCTGGTATTGAGATCCCACCTACTTTATTCTTCTTTCTGAGGATTGCTGAGGCTAGTCGGGGTCTTTTTTTATTCCAGATGAATTTTTGGAGAGTTCTTTCTAGGTCTGTGAAATATGCTGTTGGTATTTTGATGGGAAGTGCATTGAATCTGTAGATTGCTTTGGGTAGTATGGACATTTTAATGATGTTGATTCTACCAATCCAGGAACATGGTATGTTCTTCCATCTGTTTACGTCTTCCTCTATCTCTTTTTTCAGTGTCCTGTAGTTTTCTGCGTATAGGTCTTTTACCTCCTTAGTTAAGTTTATTCCTAGGTATCTTAATTTTTTTGGTGCGATGGTAAATGGGATTGCTTTTTTAGTCTCTCTTTCTGTAAGTTCATTATTGGTGTATAGAAAAGCCATAGATTTCTTGGCGTTAATTTTGTATCCCGCTACATTGCCGAATTCATTTATTAAGTCTATTAGTTTTTTGATGGAATCTTTTGGGTTTTTTATGTACAATATCATGTCATCTGCAAATAAGGACAGCTTCACTTCTTCTTTTCCAATTTGGATGCCTCTTATTTCTTCTTCTTGCCTAATTGCGATAGCTAATACTTCCAGTACTATGTCAAACAGGAGTGGTGAGAGTGGGCATCCCTGTCTTGTTCCTGTTCTTAGGGGAAATGGTTTTAGTTTTTGCCCATTGAGTATGATGTTTGCTGTGGGTTTATCATAAATAGCTTTTATTATGTTGAGGTATGATCCTTCTATTCCCACCTTGTTGAGAGTTTTTATCAAGAAAGGGTGTTGGATTTTGTCAAATGCTTTTTCTGCATCAATTGATATGACTATGTGATTTTTATCTCTCAATTTGTTTATGTGATGTATCACGTTTATTGATTTGCGGATATTGTACCATCCTTGCATTCCTGGAATAAATCCTACTTGGTCATGGTGTATGATCTTTCTGATGTACTGCTGGAGCCGATTTGCTAGAATTTCGTTGAGGATTTTGGCATCAATGTTCATGAGGGATATTGGCCTGTAATTCTCTTTCATTGAGTTGTCTTTATCTGGTTTTGGTATTAGGGTGATGCTGGCTTCATAGAAGGAGCCTGGAAGTGTTCCTTCCTCTTGAATTTTTTGGAATAGTCTGAGGAGGATAGGTTTTAGTTCTTCCTTGAAAGTTTGATAAAACTCTCCTGTGAAGCCGTCTGGCCCCGGGCTTTTGTTTGCCGGAAGCTTTTTGATGACTGCTTCAATTTCTTCCATAGTTACTGGCATGTTGAGCTGTTTAGAATCTTCCTGATTGAGTTTTGGAAGGTTGTATTTTTCTAGGAATATGTCGATTTCCTCTAGGTTGTCCAGTTTGTTGGAATAGAGTTTTTCGTAGTATTTTGTAACAATCCTTTGTATTTCGTCGGGATCTGTTGTTATTTCACCTCTTTCATTTCTGATTTTGTTTATTTGGGTCCTCTCTCTTTGCTTCTTGGTGAGCCTGGCTAGAGGTCCATCAATCTTGTTTATCCTTTCAAAGAACCAGCTCTTGGTTTTGTTGATCTTTTGTATTGTTTCTTTGGTCTCTATGTCGTTTATCTCCGCTCTGATCTTTATTATTTCTTTCCTTCTGCTTACACTGGGCTTATCTTGTTGCTCTCTCTCTAACTCTTTGAGTTGTTGGGTTAGGTAATTTATTACCGTTGTTTCTTGTTTTTTGCAGTAGGCTTGTAGAGCTATGAACTTCCCTCTCAGGACTGCTTTCGCTGTGTCCCATAGATTTTGGATTGTTGTGTTTTCATTGTCGTTTGTTGCCATGATGTTTTTTATTTCTTCCTTGATGTCTTTGGTAACCCAGTCATGGTTTAATAGCATGCTGTTTAGTCTCCAAGTGTTTGATTTCTTTGGGTTGTTTTTATTGTAGTTGATTTCCAGTTTTATGCCACTGTGATCTGAGAAGATACTTGATATGATTTCTATCTTCTTGAATTTGGAGAGACTTTGCCTATGTCCTAACATATGGTCTATCTTTGAAAATGACCCATGTGCACTTGAGAAGAATGTATATTCTGTGGCTTTGGGGTGAAATGTTCTGAAGATGTCGATTAATTCCATCTGTTCTAGTGAGTCATTTAGGATTGATGTTTCTTTGCTGATTTTTTGTTTACAGGATTTGTCCAATGGTGATAGTGGGGTATTGAAGTCTCCTACTATGATTGTATTACTGTCAATCTCTCCTTTGATATCTTCCAGGAGTTTTTTAATGTATCTTGGTGCTCCTGTATTGGGTGCATATATGTTTACCAGAGTTATTTCTTCTTGTTGGATTTCTCCCTTTAGTATTATGAAGTGGCCTTCATTATCTCTTGTTATGTCCTTCACTTTGAGATCTAATTTGTCAGATATAAGTATTGCAACTCCAGCTTTTTTTTCATTTCCATTTGCCTGGAAAACCTTTTTCCATCCCTTTACTCTCAGTCTGTATGCATCCTTTTTTTTGAGTTGGGTTTCCTGTAGACAGCAGATATCTGGGTTTTGTTTTCTTATCCAGTCTGTTACCCTGTGTCTTTTAATTGGGGCATTCAATCCATTTACATTTAAAGTTATTATTGATAGGTACTTATTTGACGCCATTTTTATTCTATACCCCTGTGTACCTTCTTTGCTTCCTATTTCTTTCTTTATTTTCTTTTTTTTTTACAGCAGACCCTTTAGCATTTCTTTCATTGCTGGTTTGGTGGTGATAAACTCCCTTAGTCCTTTTTTGTCTGTGAAGCTCCTGATTTCACCTTCAATTTTGATTGATAGCCTTGCTGGGTACAGTATTCTTGGATTTAGACCCTTCCTTTGCATGACTTGGTATATTTCATTCCATTCCCTTCTGGCCTGATGAGTTTCTGTTGAGAAATCAGTTGCTAGTCTGATGGGGGTTCCTTTGTATGTAACTGTCTGTCTCTCTCTGGCCGCTTGTAAGATTCTTACTTTGTCGTTGGTGTTTGCCAACTTAACTATAATGTGCCTTGGCGTCGGTCTTTTGGGGTTCATTTTGCTTGGAACTCTGTGAGCTTCTTGGATTTGTGTGGGTTTTTTCTTCCCTATATCAGGGAAGTTTTCTGTTATTATTTCTTCAAACAGGTTTTCTATTCCTTGCTCAGTTTCCTTTCCTTCTGGCACCCCTATTATCCTGATGTTGTTTTGTTTTGTATTGTCCCGAAGTTCCCTTACACTCTCCTCAATCTTTCTAATTTTTGTTTCTAGAAGCTGTTGTAATTGGGTATTTTTTTCCATCTTGTCTTCTAGCTCACTTATGCGGTCCTCTGCTTCATCTAGTCTACTCTTGATGCTTTCTATTGAGTTCTTTACAGCAGCGATGTCATTTTTCATTTCTTCTTGGTTCTTCTTCATTTCTTCTTGGTTCTTACTCATATTGTCGAATTTGTCTTCCATCCTTTTCAGCCACTTTATGACCATTTCTCTGAATTCTTTCTCTGATAGGTTGTTTGCCTCTAAATCGTTTACTTCCTTTTCTGGTGATGCCTGCTTCTCTTTCCTGTGGGGGCTGTTTCTTTGTCTCCTCATGGTCTCTCTTCTCCGGATGTCTGGTTATATAGATTTCTCTCTCTGGCGTTGATTTAAAGGTATAAAATACAACACAACCAGGCACAACAGACAAGGCACTGAACAGAATTGTATTCACGATATTAATAACCTCCAATAAAGGTAACCACCAGAGAAAGACAAATTAGGGAATAGGAGTGGAAGAGGGAGAGTAAAAAGAAAGAACAACAACGAAAAAAGAAAAAAAAAACAAAGAGTGTGAATCTGAACTTGGGAAAAGAGCAGAAAGAAAGAAAAGAAAAAGAAATAACAGAAAAGAAAAAGAAAAGAAAAAAAAAGTAAGAGAGACAAGAATGATACTAAGAGAGAAAAGGGGAACAAACTATATATATGGGGAGTAAACTCCACTAGAACAACCACTATTCCCAGCAAATTCCAGCAACACGAGCCTGGAGATTAATACAAACTGCAACAGCAGCTAATATCAAGTGAGGCAAGGGAAAAAAAAAGTAAAAAACAAACAAAAACAAAGCAAACAAAGGAACCAACCAAACCAACAAAAAGAATAATCAAAACAATCTCATAAAAAAGCATAAAAATTCACTCTAATCAACATTCAAGCAAACAACAACAAAAGGCCCGAGAGAAAAATAATTTTTTTAAGGTAGCGTAGAGAGAGGTTTGTATGGATTTGGAGCAGGGGGTTGGGAATTAGATATATAAGTAGGGTGAAGTTTTAGCAGGGAGTAAACTGAAAAAGTAGGGAAAATCTAAAGCCAGAAAGGGTTAAGATAAACTGGGGACCAAAAGGGGAAAGGTTAGGAGGAGAGTGATGGCATAATGTTAGCTTTGAGATAGGGTAAAGCGATTGTAAGGGAAAGATGCAAATCGAATGTAGGACACTAATCCAAAAATAAAAGAAAGAGAAAATCAAATGACATTAAAAAAAGTAAAATAATAGTAATAATAGTGCTGATTGAAAATAAAAATGTAATAATTAAAAAGGTGAAAATCGAGTGAGGAAAAAGAAAAAAAAAAGAAAAAAAAAAGAAAAAAAAATCAGTTTCTTAAGTAAAAGATGCAAAAAATGAAAATAAAAAATATGAGAATAAAAAAATTTAAAAAATTGAAAAAAGAATTGAAAATTAAAAAATAGGAAGACTAAAATGTGCAGTAGCGGCTGTCATTCACTTCCTCTATTATTCTGTTTGGTACGCCTTTTTCCCAGTCTGGGCGGTATTTCAGTTCAGCTTCATTCCAGGCTCCTCAGTGTTGGAAGCCAGTCCTGCTTTTTAAGCCAGCCGTGTCTTAATTTCTCGTATTTATTTTTTATTACACCAGAGACAATTAGCGTTTCAGCCCCTGGGTGGCAGTGTTTCTGAATTGACTTCCGGGCCTCTCTAGCTCTTTTTTTTTTCCCCCTCTATGGCACTCACTACCGGTTTGTGGAGGTGTGCGCCTCAGAGCTGCCTCTCTGATGGTCACACGCAGCTCTGGTCCCCAGGTTCCGAAAAAACACCTTCCCCCTGCAGTCTTTCAGGGTTTCCACCTGGGTTTTTCTATGTGTTGGGCTTAGCGATCAGAGTCGGAAAGAGCCCAAGTGTGCGGACCGTGGGTCTGTGCACCAGGCTAAGGAGCCTGCACTCCTTTGAAAACTCCTAGTCTGACCCTCCTCGTCAGATTAAAATGAGTTGCTTTCAAGAGGTCACTTCTGTTAGCAGCTCAGAAGACCCCCCTCCTCATTCACGGATCAAGGCAGTTCCAACTGCCGCCGACTTTTCTAGGCACAGACCTCCCGGCTCCTGCCGGTCCTGTGGCTGCCGGGCTTCCCTCACCCAGCGCTTCCCTCACCCACCGCGGCGATTAGAAACCGCAGCTTATTTCAGACGAAATCTGACCTTTCCGTGGTGCAGTGAAGAGTTTCTTTGAATCCTAATGTTTGCGCTGATACGGGACCGGTGGTCTGGTGCTCCCAGCAGCTCAGTGTTTGCAGTTGTCGCAGAAAGTCAGGTTTCCACTAAAATCCTCCTTTCCTTGCAAGATGGCGAGGCGCCCAGCGAGCCCGCAGCTCCAGGAGGGGACCCAGCCCCTGTGGGTGCTGCGCGGTCAGAGGAACACTGCCCAGCACTCCCCCGCCTTCTCCTGGAGTCCAGCTGTCCCTTGGCTTGCCCACATACACTCCCTCTGCGAGCCTCTGCTGCTCCGACTCTCCGCCCCAGGAACAGACTCCAAACCCGACTCTATTCCGTCGCCATTTTCTCCTTCCTATTACTTTTTTTTTAAATCCTCACCTGAGGATAGACTTTTATTGATTTTAGAGAGAGAGGAAGGGAGGGAGAAACATCAATTCTGTATGCACCATGACCTGGGATGGGACCCACAACCTAGGTATGTGTACCAAGCGGGAATTGAACCTGCAATCTTTTGGTGTACTAGATGATGCTTCAACCAACTGAGCCACCTGGCCAGGGCTACCTTTTTTTTTTTTTATCAGATAAGGAAACTGATGCCCAGAGAGTTTAAATTATTTGTCCAAAGTCAAACTTTAGTAGGCAGTTTAGGCATGAGCAAAACCTATAGAAGGTCACCAAGGTGCCTAGCAATGGAAAATTGTAGGGTGGGACCTTGACCCCAGTGTGATCTTTCCTTTCCTGGTATATCACTGGTCATGCGGTTTAGACTCTTTTTTTTTTTAATTTCTTTATTGATTAAGGTGTCACATATTTGTCCTCATCCCCCCATTCCCATCCCACCCCTCTCCCCACGCATGCCCCAATCCCCTGTTGAACTTAACCGTTGGATAGGCTTATATGCATGCATATAGGTCCTTTGGTTGAACTCTCTCCCTCCCCCCAGACTCCCCCTCCCCTCCTCTATCCTCCCTCTGAGGCCCGATAGTCCGATCGATGCCTCCTTGCTTCTGGTTCTGTTCTTGTTCCTCAGTCTATGTTGTTCATCATTTCCCCTAGATGAATCTGTAGCAAGCTTCCCCCTGGACCAACAGTTCTTTTGAGACCCAATTTCAATGTCCAGTAGTTCCTTATGTGTACATGTCAGCACTGACCCCTCAGCTCTGGATGGTGGACAAATGGTGGTAATGAAGGTCCGACTCCCTCTGGTTTGGTCTCGGCCGAACCCAGGGGCACGGCGTCACCCGGACTAAGGGGCACGTGGCCTCACCCATACCCAAGGGGCGCGTGGTCTCACCCGGGCCTGGGACCCAGCCTCACCCGGATGGATCCAGGGGCGCACGGCCTCACCCGGACCCAGTATCTGGCTTCACCCGTACCCAGGGACGCTTGGCCTCTCCCAGACCCAGGGCCAATTGGGCTCACCCGGGCCTAGGTGCACGAGGCCTCATCCGGATCCAGGGACACATGGTCGCACCCGGACCCAGTGACTCTTGGCCTCTCCCAGACCCAGGGCCACTTGGGCTCACCCGGGCCTAGGTGCACGCGGCCTCACCCGGATCCAGGGACACATGGTCTCACCCGGACCCAGGGATGCTTGGCCTCTCCCAGACCCAGGGCCACTTGGGCTCACCCGGGCCTAGGTGCACGAGGCCTCATCCGGATCCAGGGACACATGGTCGCACCCGGACCCAGGGACTCTTGGCCTCTCCCAGACCCAGGGCCACTTGGGCTCACCCGGGCCTAGGTGCACGCGGCCTCACCCGGATCCAGGGACACATGGTCTCACCCGGACCCAGGGATGCTTGGCCTCTCCCAGACCCAGGGCCACTTGGGCTCACCCGGGCCTAGGTGCACGAGGCCTCATCCGGATCCAGGGACACATGGTCGCACCCGGACCAAGGGACTCTTGGCCTCTCCCAGACCCAGGGCCACTTGGGCTCACCCGGGCCTAGGTGCACGCGGCCTCACCCGGATCCAGGGACACATGGTCTCACCCGGACCCAGGGATGCTTGGCCTCTCCCAGACCCAGGGCCACTTGGGCTCACCCGGGCCTAGGTGCACGAGGCCTCATCCGGATCCAGGGACACATGGTCGCACCCGGACCCAGGGACGCTTGGCCTCTCCCAGACCCAGGGCCACTTGGGCTCACCCGGGCCTAGGTGTACGAGGCCTCACCCGGATCCAGGGACACATGGTCTCACCCGGACCCAGGGACGCTTGGCCTCTCCCAGACCCAGGGCCACTTGGGCTCACCCGGGCCTAGGTGCACGCGGCCTCTCCCGGATCCAGGGACACATGGTCTCACTCAGACCAAGGGATGCTTGGCCTCTCCCAGACCCAGGGCCACTTGGGATCACCCGGGCCTAGGTGCACGAGGCCTCATCCGGATCCAGGGACACATGGTCTCACCCGGACCCAGGGACGCTTGGCCTCTCCCAGACCCAGGGCCACTTGGGCTCACCCGGGCCTAGGTGCACGAGGCCTCACCCGGATCCAGGGACACATGGTCTCACCCGGGCCCAGGGACGCTTGGCCTCTCCCAGACCCAGGGCCACTTGGGCTCACCCGGGCCTAGGTGCACGAGGCCTCACCCGGATCCAGGGACACATGGTCTCACCCGGACCCAGGGACGCTTGGCCTCTGAGACCCCGGGGCACGTGACCTCACCCATGCCTAGGTGCACGAGGTCTCACCCGGATCCAGGGACACACGGTCTCACCCGGACCCAGGGACGCCTGGCCTCTCCCAGACCCAGGGGCACGTGGCCTAACCCGGGCCTAGGCGCACGAGGCCCCACCCGGATCCAGGGACACATGGTCTCACCCGGACCCAGGGATGCTTGGCCTCTCCCAGACCCAGGGCCACTTGGGCTCACCTGGGCCTAGGTGCACGAGGCCTCATCTGGATCCAGGGACACATGGTCGCACCCGGACCCAGGGACTCTTGGCCTCTCCCAGACCCAGGGCTACTTGGGCTCACCCGGGCCTAGGTGCACGCGGCCTCACCCGGATCCAGGGACACATGGTCTCACCCGGACCCAGGGATGCTTGGCCTCTCCCAGACCCAGGGCCACTTGGGCTCACCCGGGCCTAGGTGCACGAGGCCTCATCCGGATCCAGGGACACATGGTCGCACCCGGACCCAGGGACTCTTGGCCTCTCCCAGACCCAGGGCCACTTGGGCTCACCCGGGCCTAGGTGCACGCGGCCTCTCCCGGATCCAGGGACACATGGTCACACCCAGACCCAGGGAAGCTTGGCCTCTCCCAGACCCAGGGCCACTTGGGCTCACCCGGGCCTAGGTGCACGAGGCCTCACCCGGATCCAGGGACACATGGTCTCACCCGGACCGAGGGACGCTTGGCCTCTCCCAGACCCAGGGCCACTTGGGCTCACCCGGGCCTAGGTGCACGAGGCCTCATCCGGATCCAGGGACACATGGTCTCACCCGGACCCAGGGACGCTTGGCCTCTCCCAGACCCAGGGCCACTTGGGCTCACCCGGGCCTAGGTGCACGAGGCCTCACCCGGATCCAGGGACACATGGTCTCACCCGGGCCCAGGGACGCTTGGCCTCTCCCAGACCCAGGGCCACTTGGGCTCACCCGGGCCTAGGTGCACGAGGCCTCATCCGGATCCAGGGACGCATGGTCTCACCCGGACCCAGGGACGCTTGGCCTCTCCCAGACCCAGGGGCACGTGGCCTCACCCGGGCCTAGGTGCACGAGGCCTCACCCGGATCCAGGGACACATGGTCTCACCCGGACCCAGGGACGCTTGGCCTCTTCCAGACCCAGGGCCACTTGGGCTCACCCGGGCCTAGGTGCACGAGGCCTCACCCGGATCCAGGGACACATGGTCTCACCCGGACCCAGGGACGCTTGGCCTCTTAGACCCCGGGGCACGTGACCTCACCCATGCCTAGGTGCACGAGGTCTCACCCGGATCCAGGGACACACGGTCTCACCCGGACCCAGGGACGCCTGGCCTCTCCCAGACCCAGGGGCACGTGGCCTAACCCGGGCCTAGGCGCACGAGGCCCCACCCGGATCCAGGGACACATGGTCTCACCCGGACCCAGGGATGCTTGGCCTCTCCCAGACCCAGGGCCACTTGGGCTCACCTGGGCCTAGGTGTACGAGGCCTCATCCGGATCCAGGGACACATGGTCGCACCCGGACCCAGGGACTCTTGGCCTCTCCCAGACCCAGGGCTACTTGGGCTCACCCGGGCCTAGGTGCACGCGGCCTCACCCGGATCCAGGGACACATGGTCTCACCCGGACCCAGGGATGCTTGGCCTCTCCCAGACCCAGGGCCACTTGGGCTCACCCGGGCCTAGGTGCACGAGGCCTCATCCGGATCCAGGGACACATGGTCGCACCCGGACCCAGGGACTCTTGGCCTCTCCCAGACCCAGGGCCACTTCGGCTCACCCGGGCCTAGGTGCACGCGGCCTCTCCCGGATCCAGGGACACATGGTCACACCCAGACCCAGGGATGCTTGGCCTCTCCCAGACCCAGGGCCACTTGGGCTCACCCGGGCCTAGGTGCACGAGGCCTCACCCGGATCCAGGGACACATGGTCTCACCCGGACCGAGGGACGCTTGGCCTCTCCCAGACCCAGGGCCACTTGGGCTCACCCGGGCCTAGGTGCACGAGGCCTCATCCGGATCCAGGGACACATGGTCGCACCCGGACCCAGGGACGCTTGGCCTCTCCCAGACCCAGGGCCACTTGGGCTCACCCGGGCCTAGGTGCACGAGGCCTCACCTGGATCCAGGGACACATGGTCTCACCCGGGCCCAGGGACGCTTGGCCTCTCCCAGACCCAGGGCCACTTGGGCTCACCCGGGCCTAGGTGCACGAGGCCTCATCCGGATCCAGGGACGCATGGTCTCACCCGGACCCAGGGACGCTTGGCCTCTCCCAGACCCAGGGGCACATGGCTTCACCCGGGCCTAGGTGCACGAGGCCTCACCCGGATCCAGGGACACATGGTCTCACCCGGACCCAGGGACGCTTGGCCTCTTCCAGACCCAGGGCCACTTGGGCTCACCCGGGCCTAGGTGCACGAGGCCTCACCCGGATCCAGGGACACATGGTCTCACCCGGACCTAGGGACGCTTGGCCTCTGAGACCCCGGGGCACGTGACCTCACCCATGCCTAGGTGCACGAGGTCTCACCCGGATCCAGGGACACACGGTCTCACCCGGACCCAGGGACGCCTGGCCTCCCCCAGACTCAGGGGCACATGGCCTCACCCGGGCCTAGGCGCACGAGGCCTCACCCGGATCCAGGGACACACGGTCTCACCCGGACCCAGGGACGCCTGGCCTCTCCCAGACCCAGGGGCACGTGGCCTTACCCGGGCCTAGGCGCACGAGGCCCCACCCGGATCCAGGGACACATGGTCTCGCCCGGACCTAGGGGTGCGTGGCCTCTCTCAGACCCAGGGGCACGTGGCCTCACCTGGCCCTAGGTGCACGAAGCAACCCGGACCCAGGGGCGCGTTACCTCTCTCAGACCCCTGGTCGCGTGGTCTCACCCGGATCCAGGGGCTCACGGCCTCACCCGTACTCGGGACCCAGCCTTACCTGTATCCAGGGGCCCACGGCCTCACCCGGACCCAGGGTTCAGATTCGCCCGGACCCAGGGGCACATGGCCTCACCCGAACCCGGAATCCAGCTTCACCTGGATCCAGGGGCGTGTGGCCTCACCCAAACCCAGGGGCGTGAGGCCTCACCTAGACCCAGAGGCGTGTGACCACATCTGAGCCCAGAGGCTCGCAGGCTCGCCTGGACTCGGGTCTCAGCGGGGTTTCGTCTTCTTGATCCCAATTCCTGTTGGTCAATTCCCTCTCAGCAATTCCTTCGGTCATTTTCTCAGAGCTCCAGGGCAGCTGCCGCAGAACTCGTTGGGCGGCGGGCTCGGCAAGGCTCCGGTGTGCCCGGTGCCCGGCGGTGGGCTGGTCCGGTGTCGCTGCGTCGGCCCTTGGGTCTGCAACGGTGGCCAGTCGCTGAGCGTGCGCACCTGGCCACTTCGGGGCATTGAGATTCTTGAAGGACTCGGAGGTCAGCAAGCACGGAGTCTCCCACCCCATGTCTCCCAGGGGCTCGTCTGTCCTTGCTCGGCAGCGAGTGGAGCCGTCCCCTCAGCCGGAGACCGCCGGGGGAACTGCGCCGAGCACGTTCCAAGCCACCATTTTGTCGCCTGAGCCATAGTTCTTAAAGTGTGGACTTTGGGTCACCGGCATCAGCATCATCCTGCGTACCCCTCTCTTTTATTCTAGTTGTAGAGCATCTGCTCAGCCAGCCCCCCGGTCTTTCTGGCTGGTGTCTGCTCTGCTCTCCCGTCGTAGTCTCAATATTGTTGTGGTAGGCAACGATCAGGCTGCCGCCCTATGTCTCCATCTTGGTCCTCCTTTGTACAGTTAAGTCTTGATTGTTGTTGGTGTCACTGGGAGGAATTGTCCTCCAGGCCAGTTGGCCGTGAGGACCCTCTTTGTCCATATAGGAAGAGTTGCTGTGCAGGAGACATGTTTGTGGGCCGGGTCTTGATGCAGCAATGCCTTGGCGCTCACTGAGTCTGCCTCTAGAATGCCTCCCTTATGCAAGTGATTGAAATCTGGTGTCATCTCCCACCAACCACTAGATGCCCTCGTTTCTGGGTCTCCAATGCAGTGTGGGTCAGCCACTACCTGAGGCACTCAGCAGGAAAAAGCTTCTGCTCAGCTTGGATGGGGCGGAGCTACAGGGTGGAGCCTACAACCTTGGCTTCCTGTCAGCCCCGCCCTATGAGGCTCCTGTGTCTGTGTCCCTCTGTATTCCTTGCAAACACCTCTGAGAGAAACGCGCCCTGGAATTTCGCCCACTGCCAAACAGTCCAGTCCCTCCCCTAATGAATCTGGACTCCCAGATTCTCGCCTGGAACTGGGTTTCAGTGCAGTTGGAACTGGGTCTCAGCGCAGTCTGGCGTCCCTGTCTCCTTCCCAGCAGGGCCACCCAGTGGCGCAGGCAAAAGTCCGTCCTCTGCGCACCTTCCAGTGCGCGCGTCTGGAGCCGCCTGCTTCTCTGTGCCTCCGCCACCACAGCCCACATTCATTCCCCCAGCGTGCGCCTGGCTTCCCAGGGTTTCGCCCGGAACTGGGGTTCAGTGCAGTCGGAACTGGGGTTCAGCACGGTCCTGAGCTTATGTCTCCTTCCCGCTAGGGCAGTTCAGTGGCGCAGGCAACAGTCCGTCCTTTGCGCCCCTTCCCGTGCGCGCCTCTGGAGCTCTGCCTTCCCCCGCTCCTCTGTGCCTGCGTCCCCACAGCCCAGATTCATTCCCCCAGCCTGCGCCTGGCTTCCCAGGGTTTCGCCCGGAACTGGCGCTCAGTGCAGTCGGAGCCGGCGCTTAGCGCACTCCGGAGCCTTTATCTCCTTCCTGCCAGTGAACGCCGGCCAGGCCGTCAGCCGCCCCCTCCTCTCCGGCTCCATCCTCCCCGCAGGCGCGCGCGCTCGTGTCTCCGCCAGTTTCTCCATACCTCAGGCTTTTACGGCTCCCCCGATTGTCCCCGTGGCCCTCTCCTTCCCCCCAGCTGTGGGCATTTCAGTCTGCCAGCTCTCCTGTGGTTCTGGACGATGTCCGTTTTGACCTCTAGTTGTGCCTTTGAAATTGTTGTGCCCGGCTGCAGGTTAGGTGTTTCACCTATGCCGCCATCTTGGTTTCTCCGGTTTAGACTCTTTAGCATACCACAGGTCATGAAGTTTAGAATCCCTGATCTTTCATATTGCTGGTCATGTGGTTCGGACCCTCCCCTGACCTGTCCTCCCCTGCCATGATGCTAGTCATGTGGTAGAGACCCTTAGAGGAGGAATGAGGAGGCCAGAGAAAAGCCTAATGAGATTCTCATACAAACCCTTGCACAACCACTCCTTTAAGCATTAAACCCTTAAGACAATGAGGTTCTGACCATCATTAAATAATCTTAGGAACAAAGCCTCAGGTCTGTTGACCACAGAGACAGAATTTTGGTCAAACTAGAGATACCATCTAAGGCCTCAGTTGTGTTTCAGCTCAAGGCCTAGAAAACAGCAAGGCCAGCTGGGGTGAAGCCATAGCTGACATCAGGACCTATTGCGGTGACTAATGACCCTTTGCCCTAGCACCATCACCCTGAAAGGACATACCTGGAAAGCTGATGAATATTCTATTGAGATTTCCCTTGGGACCACCCTTAAAATCCCCATCTTCAGAGAAGAAATAAAAATCCTCAGGACAGAGGGCCTAGCACTTCTCTCTCTCTCTCTCCATGCCCAAGCCTTCCCACTTCTCCTTCACCTAGGTGCATATATCCTTTTTTCGTTCTTCTAACTTTTTGTTTGCCTCTGTACTCTGTAACTTGTTTCCTGAGACCATGCAGCCAAGCCTGCTTACTTCTTCCACTGCTCCCTTCTTCTACCACTGGGACTTTCTAAATAAATTTTTGTATTTGAGTCTTGGTTTCAAATTCTATCTTATCCAGAACTCAACTACCGAGGTTGCTGGACAGAGGTCTAATCACCAATAATAATTTGGTGCCATTTTGCCACTGACAAAACTGAAGAGTGCAAGATTTTAACCCATGTAGTCTGATTCTGGAGCCTGTACACTAAAGCACCATCCATTTTGTCTTGCTTTTGATTTTAGAATCAGGGTCCCTAACACTTTATTTCACCCATTTTCCCACTCAATTATCTTAATGCATAAGTTTTATTCCAACCTTTATGTCTTGGTTTATGCTGCTCTCCCCCCACTATTCTTTTTCTATTTCTCTGTATCTAACCATATATTTAGAGGTTTAATTAAAAGTCCTATGTTTTCCACAAAACTTTCATTAACCACTCCAGGATATCTAATAATTTGAATACAGTTAGCATGGATTATAAGAATGCATTTTCATTAGTCTCTTTTTAAAAAATATGTTTTTATTGATTTTAGAGAGAAAGAAATGGAAAAGATGGAGAGAAAGAGAAAAATGGATGTGAGAAACATTGATCTGTTACCTACTATACCCACCCCAACCAGGTACTGAGCCCACAACCTGGGCATGTGCCCTGATCAGGAATTGAACTAGCAACCCTTAGGTGAATGGGAAGATGCTCTCCCAACTGAGCCACACTGGCCAAGGCTCAGTGGATTTATTTAAATGAAGGCTGTTTATGTAGGAAAATTCAGTTATGTTTATACTTTATTTTTTATTTGTTTGTGATTATACAAATACTAGAGGCCTGATGCATGAAATTCGTGCATGGGTAGGGTCCCTAGACTTGGCTGGCAATCAGGGCCAATCTGTGGGGCAATGGGTGGGGCTATTGGGCAGCCTCTGATGGCACCCACCTAGGCTGGCCTGGCGCCGGCTGCTCACCGGCCCTGCCCCCTGCCGCCACCATGGGATGATCTGGGGGTCCCCCGCTGGCACCCGCCTTGGCTGGCCTGGGGCCTGTGGGCTGGGGGCCGCTCCTGCATTGGATGTCTGCCCCCTAGTGGTCAGTGTGAGTCATAGCAATAGATTGTTCCACCAGTTGTTTCACTGTTCAATTGATTTGCATATTAGGCTTTCATTATATAAGGTTACATATTTATTACAGAAAATGCAAAAATACAGATAAGCAACAACAAAAAAATAATACCTAAAATTTTACCACCACCATCTTAAGATAACCATGTAAACATTTTGGTGTACATCCCTGCAGACATTTTTCTCTGTGTATATTTATTCTTGTAATGTGATTATGTTGCTCTGTAACCTATTTCTTTTCACTAAGCTATAAATGTATATTAGAGGCCTGGTGCAAGAAATTTGTTTCCCTCAGCCCAACCTGCACCCTCTCCAATCTGGGACCCCACGAGGGATGTCCAACTGGGTGGCCTCTCACAATCCAGGACTGCTGGCTCCCAACCGTTCACCTGCCTGCCTGCCTGAATGCCCCTAACTGCTTCTGCCTGCCAGCCTGATCACCCCCTAACCACTCCCCTGCCAGCCTGATCGACGCCTAACTGCTCCCCTGCTGGCCAGATCGCCCCCAACTGCCCTCCCCTGCTGGCCTGGTCGTCCCCAACTGCCCTCCCCTGTAGGCCTTGTCACCCCCAACTTCCCTCCCCTGCAGGCCTGGTACCCCCCAACTTCCCTCCCCTGCTTCTGAGAAACAACATTCGAAGGATGTAAAGTTCCAGTACAGTGATAAACTTGTCCGTGTATTCTAATACATTATGGCCTATATCCTGATGGAAGCAAAAGCAAAAGAAGTATTTATAGAACAAATATTTTCCATGAAATTTTTACTGTCAGAATCTTTGTTTGTCATTAATCTTTTTAAATATGCTGGGTATTCTGGAAAATGTATATCATTTGGACAGACTTTACCTTTGCTACAACATCGAGTAAATTTCCCATCAGATGGTTTTTCATCAGAGAAATTTAGTGATAGGCAAAATTGACATCTAACAGTCATTCCACTACAACTATGTTTGAGAATTACATCCTCATGTACTCCATTTTCACTGAGAAGGCAGTTCCTACCAGTATTGGTAGTACTTATTGATGACTGTTCTTTAGACATATTCTGTCATCACCACTGCCTTCTTTCAACTTCAAAGGCACGTTGGTCTTTGGATATTTTCTGTCAATGACGCCAGCTTTTTTTGGCTTCAGAGTTACGTTTTGCCAATAGTGGCTTTTCAGATACATCCTGTCGCAGGCGCTGCTTTCTTTCAAGATCAGACACATGTTGGTCTGCAGACATTTTCTGTCGATAATGCCAGTTTCTTTCTGCTGTAGAGCTACGTTGTATCAATAGTTGCTCTTTAGACATAGTCCCACCTCCCTGCTGTCACGGTCTGAGATGCAGGTGAATGAGAGTCCTGGCAATGAGGCCGTTGAGAGCTGTCTTACCAATGGCTGATTCTGGTTGATTCTGTGGGGGTGGGACTTCCTCCCCCCTGCTGTCAGAGTCTCTGGGACAGCGATGACGAAGCAAGCATTCTGCCAGACTGCTCACACTGCCCACTCTCAGTGGCTGCCCCCCAGAACTGGAGGACTCTGGCAGGGCTGAGAGGACTGGGCACCACCATCTTTGTGATTGAATGATGGTTAATTTGCATATTACCCTTTTATTAGATAGGATAAGATATATATAAAAGCCTAAGTGACTGAACGACCAGTCGACCAGTTGCTATGATGCACACTGACCACCAAGGGGCAGACACTCAATACAAGAGCTGCCCCCTGGTGGTCAGTGTGCTCCAACAGCAGGAGTGCTGCTCAGCTAGCTGACGGGTACCAGACGCAAGGCTCATGGCTGGCGAGCGCCTCTGGGGTGCTGTGAGCCTCTCCCAATTGGGACTGACTGGGTGTGAGCCCGTGGCAGGCACAGTGGGGCTGGGATAAGCTGGAGTGGCAGGCTGGAGTGGCAGGTGGCATTGGACTGCTGGTTTTGGCCTGATCCCCGCAGGCCACACCAAGGGACCCCACCAGTGCACAAATCAGTGTACCAGGCCTCTAGTTTAATACAAAATCTTTCCAATTTATGAAATGTATTTTTAAAAAAATCTTTATTATTGAGAGTATTACAGATGCTACCCTCCACCTTGTTCCTGCCCTGCCCCAAGCCTTCACCACCCTGTTGTCTGTGTCCATAGGTAATGCATATATGCATATGAGATCTCTGGTTAATCTTTTTTCCCCCTCTCTCCCTTCCCTCTGAGATTCATCAGTCTGTTCTATGTTTTCATGCCTCTGGTTCTATTTTGTTCATCAGTTTATTTTGTTCATTAGATTCCTTTTACATTTACTTTGATATTTATTGCCATTTTCTTCTTCTTCTTCTTCTTCTTCTTCTTCTTCTTCTTCTTCTTCTTCTTCTTCTTCTTCCTCTTCCTCTTTTTAAAGAAAACTCTTAAACATTTCATGTAATACTGGTTTGGTGGTGATGAACTCCTTTAGCTTTTCCTTGTCTGTGAAGCTCTTTATCTGACCTTCAATTTTAAATAATAATTTTGTTGGGTAGAGTAATCTTGGCTGTAGGTCTTTGCTATTTATCACTTTGAATATTTTTTGCCACTCCCTTCTGGCCTGCAAAGTTTGTGTTGAGAAATGAACTGACAGTCATATGGGCACTTCCTTGCAGGTAACTAACTGGTTTTCTCTTGCTGTTTTTAAGATTCTCTTTGTCTTTAGCCCTTGGCATTTTAACTCGGATGTGTCTTGGTGTGGGCCTCTTTGGGTTCCTCTTGGTTGGGACTCTGTGCTTCCTGTACTTGTAAGTCTCTTTCACCAGGTAGGGGAAATTTTCTGTCATTATTTCTTCAACTAGGTTTTCAAGATCTTGCTCTCTTCTCCTATGGAACCCCCATAATGCGAAAGTTTGCACACTTGAAGTTGTCGCAGAGACTCCTTACACTACTTTCATATTTTTTTTTCTTTTTGCTCTTCTGATTGGGAGTTTTAGGGCACACTGACACCATCTGCTGCTTTTTTGAAAGATTTTAGGAAAGTCTGAAGACTGAGGAAGGACAGGCAATTCATATGGAAAAGCTGCTGCAAACAGTTTGGGTGGGGCTGCAAAGTGGATGGGGCAGGGTCTCAGGGAATCACCAAGGCAGAGAAAACAGTGTGATCCAGGCTGATCAAAACTCAGGTATTGCTGCCAGTCAGGTCTGCAATGGACGAGGTCCCAGCACATGAACATTGACCCCTGCAAGCACCCCAGTTTGGGAGAAAGCTGCCCCTGAGTTCCTGCCCTGATGCCAGACAATCCAGTTTCTCCTCAAATGTCCCAGGTTCCTTTGAAGTTTCTGCCCCAGCGCTGGAGCCCAGGGGGATTGAGTGTAAGTTCATGCACTGGCCCTTTAAGAGGAACTGCCTGGGTTTCCAGCAACCTCTGTGTCACTCAGCTACAATCCCTGCTGGTTTTTACAGCCTAATGTTACAAGAACTTCTCTTCCCTGTTCTGGAACCCTGGCCTGGAGTTCTGGTGTGGAGCTCGGACCCCTTGTGTCCCATGGGAGGCTTTTGCAGTGGATATATCTCTCCTAATTAATAAAAACATCATGTGTGGGTATTGGGCCAGCCTCATCTAGGCCTCCACTCCTCTTGCTGGTCTTGATGTACTTTCTTCTTTATTTTCTAGTTGTAGGAACTCCATTTGGCTAGATTTCAGGTGGTTCTGAATGTTGGTTGTTCTGTATTTTAGTTGTAATTTTAATGTGTTTGTGAGAGGTGGCAAGTACTGGTGTTTACCTATGCTGCCATTTTGGGATAGGTATAAACATATTTTAATATATTCCTCTTGAAAAAATTGAAATATATAAAATCCTATATGATAAAGACAGAATATGCAAATTTAACGTAACTCCACGACAAAGATGGCAGCACCCACAGCCAATAAGGAGGGAATATGCAAATTGATGCGACAAAGCAAGAGGCGGAAGGTGGCTCTGGCCGAAGTGAAGGCAGAAAGGCAGCTCCGGCCAGAGCGAAGGCAGTGCTGGCAGCCAGGGGAAGGAAGGCCTATTCTTACACGAATCTTCATGCAAGTCAGGCCTTTAGTGTACATTTAAAATTAATGTCTTCTTTAACTTCTATTCCCACCTTTACCCTAGTCTCAGTCCTCTTCCCTATTCTTCAGAAAATTATCACTATTATTGTTTGGTCTGCATTACAGGTGGAGGTGGCTCTCTGAAGATATATATATATATATATATATATATATATATATATATATATGTTTTGGATGTTATACATAATGCTTATTTTTTATAAAAGTGGTATCATACTGTACACATTAATCTGCAATTTGATTTTCACATTCAAAAACATGAGTTAGATATCTCATTCTACTTAGGTGAATGGGACATATCTCATTCTATTTTTAAAAAAATATATTTTATTGTTTTTTTACAGAGAGGAAGGGAGAGGGATAGAGAGATAGAAACATCGATGAGAGAGAAACATCGATCAGCTACCTCCAGCACACCTTCTACTGGAGATGTGCCTGCAACCAAGGTACATGCCCTTGCCCGGAATCGAACCTGGGACCCTTGAATCCGCAGGCTGACACTCTATTTACTGAGCCAAACCCGTTAGGGCTATCTCATTCTATTTAAATGATGTATGGTATTGTGCAGTACTGATACTCCATTTTTCATTCAAATATATCACTATTGATGTAGATTTAAGTTGTTTTCAAATTCCACTCTTACAAACAGCACTAAAAGATATGCTTGGAAGGTCTCTTTGTGCACTTGTGTAGGAATGTTCCTTTAGAATAGGTATCAGCAGAGATATTAATAAGTCATAGGATGCATAACACTTAGCTTCAATAATTATCAAAACATGACCAACCTTGTTTCATGTATACTCCACCCCTTCCACTACACATTGGATTATTTTAAAGCAAATCATATCATTTGGATGCATATTTTTAAATTTTAATATATGATGAAAAATTGCCTCCAAAATGCTAGACTAATTTATATTTTCACCAGCAGTGTTTGAGATTGCCTATTTCCAGTTCCCTTTGCCAAACTTAAAATTATTTAACTTTAAAATGTTGCTAATCTGAAATAGTATTTTTATTGCTTTAATTCTCATTTCCCTGACTAATAGTGAAATTAGGCATCCTTTTGTATGTTTAACAACCATTGGTTTTTTTCCTTTGGTGAAATGCCTCTTCAAATCCCTTGCCAATTTTTCCATTTTGGTTTGTCTATTTTAATCACATTAGATGTTTATAAATGAAATTCCATTAAATAAACATGCACAGCATTAGCTTATATTAGTGTTTTGAATGTCAAGAGGTAAGTGGACTTCTATTAGCATAATTTGATTCTTTTATTCACCTATTTGTTGAATGCCTGCCATCTTCCAGACTCCAGAATATATTAAGTTGAACTAAAGAGAGATAGTCCCTGCCCTCATGAAAATTATTTTCATCTAAGTTGGCGAGACAATTAAATGATCACACATGTAAATATATAGTTACAAATAATTATGTGTTATTAAATAAAAGTACCTTAACCAAAAGGCTTGAGGTAGTCAGGCTTGTGAACCATTGGGTAGGCTTAAATAGAAAAAGGGTGAGTAGCAGTTGCTTCCATTCAAAGAGTCAGAACCAATAGGAGAGGATCTCTCATACCCTGAAGACATTCACCTTGCTTTAGGGTCACAATCTGCTTGAAAGCTATTGTTTTATGAAATATAGTTGGCTATAAAAGCACTGGTTGAATGGGTGATGTGGCATTTCAATTTTTTTAAAAATATATTTTATTGATTTTTTACAGAGAGGAAGGGAGAGGGATAGAGAGTTAGAAACATCGATTAGCCGCCTCCTGCACACCCCCCACTGGGGATGTGCCCACAACCAAGGTACATGCCCTTGACCGGAATCGAACCCGGGGACCCTTCAGTCCGCAGGCCGACGCTCTATCCACTGAGCCACACCGGTCAGGGCGTGGCATTTCAATTTTAATCTTTAGCTAACAATGAGGCAGAAACTATCCTCTGTATCCCCTGGACAAATATACTGCCAGAATCCTAGGAAAGTCAACAAAAACATAGACCAAGTATCTTTTGAAGAAACTAGAAAAACTGTAAAATGGGGAATTCCAGTATTATTCTGCTCTCCATTATAGCACTGTCAACACCAGTGAGACCAACAATATTAGCAAGTCAAAACTCAGAGGAATAGCAAGAATATAAAGACCTATAATGACAGAGCAACAACATCAATAAGAGCAAGAACAACATCAACCACATCAACAGGCAATATAAGGACAGGAATGACAGGAGCACCTCAGACGTTTTTATACTTACTCTTTTAAAATTTTTTCTATTTTTTATTGATTTTAGAGAGAAGAAGGTAGAGGGAAAGGGAGAGATAGAAACATCAATGATGAGAGAGAATCATTGATCAGCTGTCTTCTGCATGCCTCACACTGGGGATCAAGCCTGCAACCTGGGCATGTGCCCTGACCAGGAATTGAACCGTGACCTCCTGGTTCATGGGTCGATGCTCAACCACTGAGCCACACTAGTACCTTTCAAAGACAATAACATCATGTTCTAGGATGCTTGAAATCTCTGTCATGCTCTACAGTGAGAAGCCACCTCCAACCTCAGACATGAAAAGGAAAGTAAACTGTGGCCCAGAGAATGATCCATCAAACTTCAATGATCCACTGGAGAGACACCAACAACGAGGGAAATCATAATGCCAAGCAATAACTGCCCCAAACAATTATATGAGGATGATTCCAAAGAATTTTGGGAATGATCCATTTGAACCTCTATAACCCCTGTTACGCACATTTCCATCCTTTCTATGCTTGAATGTGAGAGACCTTGCTATATTTTGATATAAAAAAAGTCTTCCAAAGACAGAAGACAGTTTAGTCTGTGGTATGTGTCAGTGGCTTAAATGGTTGTTATTTATGATGCTTTATAAGAAAATAGAATGACTTTCACTTGAATTGATTAATGATTTTAAGATCCTAAAGCAGAATATGAAACTCCAAATTCTCCAAGACTCATGGCTCTCTGGATGATGAGAGCATCCCAATATGACTTGAGCCTAGGCTGTGGGCAGGACTGAGCTATGGTGAGCTTGGAGGCTAGGGCTGCTCCAGGGGGAAACTTGACCCCACAGCCATCTCTAGGGAAATGTGGGGTTTGACTCTGTCCTGGTTTATCAACATTCTTCTCAGAGTGTGGTGCCCATAAGGGAAACATACCTTGGTTTGAACAGTGTTAAGCAGAACAAGACTGTCACCTCCCTAGTTCTAGACCAAGCATGTCAAACTCATGGCCTGTGGGCCGCATGGGGCCCACAATGAATATTTTTGCGGCCCAGCCAATATAACGGTATGTAAGAAACATTTTAATAAAAATCTTGTAACTTAATTTTTACATTATCCTGTTGTACATAATTATTAATAACTAACTACAATGTTTGCTAATGACTGATTACTATAATTGTGTTGCATTCATTTTCTTTACGCGCCTTCTGTGCAGGTGCACCATTTCTCTCCACTAATACTAGCAGGGAATATTTTAGCAGCCAATTGCCACATCATTAGTCTTGGACTGACTTGTTTGGTGTGCACAACGGAAATATTTTGCTTTTGGAGAACAAGAAAAATAAGTTTATTTGCATTACGCTTATTAATTTGTGCAGTTATTCAGTGTCTGGTAAGTTAATGTTCAATAAAAATTTAATTTTATTAAAATGTTCTATTATTTTATGTTAACGATGACTCATTTATTTCAGCCCTTTGTACTCAGCATGTCTCTATCAAAATAAACCTACGTTTCTATAAAAATTGAAGCTTTTGTGGGTTGTTTTATTTTTTTTTGCAGCCCACATAAACTTAAACCTTGTTTATTTGGCCTGTGTTAGCCTTTGAATTTGACATGCTTGTTGTAGACACTGCATATTTTTCAATGCAGTAAAAAATGGCATTAGTTTTTGGCTGCCACATCTCAAACTAACACACTGAACTCACTGTCCACCCAAATTCTTAAACTATACAACACATACTGTTTCTAAACCCACATGTCCTCCATCCTGGACGTGTGCATGCACCCTAACCAAGTTTGGGAGGAAGAGAAGACAGAATTCAGAACTGGATATGAACTGATCCCCAAAGAAGGCCCCATCAATCAAGTGCTACTACCAATAGAGACTCCTGGCAGAGAGTGGGCCTCAGAGAGGGATCATCATGGGTTCAGGGTCTGAATTTAGCTTGGCAAAATTAGAAACTTCATCCAGAGTTGATCAAGCACAGGGGAATTAATTTCCATTATTCATAAACAAAGCTGAATTGCCCTAACATGCTATTTATCTGAGTTTCTCTGATCTATGGTGAATCTAATCAGGACAGCAGACTAGAGTGCAAAAGAGGGTTTTGATGAACAGAGGATTAAGACAAATGGGCTTGGACACCCTTCTGGAACACACCCCTAGAGCCAGGGTAGCTGGATAAATTGATATCTCCAGATTTGGGGAGATTTCTGTCTCCGTGGCACAGTTTGAACCATAGACTCAGTGGCCCCTCTCCTTGGACAGTGTCAGTGCCATACTGACACATTCTTTTGTTTTTGTCTCCTCTTTCTTTAGCCTCCATGGAGATCATCACTCCCCATCTCAAACCTTCTCTGTTATGACAACATAACAGTAACGTCAGCCAAGTTATGACATAATTGAGTGGGTTACTCTTTCCTGTATACCAAACTCCATTCCTGCTATGTCTTCCTAAGGATTGGAGTTGGAACATGACCTCGTTCCTTGATGGAGACTTGGGACACATCTGATTCCTGTCACATCAGTAATATGTGTCCAAATTCGTTTTTCAGGCTCAACTTTTTCTCCAAAGGGCTAAGCTCATATGTTTCTTGTTGATTCTGTTTGGGTCAATTTCCAAAAAGAATCAAGTTTGTTCTAACTTGGCCTCTTCATGAGCAAGTAGAGGACCTAGGATTGGATAAAGGGTGTGCCTCTTGTGTGATTTGGCACACCTTCATAATAACTATCCCAGGTTCAACTCCTCCAGAATTTATAAGTCAGGTTTGCACATCATTCCATTAAGTCATTATAATAGACCAGTGAGATACACATTGTCACCTCTTTATGTGAAAGCCGAGGTTTAGAGTGACTAAACAATTTTTGAAGAGTTACACAACTAGTTACTAGCAGAACAGAACACAGAAGGTCTCTAGACTCAAAATCCGGGAATTTTCTGCCTTTCCTTCGGCTTTACCTAAAAGTTCCTGGGAACGCCTACCTATTGTGCTCCTGCCAGGAGCTATCCTGTCTTTAACCATTTCTGGGGACCTCAGAAAAGGGACAAAATATGCCAGTGAAAAATCACTTGGCACCTGGTCCATACCTAAAGTAGAGGGTACAGAAATCTGGCCTATTTTTTAGACTCTGCTGCCCACGAGGTAACCTGGTCATAGTAGTTAAGGAAGAAGAGAGAGACCTTTCCAGACTACTAAGAAGGCCTCCTTTTGCCAGGGACTCTTGGTATCTTGAGAGAGGGATCAGTGAACAGTGGACTGAAAAATGGTCTCTGCCTATATTAGTTATTTTGGGATATAAGAAAATATCACAAACTAAGTGGTTCTAAAAATACATTTATTTTCTTACAGTTCTGGATACTAGAACTTCAAGATTAAAGTATCTGAAGGTTTGGTCTCCTAAGGTCTCTCTACGGGCTTGTAGATGGTCATCTTTCCACTGTGTCCTCACATGGCCTTTCCTCTAGGTGCATACATCCCTGGTATCTGTTTTTGTGTACAAATTTCCTCTTTTTATAAGGACACCAGGCCAATTCTGTTGGTCACATTTTAACACAATCACGTCTTTAAAAGCTGTCTCCAAATACAGTCACATTGTAAGGGTCTTCAATATATGAATGGTGGGGGCACAATTCAGCTCAGAACATTGCCCTCTCTTCCTCAGGTCTTGGGTTGGAACAAATCCACTTTTTAGGTTTAAATAACTAGAGAAAAGCTGCATAAAGAGACATATAAAGGAGATATTTTTGAGGTGAAGAATGTAGGGTGGTAAACATCAAGATATTAATTCCCATCTAGTATCTGCACCTCTTCTCCCCACGTTCCAGTTCCTTTACACCAAGCAAACCTAGAATTTCAGGGTTGCTTGGCTACCTTACTAGCTTAATCTTGTTTTTTTTTTCTGCTGAACTGTCTTCTTTCTCCTTTTTCCTTGATATTCAATCCTTTGAAAAAAGTTTGGGCTCTTGACTTTTTAGAAACACATATGCAAAATAAAGCTGGTCTATATTTATATATTTTGTTCCAGAAATATACAATTATATTTTTAGGCATTGGTAATCATAAGTATGGTTGAAATAGATTTTATATTTCCTAGCATAGCTTCAGTTCCAAAAATTTGGTCCTGTTGCTCTCATAACTACATGCATATTTGTTAGACTGATTGTTTAAATCTGAGTATACTTTGAACATATACTTTGTATACAAAGTGTATCTAAAGAAATACTTTGGGGAGATGTTAAATGGAGTTTAGTATTCCTTTCAATAACTTTTCATTGTCTTGGGCACAAATTCTAAATTCAGCCTGACATTCAAGTTCCTCAGTGATGTGGACCTGTACATCTGTTCAGTTTCACCTTCTGCTACTCCTCTACATAAATCTTGCACTCAAACTACACAGAATTTTAGTCACCTAGACTTACCTGTATGCTTAATATATCCACATATTTGCACATATTATTTTAGGATACTCTTCTAGAATGTCTATGATGCTCTTCTTCCTGCCTATACCTGTAAACTGACCACTGTCATCTGATTTATCCTTAAAGTCTCAGTTCAGATCTGTGTGAATTTTTGTTTCCTGCCTGCTCCAGAAAGTTGAGCACTTCTGTTTTGCCACTGTAGCTTATACATTCTATATTATATATTATACTTAGACATATCATAGTGATGAGCACATTGGGCTAATTGGAACACTGTTTATTTGGCTATATTTCTCATTGCACAGGGACCTGACTTAAGGTAAATACTCATGTGTTTTTCAAATAAATGAAATAATGGGAAAAGGACATTCCCAAGGATGAGCATCTTCCCATTTCCTACCTTTTAACATGATCAACACGATTTTTGTGATTAAGTTGATGATATGACAATGAGGTAGAACTAGGTACAGCTCAGTCTAGGTTTCTAGCATGTTTACCAGTTATTAGATCTGACCTGATCTAAAGTGACTTTCCAATGCTGGGCCCTAAGCAAATCAGCCCAAGTTGTCAAATTAACCTACCCCCCCCCCAAAGTTATAAGTAGCAGAAAGGAGGGCAGGATAGCCTGATAGACATGTTCTTAGGAAGACCAGGTGCCATGTTAAGGGGTCCGGGAAACCTGGTTTCTCCCCCTACCATCACCACCCTGGGGTCCCTGAGACTGGGAGACCAAAACATTACCATAGTGATGGTGAAATGCTAACCTGGAAATTGCCACACATAAGCTTTAGGGAGATAGTATGGGAGGTGGGGGACAGGATAAGAAGACAGACTGATGCAAAAGCTAACTGTCATTCTTAAGCAACTGAGGAGGTAAGGGCTAGAAGTCCAGACTGTTGCTGCAGGGACTTCTCTTTCACAATGACTCTGCAGTCTAGAGGCTGGGGAGGCAGTTACAGAGGCCATCTCAGGACAAGCCTGGGCTAGAAGGGGTGACAGATAAGCCACTCACTCTTGAGTTCTATCCCCATCCAACTTTTCTCCTTCACATCTATTATTACAACAGACCTCACAGCAGTCCTATAAGGTAGGTAGGGCAACAGTTATGACCTGTTTTACACTTAAAGGTATCAAGCCCCAGAGAAGTGGGTCATAAGGCAACTTTTCCCATACTCAACTGTTCAACTCCCCTCACCTAATGATCTCCCCATGGCCAGAGCCTGAGCTCTGCTCTTACTGGAGTCTCATGTCCATCCAACTTAACAGTTCTTTAATCTTTCCATGCCTTCAAATTCTCCATTTCAACCTAATCATAACATTGACTCAAGCATTGTAAACTTCTTTCATCCTGATTTATGTTGTATCAGGGGCATTAGTCATTTATCCACTAAATGTTATGTAATGTATCCTACCATGTGCCAGATACTAGGCTAAGCACTAGCTCATACATCAATGAATAGAACACAGTTTCCATTTATTTCACAGTTTCCAATCACAAAATGCAGTGTTCAAAACCAGTAAGATGGCTAGAAATAAACATGTACATTGAGCAAACAATAAATTATCCCAAGTGATAGGAAGTACTATGAAGGAAATCAGTAGGGTGCTGAGTATGTGAAGGAAAAGGGGTAAGGAGAACTACTTGAGCTAGGATTCCAAACATAGAGAGGTCATTCCATTAAGAGGATATTTTAAGAACTAAAGGATGAGAAGGAGTCAGCCAAGGTAAGTCCAAAGGCCAGAGATAAGAATCAGATGTGTATACAGTAGGTCCTTGGGTTACATCAGAGATCCATTCCTATGGCACAATGTAATGTGTTTTTCACCATAAGTCAGAACCCACCTACATAAGCACCTACATCATTCACATGGAGCACATACACAGCAGTAATGAAGTGAAACAGTAAAAAAAAAAAAAAAAAAAAAAAAAAAATTAAAAGAAAGGTAACAATTCCTGGCCTTTACTTGTGGTAAATACAGTAAATAATAAAAAACATAAGGCTCATATGTACATGTGTAAAAATGATGAAACTTTTTTTTATAAATAAATGGGAGATGGTGACGTAACCACAAAAGGACATATGTTGAGTCCGATGTAACCCGAGGACTGCCTGTATAGTCTAGCTGACGAGGGTTGATAGCCATCCGGAAGCAGTGTAGTATGCAAGAATAGCACTGGATGAAACCTTAGGAATCCCCTTGCTTTTATATCTATTCCTATTAAGAGTTCTTTAAATGGAGCAGAAAGGAACTAACGTCTACTAAGTGTATACTATGTGCCAGGAGCGAGCTTGTCCCTTGCCCACACATTTTTAAAAAAAATTTCTTCAGTCTCAGGATTTTTATTTGTAAAACCAAGAGTTGAGACTATTTCGTCCCTGAGGGCTCTTATGGCTTGGAAAGATAAACTAGTTCAAACTATGACCCCGTTTTTTCAGTTACAAAGCTGAAGCTCTGGAAGATGAAGTGATTTTGCCTCAGGCTGTCCTATAGATAAGTACATCTCTCATCAACTTGAGGCCTAATCTACTTGGGTAGGACTGAAACAGTCTCATCTGAACTAAAAACTAAATGGATGCACCAGACTCTTGAAACTGCCTAGGAAGAAGTTGTGGATGGAGTACTACATCTTGGATGGGGGAAGGGAAATAATCTTATGAACCTTTGACAGTATGGTTGTGCCATTGGATGCTAGCAAAGCTTTTCTTAGCAACACATATTTCCAGGAAGAGCAGACACTGCAGTACAGTGTCTTTGGTGGATAAGACTCACCCTGGTTGGGGCAGAGGCCTTGAAGTGGGGTTAGCTATAAGGCCCCAAGTCTATGTGCTTTCCTTGGAGGGAACCTGGGGCGTTATATGCATTTCCATTTGCTTCCAATAACCTTCTTTTTTCCTCTTCCTCCTTTTTCTCTGCAACTCAAAGAGCTCATAGTGGCTACATCCAGTTATAAGCCCAGGCTCAGGCTTATTCCAACACTTGTTCTAATATCTATCCCAACTTGAACTAGAGAATAAGAGAAGGTAAAGGAGGCGAGGAGAAAGAAAAGATAAAGAAAGAAGATCAGGTAAGAGAGATGAGTAGAAGAGGGGAAGGTGAGGAGAGAAGAGTAGGGGCGGAAAGGAAAAGACAACTTTATTTTCCTGCCTAACCATGGAAGCAACTTCGGTCTTTTCCCATGAAATAGTATTTGACCTTGATAAGAACCAAGCACTGTAGTTACCAAGTTCCTCAAATCAATAATGTCAACAGAAATAAAGTGTATCTGCAAATCCACTGAATCTTCCAGAGTTCCTCGAGCCTATTCTTATTTCTATCAGAAGAGAGGGCAGAGCTCTTTGTACATAGTAGTAGGAGTAAAGTGAGACCTCCCTGCTCCTTTCTCTCCACCTAAAGTAATAGGTTCCTCTAAATTTTCACACCCCCACCAAATAGCATATAACAGATTAGCCACCTGGAAAAGTCCTTAAAGGAACAATAACTCACATTAATCATAGTTGGAAAGAAGGAGTCCTCACAGAAATCATAAATCTAATTAAGGTGGAATCTCAAGCAATTTGACTGAATGTTAAAGAAGTTACAGAAGTCTCATCAACAGGATAAATTTATCTGCAAAAATGATGCAGAAGGGTGGGTGGGTGTTCTGCATGAACAATGGGAAAAAAAAGAGCACCAAAAGCTGAATGTGGTCATTGTATCCATGGTAGTGTCTAGGGGACACAGACAAAAAATAGGTGACCCTGAACCTCCTTTTAATTTCATCTTGGTTGAGGAAATATGGGGAAGGGAAGAACTAATTAAGCTCATCTAATCTCTTTTGTTCTGTCTGTGCTCATCAAGCAACTTTCTGATTAATTTGGCTCTCAGAGTAGATTTTTCTGAGTAAGACAGAATTTGTTGTTCAGCCAACATGAACATTTCCAGCTGTTTGGGGGTTATATTTTCTCTGGAATTAAACAAAAACAAATGAAATAAAACAAACCCTCTAATTATATCTGTTTCCTGTTAATTCATGGAATATGATCAGGTAGACTTCAAGTGTCTTGTCAAAAATGGAATGTGTCCCAGGGTGAGAGATCTCTGCTTAAAAAGTAAGCCCATATCCTTAAAAGGTATTTCTGTCTCACTTTGTGAAGTTATAGTGCCAATCTCATTATTTTACAGAAGGGGACACTGAAGCCCAAAGAGGGTCAGTGACAAAGCCAGGATTTAGGACTATGTCATAGCCTTGTCTGACCTTACCTTTTATCCTACAACATTCTGTGTCTGCATTCTGCAATCTGCCTATTACCTCCTAATTCATGAAGAGGAGTTCTGTAAACTCTCAGACACACAGTTATTAGATCAACTGAACCTAGTTATTTGTCCAGTAACTGCCCAAGGGACGGAGGTTTATTCATAGCTTTGCCTTTTGACTTAAGATGACATACTTCTTCCTTCCAGCACCCTAACCCTTTTCTCCTTCTCTGATTTTCATTGCCTCCTTTTCCTTACCTAAAGTGACAGGAGGGTAAAGTTGATTGAAACTGTGTTTGCTTCTTTTCTACTTTTGTCTGTGTATGTCCATGGGAAGGAAGTAGAGGTTTTGAAAATAACTCAGTTGCTGTGCCATTTTATCTTCACCTCTAGCCAGATTCTGATTCTAGCTCTTTCACTAAGAGCCTACTGCATGCTAGGTATGAAGCCTAAGAAAATAGAGACTCTGCCATGTAAAAAGATTTGGACTGGGGTAAGATTGGAGTTAATGACTGAACATGTGTGAAAATAATCTTTCAATAGGTATTTTAATTTGATTTAGCAAGAATTCGAAGAAAGACTGCTTCTTGCTAAAACTTTTATTAGGCTCTAGGAATCCAAATGCAAGTAAATCAAGGCCCCTGCCTGATAATAACTCACTTTCTAGCCATATAAACAGATATAACCTAAATTCAATGTGATCAGGTCATAATTTAGGTACACACAAAGTATGGGACACTTTGTTCAGGAAAGGTTTCCTCGAGGAGGTGATAACTGAGCTGGGCCTGAAGAACAAACACAGGATCTTCTGGCAAGATAGATGTGATGGGACCAATAAAATTTTCAGGTCCACATAGAGGCATGTGGAAAGATCAGAAGTGTACTAGAATATAGCGTATGTTGTAGTTGTAATATAATATGGGTGAAGGATAAAAATGTAGGTTGTGGACAGGTTGTAAAGGGTACTGACCATTTTGCTGTGAAACTTTGACTTTTAGCTTTGTGAAATGGAGAACCAATGATCCTTTTTTAGCAGTGGAGTAACACCATCAGAGCTGTGTTGTTAAAAGATCTTCTTGACAATAAATACCAAAGTTTAAAGAGAAAGATATTATTGACTGAAAATTAAACATCATGTTCATTCAAAAATTATTTTAATCATTAGTAATACCATTATTGACTCCCTTAATAAAGGCATTATGGGAACTGACCTTATTACTCTTCACTCATTTAGCTAACATTTTCTAAACAGTAACTTACTCTGTGTCAAAAACTGGAGATACAGAAAATAATTTAGATAGGGACTCTTGTCTTTTAGGCAATTCCAGGCTATGATAAGGCAAAGGCAGGGACATAAAATATCATGTTATAAGGTAGTAAGTGTTTGACTCAATATTATTATTAGTAGCATTAATTACTATAGTAATAATCATATTAATAAACGTATAATGTGGTCAAAGATGACTAATCTTACTCCCTCCATGGAAATATGGATTATCTCTAGGATGATGAGCAGGTTTATTTGAGGTATAGGGTCAAGGATGTGAAGACTTAGACATTCAGGGGTATATTTTCAGTATTCAATTGAATCTACTGATCTGGTGGTGGGAGATAGACTGAATAAGCATGCAGACATATACACAGACCCACAAAGAAACATAGAGAGCTCTGGAAAACAATAACATGTAATAAGAAGCAGAAAAAGAAAGAGAAGCTTATAGAGAACACCAAAGAGAATGATCAGGAAGATAGGTGAATCAGAGGACTGTAGGTGAACAAATTCAACAATTTTCACTGATCACTACTTTGGATCAGGTGCTGTTTAGACAGTAAGGAAACAAATGACAAAGATGGTCCCTGCTATGAGCTAGGATGGTCTGGCAGATAGTTGATCTTTATATCTCATGTGAACCATGCTTGTTTGGCTTCTAATGATAGAATTCAGCCTGAAGAGTGAAGGATATCCTCTAAACCAGGGCTTTAAGAAACAAATTGCTGACAGTCATCTTTGGCAGACTTTGAGGGAGATGAGAGCTAGTAGAGAGGCTTTGGCTTTGTTGATTAGGAATTCATGGTAATTTGGTGGCACCAGATAGCAGAGCCAATGAAGAAATTGAGATAGAGGACAAACAAAAAGCTAAATTATAGTGGATTAAGAGATGAAACAGTCAGGTAACCTTTAGAAACTACTTTTTCAATAGGTTGTATTGAGTGGGCATTGGAAAGATATTTGGTTGTGACTTGACTATGCCTGCAAGCTGAGATATCAACAGATGAAGGAATAAATAGGATGACATCTGAGAAGAAGCCTTTGGATTAATGGACTTTGTGAGAGCAGAGCCAGTGGATTAATAGAAGCAGGTGAGATGGGAATGGCCTTAGCCTCAGTTCTGAAACCCCTTTGCTTGGCTTAGGGGTCAAAGTGGGAGGTTCAAAATATGTACTAGATTTTGGAGGCTACAGATTACAACTCAGGGAAGAATGCTTGGAGGATAAGTAGGATAAGGGGAGAGGAAGTTGACTTAAACCACAACAGGCATGGGTCAGATTAGATGAAAGGATCAATTTACTGCCAGAGGAGCATAACTCATGGTAAGAAAAGTGAGATAATCTCTATATTTGCAATTCCTTCAAAATTATAAACAAGTATAGCTCTGCTTTGGAATAAAAATTGGTATGGTAGAGCCTGGATGCAGTGGAAGGTACTAAAATGACTCTTCCTAGTGGCATGTAGTACAGAAAAGAGTAGGAAAGTTGGTTTGTACTTCAGCACAGCTACTTACTGAGTGACTTGAAGTAAGTCATTTGAGCCTTCTGGACTTCATTGTTTTCATCTTTTGAAAGAAGAGAACAACTTCTACCTCCTAGAATGGTTGTGAAGATTACATGAGATGATGTGCCTAAAGCATCCAGCACAGTGCCTGCGACATAGTAGCCATTAGTCAACTCTTGGCTCTTTTTCCCACTTCAATTTTTTTAGTCCTATCAACACAGTGTGCAGAGGTCTCAGATTCACCTCTTTCTTTCCCCTATTGATTCTTAATAGATAATAAGATGGGAAAACCTGTAGATTCTAGGAATTCAAGTCACAGTATCCAAGAGCTGACCATCTTCTGGAGAAAGTCAAGCTGACCAGAGAGGCTTGTAATGTACCCCTTCTACTACCTCCATTGCCAAAGCATTGAGACAAGCTAGGGAGCTTCCAGGATGTCTGATAACATCAGTGGGTCAGATAAGTGGGCCTAATATGTAGTTAGAGACACTCTCAGGTTCTGAAACATATCTTTGCTCTCATACCTTATTAGGGGAACAACTAATAAATGTCTGAATCTCAGCTCTGCTACTTACTAAATATATGACTTTGAAGGGAATTGTTTAATATCTTTGAGCTTCAGTGTCCTCATTTGTGAAATAAGACTGATTCTTATTCTATAGGGTGTTGAGAGGAATAAGTGATATAATAGACCTGAGAGTATGTGGTACATAACAAGCACTCAACAAAGCTTTTTTATTCCATTTCCCACTTCTCATTCTGCCAGAACTGAGTAGAGGAGCAGAGGAGTAGAGGAGCAGAAACCCTTCTTGTGCCAATATGTAGCTTTTAAAAAACTTTTTGCCTTGTATTAGGTAAAATACAGGAGCTCTCAAGTATACTACTTTCCTGAAATCTCATACAATACTTATTTATTAGCTTAATTGTGAGATGGGGAAATGGATAGTGAGAAATATTAGTAATTTACTCAAGTCCCCATGGCTAGAAAGTGGCAAACTGAAATTCAAATCCAGGTTTTTAAATTTCATGCTAGTGCTCTTGTCACTATAGCACAGGCCTCACATGACAACCACCAATACCTGTCATCAGTCAAGAACCCACTATAAGCATCTTTGATATTTCTATTTTCCACTTATTCTAGTCATAACACTCTTGAACAGTAAGAAACTTTTGGTCATCTACATCATAGCATCTGTTTGGAGGTTAGAAAAGTTGAGGTTAGAAATTCTGAACTACCTATTGCCACACAAATTGTGATGGTTGACAATTTTTAGATGAGCTTGTGGAAACTGATACATGCAAATATAGGACAGAAATATTAAGGAGGTGTCCTGGTGACTAACCCTAGAGAGAAGTATGTAGGAATCAATTGCCTCCTAATTCAATGCTAAATAAAGTTTTAGCATCCTAGTTCTAGATGTTTAGTTGTGGTGCAAACTCAAGGGTTTGGCCTAACTTATATTTTGTCCCCACAATATGCACCATCCTTGTCCTTGCTTTAGTCAGAGAAAATACTAGGAAGATGAAAATGATCTGCTATGACAAATCAATGATTCCAGGGACACCCTCTCCCTCCTGAATTAGAGAATATATATTTTAAAGAAATGCAGTTTTGTTTCTTCCAAATATAGGCAATGAACTATCATAAGTTGGTTCCTTCTTCCTGCCTTTCCTTTACATTCAAAACTGTTGCCTAGGGGATTAGGTGGACCATTGTAGGAAATAGATAAGAATGATTGGTTAGGGTGGCTCCAGTTATTTTTGTCATAGATGAAAGCTTCTGAAAGACTCTGACTGGGAATAAGGTATAGGGAGTGAAGAGTGGAACCAGTTTGTTTTTCTTAGTCTTTAACAACTCTCTGGAACTCCTACCTTATTTACATTGTTTACTAGAAGAAGCTAAGCAAAAGTTCACTTCAGCTTAGCCTCTCTAATGGCAATAAACTGGAAATTAATTGAGGTTTTTCTGGATACAACTGCCCTTATAGACTGAGATGATAACTGACTTGAATTTGGTATTTTTTAGCTAGAGCCATATTATATATTTTTGTAGATTGCTTCATAAGCCCTACCTTTCATAAATTGTTCCATGACATTTGACTCCTGCCTCTGTCATTTACTATCTGTTTAACTTCAGGCAAATAACATGACTTCCTTGAACATCAGTTCCCCATTTGTCAAATGGGGCTAATTATAATATCTCCCTCATAAGGTTGTCATGAAGATATTATATAAACTAGTACATGTAAAGGGCTTGAGACAATGCCTGGCACTTAGTAAGTTCACAGTATGTGTTTATTATTATCATTATAGTACAAAATGAATCTTTTGGTAGGTCCAAGGTCTTTGTCTGGTTTCTCTAATAACACACTTGGTGTGCTTGGATATCTACAGATATCAAAGATATTCTTAAGCTTATATTTACCCTGTTGCATCAGTGGTATCTCCATTCACACGAATTAATATGTCCTTTCCTACCTCTGTACTTTTATTAATATTCATCCCTCTGCCTGGAATGCCATTATCTGATATGATAATAAATCCTTCAAGGATCTTTTAAAATGTTACCACTTCGGTGACGTTTCTAGTCCAAACAGTTGGAATTAACTTTTCTTTCCATGGCATAGACTCCAAAATTCTTTGTCTTAGAGATGAAAGGGCACTGCATAATTATACCTTCTCTGGCTTCTCATGTCTCATTAGATAAGTATCAAACCTCAATATAGCATACAAGGCCTCCCTCAGTTAAGCCCCAATGTTTACCTCTCCCACCTTGCTTTGAGCTATTCTTTCCTTAGCTTAGTCTGTTACAAGCCACACTAACCTCCTTATCTTCCTGAACTAGGCCTCATTCCTTCTCATCTTGGAGCCTGACACCTGCTGTTTCTTCTGACTAGAATGGCTTTTCACCAATTATTTGCTTGGTTCACTCCTTCTCATTATTTAATCTTACTTCAAATATTACTTCTTCTGAGAGGTTTTCTTGCCCATATTCAGGCCTGGTAGATTAGGTTTCCTTGTTATGTGTTCTCCCAGGTCTACATGCTTCTCTATTTTTTGGCATGTTTACCTGGAATTAATACCTATTTCTCACCATACTGTAAGTGTCAAGAAGGCAGGCATCTTATGTGTCTTGTTCATCTCAGTATTCTGAGTGCTTCCTACCATGCTTAATACTTAGAAAACATTTAACATGTATTTATGTATTTTTGAGCAAATAAATCTAGTCCAACCTCACTGTAGAGATAGAAATATGGAGTCCCTGACTGGCTTATTTAATTTAGCAAGTATCACATAATCTCACTCACATGGAATCTAGTGAACAAAATAAATTGATGAACAAAATAGATGCGGAGACATGGAAGCATGGAATAGACTTACAGACCTCAGAGGGAAGGTAGGGGCCATGAAGAGATCAACCAAAGAACTTATTTGTATATATATGCATAACACATGGACATAGACAATGATGCGGTGAAGGCCTGGGGAGGGGGGCAGGTGCAGGGTAGAGGGAGTCAATGGGGGGAAATAAGGGGAGACATCTGTAATACTTTCAAAAGTAAAGATAAATTTTAAAAAAGAAATATGGAGTCCCATAGAGATAAAAGAATTTATTCAAGGTCACACAGAGAATCAGTGGAAGAGAAAAGACTGTAGCCCAGGTCTCCAGATTGTGATACAGTGCTCTTTTCCATACATGCAGTTCCACTATAGTACTTATTTCTTGTACATACATTTGTATTAGTCTGCCTTCTGGTCTAGGCTGTAAATTCCTTGAGGGCAGAGATCACATTTTTTTTTTATCCTCACCTGAGGATATGTGTTTACTGATTTTAGAGAGACAGGAAGAGAGAGAGAGAGAGAGAGAGAGAGAGAGAGAGAGAGAGAGAGAGAGAAAACATTGATGTGAGAGAGAAACATTGATCAGTTGCTTCCCATACACACCCTGACTTGGGATCGAACCTGCAACCTGGGTATGTACTCTGAACAGGAATTGAACCTGAAACCTTTTGATGTATGGGATGATGCTCCAACCAACTGAGTCACCTGGCCAGGGTAGAGATCACATCTTATACCTGTGCTGTCCAATATCGTAGCTATTAGCTACATGTGGCAATTGAACACTGGAAACATGGCTAGTCCAAATTTTGATTTACTGTAAGTATAAAATACACACCACACTTCAAAGCATGTAAAATATCTTATTAAAAATGTTTACATTGCTAAGAGGTTAAGATAACATTTTAGATGCATTGTGTTAAACAAAATATGTTCTCAAAATTACTTTCATCTATTTGTTTTTTAAAAATTTAATGTTGCTCATATTACATTTCTATTAGATGTATATTACTATTCTTTTGTATACTTATTTTTCCCATTGGTGCCAAGCATAAAGTTTTATAGATAGTAGGTACTCAACACACTCTTGTTAAATCTCTTGTTGAATAAAGTTGAGCTGTAGCTGGTAGGTTAATTGCTGCTAACTACTTTGGCGATATCACTGGGTTTGTGGGGAACCTCACAGTGAACCCTTTGTACCCAGGCCCAGATGTACATGAAGTTCTTCAACCTGGGCCTGGGAGTGCCCTATACATTGCATCAGCCTTTGGGTTTCATTTCAAAGGAAGCCCCAGTGCAATCATATGAACAGCAATAACCAGAGTTGAGGAGGACTATGTGGACACCAGCCTCTTGCACAGGAAGTGGTCTCAGCTTTGCAATTGTCCCTGGGGCCTTTTCTTTACCAACTTCTGATAGGAGGTAGGGATAGGTGAGCAGGAAGATGAACCATGAGTTGAAGGGAGGCCTTCTAAGTTCCTTCACAGAGGTGAGGTAAGCTAAGGAATATGGAGACCTTGGGCTAAGGAGTTCTCCTTCATTTGATTATGCACTGACACATTCATTTATTCAACTCAGAGTCTGGGGCAACTATTTTTTCCTGGCCCTGTGAAAAAAGAAAGGGATCAGACACAGTCCTTACTTTGGGAAGTTTTTGGTCTCCTGTGAGAAACAGACACATAAGTTTGCAGAGATGAAATATTTTTAGTACTCGAGGTGGGCAAAGCAGGGAGTAACTAATTTTGCTGAGAAAGGGACGGTCAGAGAAGGCTTTCCAGAGATAGTGAGCATTGTTATTTTCTCTCTCCATTTTTAAAGATCTAGCTAAAATCCACTTCTCTAAGAACTTTTCTAAATACCACTACCTTTCTGCCCTCTACCCTGGAAGAGTCACACCTTCTTTACCAACATTTTTTTTATAACACTTCATACCTGTGTCAGATAACTTGCCTCATACTGTAGACAGTCATAGTTCCCTTGGGCGCATACTTGTGTCTCTCCTTCCCTCCAGCCCAAGGATCCCTCAATATGATGTGATGGCTAAGGTTCAGACAGGCTGTGCATGATTTTTAAAGAGAATTTAGTGAGTTACAGAACTGGGTCTAAAAACCACAGACTATAACCTAGGTCTTAAGACATAGGGTCTCTGACTCAAAATTTAGCATTCTTTCCATTCTAGCAATGAGTTAATAAATGAATGTATCTACAGTATGGGATCTCATCACTGCTTTCCTGAGCCCCCCATCCAATTTTTTCTCACTCATCCCCCATTATAAGCATAGCCAATTCAGAGAACATCCAAAATGGGACGACTTTTTGTAATTTGGATGGACAACAGACCTAAAAGAAAATCCTTTTTGTTATTGCTGTACACATGTCCCTTCCTAGCATGCTTTGTGTTGTAAGGTAAAGAAGAACTCCAAGAAACTCAATGCCCTTTGCACTAATTCAGGTTTTCTGCATAGGTGGCATGATTTGTAGGTCCTCCTTGCTCCTAATGCTCTTTTTTATTGTCCTACTGTGGGGTCCAAAGTGGCCACTGTTAATTACTATTTTAGGTGAAGACAATGTCTCCAGAGGCTCCTATTAAAAACACACACAATAAAGTACCTTAATTAATAGATGAGAAAATAAGAAAAAGTGTGTAGATAAACTTAATCACTATGTTATGTGTAAGGAGTAGGGGTCCCTCTGTAAGAAAGTGCCCACAGGGCAATCCTGCTTCCACCCCAAGCTTTAGTCAGAAACCAAAAAGGAAAAGGAACTGAATCTTTCTAGATGCAAGATCTGTGGAAACAGGTCATGAGGACTAAGCCACTACATTATTCTGAAAGAAGGAAGTTACTGCCAAGTAGTGTGAGTGCAAGTAAATGCATATCCCAGGCTGTCCTTAGAGTCCCTAGGCCCTCACAGGAAAGCTTACTGTGAGCGGGGGGTGGGGGGGTGGGGGGGTAAGGATGGAGCACTTTATAAAGAAACCAGGGAATGTTTGAGTTGGAGAGGTCAGCAAGATCATCTAGTCCAACTTCTGATGGTTAACTGGAAAACCATGGCTAAGAGAGGGAACACAGTTAGCAGATCTGCAGCTGGGGCACAGAACTCCTATTTCATGGAATATGGTCTTTTCTCTTGAGCCTGGATTTATAAGACTATATGTAGCTTGGATAGATTATTCATTGGGGCTTGAGTACTTCTCTGGATCCTACTTTGGTTATATAAACTAATGACTGGGACTTGGACACTGCAATCATTAAAGGTGATCCCAAGTATATCCTGAAAGCATTTCAGTAATTGCCTTTCCAATCTGCCATGCCATCAGGATTCATGACATAGAGCACTGCATAATGGGAATCAAGCACCTTCCTTACCATGAATGGGTACTGCTAAAATATTGAAAAATAAGATGCTAGGAAGCAATTTGTTTCCTTATCATATCTTTCATGTCTCTTATAAAGTCTGACAATTAAGGGTTTGGCACCATCTCTTTCTTCTTAAGGTCAACTACTTTTCTCCCCTCTCCTTGTAGCCATTGTGGGAGAGTAGAAAAAGCCGAACATTTGGAGCCAGAAAGACCTGCATGTGGATCTTTTTTTCTACATTATTTCCTAGTTTTTTATCCTTAGGGAAGTCTCTTTACTTCTATGTGCCTCAGCTTTCTCACCTATAAATAAGGATAATGAAAATATCATACTACAGAATTGTTGATTAAATGGGATAACACATGTAAAGCATATACAAAGTTCTTTAATACATATAAATTTCCTTTTTTATTTCCTGTTGTAAGGCTCTTGGATGCCAGAATGTGACCTGTGGTCAGAGCTGTGCCAGTAGGGCCACTTTCATAAGCATGGGAGCTTTGTCATAGAGCCCCATGCTTAGAAAGACCCCACATTTGGATTAATGTTCTGCTGTTGCCATTTTGAAATTCTTTTTTTTAAAATAAGGAGCCCTCATTTTCATTTTGGACTGAACTTTGTCAATTATGCAGCTGTGCCAGGGTAGTAGCTATGCCAGGGGAAGTAAAAAGGGTATTTTGGGTTTAGGAGGCATTCTGAGAGTGAAAGAACACACAATTTGGAGTTGATAGAAGTGGATTCAAATTCTAGTTATGCCACTAATTTTCTTTTTGTTATCAGACATTTTCTCTCATCCTTCAGAGGCTCAATTTCTCAATTTCAGGATTCCCTCAGTAGCTCTGGGGAACGTCTTTGGCCCATAGGCAGAGGTAGGGCAGCCAGGGGCTTTTTGTTCTGACTCTCTGCAGCTCAGAGAGCTAGTATCTTTTGGAGGTTGTCTGGGAGTGGGTGGGGGCATGGTAGTGGGGATTGTTGCTGCACTAGCGGACCCTTTCACAACAGCACTGTTTTGTCATTTTGCACCCAGATTTCCGTTGGCTAACCTCAGCCTTATCTTCCTCATTTCTGTTTCCTCTTGAAGACACCAAGAGCCCTTCAAAACACATGATGTTCCTGCTCACAGCATAAAGCCCAGTTCTCTTTGACCGTTGCAGGTTGGTTCATCACCAGGGAACCTGTGCCTCCTCTGAGACTAAAGCACCACTCCAGTAACAGGTATAGTATTCATTTTTTCTCTTTGTTTGGATTCCCAAGCTAGAGCAGTGTCCAAGGCTACCAAAGATTGCTTAGACCTGCCCATCACATTCTCCTTAAACCTTCCTCAGGGATCTTGAGTTAAGGGTGGGGGAGAAGAAGGTTACCATTGGCCTTCTATCCTGGAGCTTCTAATTTGAGAAGGGAGAATAATATGTCCTCCCCATATATGCTATTTAGGAGATAAACACATGGAAGTGGAATGTTCTCTGGAATCAGGAGTCAATATATTTGAGTAACAGTCCTGGTTGTGCCATTTACCCATTGTGTTGTTTTAAGCAAGTCCTTTCTCCATTATAAGATTCATTTTTTTTTTGCTTCTTCTGCAAAGAAGAGGAGAGGGAAGGATGAGATGGATTTTGTCTAGAGACACTTTTAGTTTTTATATCTCTTATTTTGATGCCCTCTGTTGAGAAAGGTCAAGAAAGTGATGCTGAGTAAATATCTCTGGGTGAGGCTGAACTGTGTCTGAAAGAAATCCAGACTGCTCCTAGTATGAGAAGGCCCATATCAGTCAGTTTCATAGAAGATCCTGTTGCTTGGTGTGTTAGCCCTTCCAGAGTAGAGCAGTGGACAAATGATGACATTTTATGTAGCATGACGGATCAAGAGAAGACCTTTGAAATTCCTCAATATTGCTTCATGTAAATCTCCACCTCTTCTCCCTATGAGTCTGGCCAGCCTTTCTCAACTGAACCTGCTTTTCTTATATACACTCTATTGGAAAGGCATGCACTAGAACATCAAGAGTAGAAATAATACTAATTTCAGCTCAGCCACCAACCCCTTCCATTAATATGGGGGCAATATGGTTTTTAATGCTCTTCAACTTCTAGTGTACTAAGAAGGAATCTTTACCACCCTTATATCTCTTTTCCTTTTTGATGAAGTCAGAAAAGCTGTTCAGGAGGCTGTGGACACCTCCAGTTTATCCAGGTCTTCTCACTGGGGCTATAGCCAATGAGGGTGATGATAGATGTAATCACCAGCTGTGTCTCCTTTGCCACCCTGAATGCAAATTTTATTAATCAGCTTCCTTGGCTGACCTCCACTCACAGGTCTAAGGACTGAGCCAAGTGGACTAATTTTTGGGAGACTCTGGAAAGCTCACTGAACATTTTCCTAACAACTCTACCAGGTAAGTCTTCTTATCCCCATTTCCTGAGAAGAAATCTGAGGCCCAAAGAAAGACTTTCTCAATACCATAACTGGCTAGTTGGTGCCCAAAGCAGCATTAGAATCCAAAATTGCCTGACTCTTTTCACTCTGCCATATCTGTTGACAATGATTTTTGCTTTGGCTAAAAGAGCCACATTTCTGGGTGGCTTGGGATGGATTGGGCTGGTAGAGAGAAAAATGAAGGAATGAGAAATATATTTTAAATTTGAGGTTGGAAATCACTCCAAGATCTTAAATTAGAGGGACATGTCACCCCCTTACCAACATACATTCAATTAAGAGTTACAATAATAAAAACATTAATTCCCCCCCCCCACCCCCGGTCCAAAAGACAAGTCTTCTGCCTCGGCCTCATGGGGCAGTTTTCTATTATGCCATTTTTCATGTCAATATTCAATATAGGCCAACTACTTTCTAACAGATAAACTGCCACTGCTAGGAAGGGGATAAATTTGACACAAACATCTTGGAATATTTAACAACAGGATTAAGTGTTGCCAAGGGAATTCTCTCAGAAATTTCAGGCCTGACAATGCTCCTGGCAGCTTCCTTGTTCCCCTGATGGCTGTGGGTTGAAAGATTCCAATGCCTTACTGCCAAGACCACTGCCTGTCATTTGGCTTCCTTGATGATGTGTCTCCCTTTTCCCAGAGAGATAAGTATAGCAAAGAAGTAAGAGGATTGATGAGGAATGTTGGAAGGCACAATGGGTTAATATATGACACAACTCCAAACTGTGAGCAACTTGTATGACCTTTAGCAACTTTCTTCCTCAACATGAGCCTTCCTTTCCTCATTTATAAGATGAGTAGCTGAGACTAGATGCTAGTTCTTTTATAGCTGCCATTCTTGAGTCCCGATGGTACAAGGGCACATTGTTAGGTAAGGCTGAGGTTATCAGAAATGTCTGTTTCATTTGTCTTGACCCTATTAAATCAATTGTCACTAGCCCTTGATTTCCTTCTGGCAGCACAACCACCATTGTCTTTGAGCATTTATTGTGTATCAAATAATGAGCTAAGAACTTTATGTACATTATCTCATTTTATTCTCACTATAATTTATTAGGTACATACTATATTTATATATTTTTGGGATGTGAAAAAAATGGATCAAAAAGAGATGAAATAATTTACCAAAGTTTTCCAGCTAATTAATGGCAGAGCCAGGATTTAAGCCCATGTTCAGCCTCAATGCTTAAGTTTATATCCACAATACTGTAAAACATTATCTGGGAGGTTTGGGAAGGTAAGGGTCCTGGTCCCTTAGTTAGGTTAGGAAGGCAGGATGATAATGAAATTGTTCTCTCTATGCTACATAGAGAATCCCACTAAAGCTTGGGACCCTTAAAATGCCGTAGTTATAAGACTCAGGCCTGAGGAATCCCCAGCTGAGCACTGGGGCCTCACCTGCAGTCTCAATTGGGAGTTGCCTACCTACCCTCAGGAACCCTCTTTTGATTAGGAGCCTTATGACTATTTTGTTCACTTCCCTTATTCTGGTGCTTTGGCTAGTCCATAGAGCCTGTGCAGTTTCCCTGGAGGCCAGGGTGTGACTCTTCTTTCTCTTTCCCTCTAGGGCTACATCTCTAAAGAAGATCTCGCCTCCCCACTGAAGTCCCTGGCCCGGCTTCCTGCAGTGCCACGCTCCGTGTATTTGACAAGCTGAGTTGGACACTCCATGTGGTAGAGTGTCAGTTTGTCAAATACCCCAAGTGCGGCATGTGCCTAGCAGCTCCAAGCCAGGGAAGTTGGGGTACAACAAATAGATGATCAGGGGGATAAAGAACACACAACAAATACCAACTAAGCTCTCACAACTTATTTTAGGTAACTTTGAGAGAATGTAAGCATTGTATGTGAGGTTACCAGTGGAAAAGCCAGACAGCTCTGAGAGCCACAGCCCTGGATGGTGTCTACATACATTGTGGGAGCCTGAGGGGGGCAGGGTAGCCTTGAAAAGGTGTCCAGGGCATAAGGATGAAAGTACTACTTGATTCATTATTTTTTTTCCTTCACATCCCAGCAAGAACACCAGAAGTCTCACACAATCATCATGGCAGGGCTTAGAAGCCCATTTTTCTGATACTCAGTCTTAGCTCTAAATGCACTTTGACCTTACCTATCTCTCTCCTTTTCCTCACGGCTTTTCTCCTTCTGAGAACACGATCCCCATTTCTTTCTGGCTATTTAATTTCTTCCCGTATTTCCTTGCCCAAGCAAAATCAAGTTTCTGCAGGGACTTTTGAAAAATTAACCTATACTTTTTTTCCTTCATTCTCAAATCACTTCTTGCCTGAGTCCTATGTACCTCTTTATCTCCTACTGCCCAATAACACTGCTTAAATCATTAATGATCTTTTTTAGAATATATTTTTAATCCCCTACTTGGTTTATGACAAGACTGTGTTTCCTTGATTGCTGTATTTCCATTCCATTTCTACCACACAGGACTCTGGTTACAGAAAATACTCAATAAAGTTTTACTGATTGATTGACTTTCCACTAGTTTGTTATCTTTTGGCCTTTGGAACACATGCCACCTAGGCATTTTGTGAAGAGAAAAATTCAAGTGTTGTCACCACAATGCTATAGGGCATGCAAGGTATAGCTAACATGAATGGGTTTTCTTCCTGATATATTGGGTCAAGGGCTACAGGAGGATATTTTTTAAAAGTAGGTTTAGAGGGCAAACATGTCTTGGAATTACTTGGTACACAAAGTTATACAGGTGACTTGTTTCAGGATATTATAAAGCCTTTAATATTCTAATATTGCACTGGAAATTTCTAAGAGGGAGCTATAGAATGAATCATTTCCCATACCTATCTGATTGTGATTTTTTTTTTTGCCTGTGGACCATCTCCTGGGTCTACTATTCCATGGAACAAAACCTGGGAAGCTGCCCTAGAGTAACTTTGTACTTTCCCTCTCTTCTGTGGATCTCTTTTTACTCCTCTGCTTCCCCATGACCAGCCATCTACCTAAGATAGATCCTATGTTATCATCCCATTTTTGTTTAGCCTTATCTTGCAGCTTTGGGGTAGCCCTATACCAAGGACTCTTTTACTGGCTTATCATGTGTGGGGAAGAATGTTCAGTTTGGGAACACAGATGATCTCCAGAAGTTTCTCTACTACAATGAATAACCTGAATCTGGTGTCTGTTCTACCACTGACTTGATGTGTTTGACTTTAGACAAGTCACTCTTTCTTTTGGGACTTCATTTTCTTGTCTGTGTTATGGGAAACTTAGAATCAATAATCCCTAAGCTCTCCAAGACAAGAGACTTTGAGATATCCTTGGGGGTCCATGGAGGGAGTAGTGCCTGGATCTGGGGCTCCTTTTACCAAGCACATGCAACAAGGATTCTCTTCTCAACCTCAGTAATTCCTTTCTCTAAAGATAGTAGGAATAAATAATGGCTGTTTTCAAAGGCTGTGGGGGTCTGGACACAGAGATGTTTAATGAAGGAAGCTGAGGTTTCCACTGGGGGGGGCGTGTTTCAGAGGATTGTAAACAAGATGGGGAAGAAAATGTTGCTCCTTTCATGAGCATCTGGAGATGAGGAAAACACTCAAGTTTTTACCATGGACTTGGCAGGTTAGTGGTGGTGAAGTGGAGGATTTCTCCTTGTTCACTTTTGTGTACTATTTTGACTTCTATACTCATCCCAAAGGAGAAGAACTCCTGTTGAAACCTGACCTGACCTTGACGTTGCATTGGAAACAAGTGGTAACATGTCAGGTTCCATGAAGAATGAATAAGTTGATTTAACATGAATTACATGAGGGAGGGAAAGCAGTATTGACTTGTCCCAGAGCAGGTCCTCACAGAGGAGACTGATTTTTTTAAAAAAAATTATCTTTATTGTTGAAAGTTTTACAGATGTCCCCTCTTTTCCTCATTTTGGCCCTTCCCACCCTACTCCAGCCCCTCCCAGGCCTTCACCCCACTATTGTCTGTGTCCATTGGTTATGCATATATGCATATAAGTTCTTTCATTGATCTCCCCCTCTCCCACCCTTTTCCTCTGAGGATCCTCAGACTATTGCAGGCTTCCATATCTCAGAATCTATTTTGTTCATCAGTTTATTTTGTTCATTAGATTCCACATATAAGTGAGATCATGTGATACTTGTCTTCTCTGATTGGCTTATTTTGCTTAGCATAATATTCTCCAGATCCCCCCATGCTGTCCAGAGGAGACTGATTTAAAGGTATGCATGTGTGCACAAGTATACACACACACACACACACACACACACACACACACACACACACACACACACATTCTTATTCCCCATTCCTATTTGAGGAGAAATACTTCTTTGCTGAGCCCCACTCCACATTGTAAGAAGGGACCAGGAGCTAGGGTTGAAGAACACAACTATTTCAAAATTTTTAGGATTATAGGAGATGAGAAACCTTGAGGGCAGTGCATCCATACTTTGGAAAGAAGGATAACCCTTTATCTCTATGTCCATAGAATAAAGTTCCTTTTGAAACATCTTGGCAGAACATGTTACTTGTTAGATCAAGGAGTAAGGAAAGGGTAAGTTAAGAATTGCTTTGAGAACACCATCTTTGAGGAGGCAGCACAAAAACCAAAACTGCAGGCTAGCCTGTTCTCTGAATGAGAACTGAAGAGATGGGGAGGGACCACCCTGAGGAGAAGATGGACAAGACTATGCAACATGGTGAGAAGCTTGGAGACTATGGAGAATGGTGGCCAATGGGATTTTTCCAAAAACCAACCTGGCTGAGTGATTTAAAAGCAGGAGTATCTAATCTTCTCTTTTAACTAACTGGGTTACTCAAATAGGACTGAAATATCCCTCCCTCAACCTATCTACACTTTCCATGTAGCATTAAAAAAAGTCTGCTGTATGCAAAAAAGGGGGAGGGGGACTCCTTTTTTCAGGTTTTTAATTGCCCTAGGAAGAGTCATCCAGATGAAACTGGCAGGACAATTGGGAAGGAAATAATGGAAGGCAGATGAGTACTATTTTACCAAAGAATCATTGTGTTCTAGCTGGGCCCACCTCTGAAGTGAGGTAAGGGTGGCATGGGTGGGAAGGAGGAAAACAAAAACCAAAAGTGCTATTTATGCTCCCAGAGCCCCAACCATCTCAACTGGTCTCATTTTAATCATTTTCAGTAGGTCCTTGAGAAAAGACCAATACAACTAAGGTTGCTATTATGATTATGTATTTATTAAGCACCAAAAGAATATCAGAGTAATAGACTCACAGCGTAAGAGCAAAACAGAGCCCTGGCCTGTTATGTGACAATCTCAATTAAAAACAATCTGGCCTTGGAAAAAAATAAGTGATTATGGACATGACTGATCTCCCGAGCTGGCAGAGCTGAGCCTCCCTCTGGTCTTACAGTGACAAGAGGCCAAAGTTAATTGGTGTCTTAGTGCTATGGGAACTTCCCTCTGCTGCTTGGAGAGAAGCAGCAAAAGTCCCAGACAGAAATACTGGAAGGGCTCAGAGCCTAACCCAGTAACAGGATTGCATGTGTGCACATGACAACTTCTTAGGGCTTAGGCAAAGCCAGTCATACTTAGGAATCTGAATGTTGGCAGATAAGACACGTTGGAATAGCCAGGAAGATAAGCGGACCATGCAGAAGGCAGAGGCTAAAAGATAATCATGTCAGCAAACTAGTAGGGCAGTTTTAGCAGACACTCTTGCCCTCGATGGTCAGGAGCTCATAATCCCGGGGAACTGTGCGCAGCAGCTGAGTGTAGTCATCATTTATCTGGGCGATGATCTGGTACTCCTGGTCCAGACAGGGTTCATCAGAGTAGTCATTGCCTGGAGTCCGGGTAGCTGGCTCTTCGCTGGAGCAGCCACTTTCGCAGATGGCCAACCTCATGGTTTCGCCAGAGTTGCTGGTCTCCCTGGCATGCACCCTGTGGCCCAAGAGCCCACTACCCATGAGAAAGGACTTGAGGCTGGGACCCTGGTTTCCAACCCTTCTGCCCTAATCCTTGTCATCAAGAGATTCTAGGAACAGAGTGCTGGTGGACCTGAATCATCCTCTGTGTTTGGTGGGTCACAGCAGAGCATCAGGAGGTGCTTCAGAAAGGGAAAACTCTGTGCCTTGACTCTGAAGACTTTTGGGCTTAGGATTGTGTCTTTGAAAAACCCCCTTTCTGCTATACCAGTGACCTACATAATTGAGGGGAAGGAAAGAGTTAGAAGATAGAAGAGGAGAGGCTATCTTACCTGGCCACTTCATAGACGTGCTCTAGAAAAGAAGGATAAATCAGGTCAGAATTCTCCAGGGGATATAAACAAGGGCCAAGTATGGACCTTGAGTACCAGTTAAAAGGTGAAGGAAGAGGAGACATAGAGGAGGATCTCAATAAGTTCAGCTTTCCAATAACTGGGAGGTATGGGGAAGGTGAGTTGTAACACAGGGATGTATGTCTTGGCCACTATGATAATGCTGCAATGAACATAGAGGTGCATATATCTTTGTGAATACATGATTTTGAGTTTTTAGGGAATATACCCAGGAGAGGAATTGCTGGGTTGTATGGTAGCTCTATTCTCAATTTTTTGAGTCATCACCAGACTGGTTTCCATAGTGGTTATACCAGTTTAATTCCCACCAGCAGTGGATGAGGGTTTCCTTTTATCTACAACCTCTCCAATACTTGTTATTGCTTATTTGGTTGAAAATGGCCACTCTAGCAGTTGTGAAGTGGTATATCATTGTAGTTTTGATTTCCATTTCCCTAATTGCCAGTGAGGTTGAACATCTTTTCATATATCTATTGGCTGTTCATATAGAAACAACCACTGTCCTACAATAGAGGAGTGGATAAAGAAGATGTGGTACATATACACAATGGAATACTACTCAGCCATAGAAAGGATGAAATAGCACCATTTGCAGCAACATGGATGGACCTTGAGAACATTATGTTAAGTTAAATAAGTCAGAAAAAGCTAAGAACCATATTATTTCACTCATATGTGGTATATAAAACTTAAACTTGTGAATACAAACAGCAGTGTGGTGGTTGCCAAAGAGAAGGGGGTCCTAATATACGGTGACAGGAGAAGATTTGACTTTGGGTGGTGGGCACATGGTGTGATATACAGATCTTGTAACAAAGAAACCCACATCTGAAACCTATGTGTTCATATTGACCAATGTCATCTTAATAAATTTAATTAAAAAAACACACACAAGAATGTAGAATTCTTAGGGAAAGGAAGAGGAAGCACAGTTGGTAACTGTCCTCTTTGGCATACTCTGACACAGGACATTGGGCTGGATCAGTTATTTAGTGTGATGGGGAGAAGGACACTGGAACTGAATTCACTTCACACTCAGGAATCTTGCTGAAGATCCCTAGGGAGTCCTTGTGGGAAACTTGTCAGCCTGACCAGAGCCTAGACAAAAGGGGCTGAATTAGTCTGTTGTCAAGAACCATGGCTTAAGTCATTCTCAAAGGCACTCACCCTTACCCTGCACCCAGGAAGGGTCCTGAGATAGGTCACTATTGCCCCCTAGGAGGAACATCTATATTCCATGCCAGTTTAAAGGCTATAGCCTGGTACAAAGATGAATGTCTCTTGGTACTGTCCTCTAGGGGCTTATAATCTTTCAGGGATGCAACCTGGAATGCATGTATTACATCACAACAAATTTAAAGTGGCATGCTGAAGCCGACCTTTTATCATGTGATAGAGCCTTGTATTTCCATGCCTTACCTCCTCCATTGGCCAGATAGCTTCCCTTACTTCAGGAATTGTGTCTATTGCATTTTTATATGCTCAGCACCTGGCACATATTAGGTACCCAGTAACTACATGTTGAATCTAATGGATACCCCAAGATCATCTCCCTTATAAAGAGGTAAAAATCAGGAATTTGGGGAAGGCAATCCAGGAAGGGAAAATGCATAAAGGTGTGAAGTGTACAGTCATTGAATTCAATGACTGGAAATTAATCTTGGTGTAAGGGAGTGGTGGGAATAGAGAAGGTGAGCTAGAGTTACATTACGGAGGGCCTTTTAATGAAATGCTACATTTTGACTTCTATTCCCTGGGCCACAAGGAGACCTGGAAGGATTTTGTAAGGGAAACTATCTGATATGGTTATAATTTTAAACCAGTCTCATTGAGACTATGAATGAATATTTTACTTTTAGTGCTACTGGGATTTGTGGCCACTTGAGATATCTCCACTTCCAAATTTAGTCTCATGGTTCATAGCCGTGCTAACTGGCCAAGACCAAAGCTGATACTTAAGATTCAGAAAATGGAGATATTCAAAGCTCCCTTCCCTTCTTTGATTGGAGAGACCCAGGTGGAAACCAGGCTATTTGGGATTTGGAACTGCTACAGTGGAATAGACACACTAATGGTAGGTAAAACCACTAGTGCAGCAGGTATTGAGGTGTAGCTAGATTATACTTATAAATTAACATCTAAATAATCTTTTTCCTTCTCTATTCGCTCTCAGTTGTAAAATTCCCCTGACAACTGCACCTTAATCATGCCACCTGGGATTTGTGACCAGTTATGGCTAATTAGCAGGGACTTTCAGAAGAAGGAACCAGGCCTTGCAGAATGTAAACAATTTGGAAAGGGGTAGTATTTCAGGAAGAAGGAACTATATGAGTAAAGGTATAAAGGTTTAAAAAATAACTTAGTGAGGTTATCAATAAAGAAAATGTATGTAGCTAAGCAATGGGAAAATACAGGGAAAAGGGAAAGTTAATGACAGGTTAAGGAATTTGGACTTTATTCTCTAGGCCTTGCAAATGCACTAAAAGACACCAAATATTTGAAAGCAAAGGGGTGACATGATTATCAATTAATTATAATCTTTAGCTTTTTTCTTTATTTGTGCACTTTGTGTTGACTTGGATCTTTTAAAAACATGCTGCCTTGATGCTATTAAAGTGATAATATAAAATATTTTATGCAATCTTCCAGACCAAATTAATATAGTAAATCCAGTGAAATATTTTGCCAAATGATTAGACTTCATCTCTTTACATTTCAATTGGTTGTTATGGTACTGTGTAAAACTCAACCTAACTGTAATATTGATGATTTCTCAAGGTAATTGTAACCTTGAATTTATGTTCTAAAACAAAGAACTTTAATGAAATAAAGACAAAAGGGATAAAATAATTCCTTGTCGCTTCTAAGTAAGCTCTTTTATTGTATTGAACTCCAAGCTTTGACTCCATGACTTTTATTGCTATGTATCATTATTGATAAACTCCATGCTTCTATATTAAATCCCTTCGATAAATTGTAATCAAGCTGAGGCCAAAGATTGTGACTTCTCCTTCTCTTGTATCATCATTAGACAACCCATTTCAGAGATGGCTATATTAGCCGGGATATCAAAGATTTGTAAATTAATTTTTGTAAGTTTTATTATTATTGTTAGCTTGCATGTCTGACTTTATTTACTTCTACCCTCACTCTTAAACTGGGCTGGGAACTCTTTGAGGTGCCTAACATAGTGCCAGAATTTAAACTCAACTATACTGCCAAAATGAATGAATGACGAAGAGTCACCCAGTCATACTCATCACTCACCTTGCTGGGATGTCTTCCGGGAGAGCATGATATAAGTCATGATGAAGACCACCATACAGCACAGGACAATGATGAGAATTATGGCAAAGATAGGCAGGCCCTCTCCTAGAAGGCAAAATAAGACCAAGTGGGATCTGGTTAAAAATTTATACAGAAACAGAGACCAAAATAATCAGCCCAGACTAGTGCACACCTATTTATTTTCCATCTTCTAAATTTCTTAGCTAGTCATAAAGATAAACAAAATCTCAGGCCATGACAAAGACTTGAGAGAGGCTAGATAACCCAGGTATAAACAAGTTCTTCAAAACCCACTGGTTGATGGTTTGATAGGCCTGAGCATTTAACTCATCCTCCATGCTTTCCATGGGGTCAAGACATGAGGTTTTCACCTTCTCTTAAAGAGGAGAAAGTAATACCCTGACTTACCAGCTTCACAAAAATGCTACCTTATTGAGATTCTTGTCAATTACTTCTGACCACAAAAATCTTTTCTTCACATTCTCTGGCCAAGAATTCAGGTTTCTTTTTCCTCACACATATTTCCATTGAGTCCCCTGGGTTACCTATTCCAATCATGTCCACTAGCTGAAGGAAACAAATAGATTGGGCTTCAGGTTCTGGATCTGTTATTTATTTGCTGTATTGATGTGGTAGTAAGAATATTGATCCCCCAAAGATGTTCACATCCAAATCACCAGAATCGATATGTTAGTTTACGTTGTAAGGGGAGTTAAGGTTGCAGATTGATTTAAAGTTGATAATTAGTTGTTATTAAGATGAAAATATAATCTTGAATTATCTGTGTGGACTAAATGTAATCACAAGGGTTTTGTAAAAGTGCAAGTAAAATAAGAGTCAGAGAAATTTAAGGATGCAACATTTCTGGTTTTGAAAATGGTGTGAGGGAACCAAAAGCCAAGGAATATGGGTAGCCTTTAGAAGCTGGACAAGGCAAAGAAACTGATTCTCCCCCAAAGTCTCCAGAATGAACACAGCCCTGCTGACACCTTGAGTTTAGCTAACTGTATCAAACTTCTGATCTCAATAATTGTAGGATAATATATTTGTATTATTTTAAAGCACCAATTTTGGGGTAATTTTTATAGCAGTTATAGAAAAGTAAATATAGTGAGTTTAGTAAAATTATTGACTAGGTCTTAATTTCCCTATAATTTCAATGAAAAGATTGGATGATGTCTAATATACTGCAGCTACAATATTCTGAATCTAGGGGCATGATCAAAGGGTTAAGAAGAATAGGTAAAGAAATCTCAGTGTCCTTAGAATTTGATGCTGAAACAGACTTTGTTTTTTTACAAAACCCCAAAATATTCTGTCTTAGAAACTGTGTATTTGTTGGCCTCACAACTCTTGTTGGAGCTGAGAGATCTCAAGCTATAAACTGATACATATAAAAGGAGGATTCCCCCTTGGAAGGATTTAAGCAATGAAAAATTTGATAAAGGATATAAGGCACAGACCCAACATCTGAGAATGTGTCTTCTTCCCAGGGCTATTGTCTCATTTTCCCAAACTAACTCTCTAAGATGTGTCTTCTAACCTCCCTTTCCCAATTGCATGATGCCCTGGGAGAGGCATGAAGTTATGAAAGACTTCAAGTTAGTGGTGGCAATGCAAAGTTGGCAAACCAAACAGGTTTGGGCTATGTCCAGAGACATCCAAGAAGCTCTGCAACCAGGAGTGAAGAAGTACAGGAGTATTTAAAAGTCCATCATCAATTATAGGCAGCCAGAGGATGATATCAGGAGTAATAATCATCAAACTATTTAGCACCAATCAATCAAAACAGATGCTTATTATAGAACTGGAGTCTTAGAAGTCCCCTGAAATACTAGGCATTGACATTTTTGTTGAAGGACTCTGAGGTGGTCTGGAGAGTTCTGAGAAACAGAGTAGGACAGCCCAGGTGATAATGGGGAGCTCAGTATTAAGGGAAGGAACAAATTATCAACTAGTATAAAATTATTTTATTATTTTAACAGTCAATTAAGTCATACTAGTGCACAATAACTCACTATAAGCTCCTGGTGAAACATAAAAGAGCTTCTCATTGGGATTTGGATCTCTGAAATCATGATTCAGAGATTCTTGACACTTTGGAGGAATCACAAGTCAGTTGTAAGCTGCTTAACGAACCCTGGTGAAGAGCTCCCATTACCTTTATCTGGCTCAATGTTCATCTCTAAGAGAGCTGGCTGAGGTTATGGACCCATTTCTATTCTTGCTTAAAATGTTTGTAAAGTATAGTAACAATGAATCAGCTAATAACTCATCTACCAATTTCCTTAACCCCATCTGACTGTTCATCCCTGGATATAACTCTCACCCTCTTCATCCAACCTACCTTCCTCATCCCTAGGGTCTTCAATCATTATCTGGACCAAAGCATTGGTAGCAGAGTTGAATGACATAGAATAATGTATATTGTGAAAAATGTTAGTTTCAAAGTTTAAAGCCAAAAAGGAAGGATAAAAGTTGTGACATTGCTCTTACCTGGTCCAGCATTGCTCTCCCCAAGGTGGTGATGCACTTCAGTGGTCCAGCTCCAGGATGAGTTCACTGTGGGCATTACTATGACAACAGGGCATTAGAATAAGAGGGCCTTCTTCTGGTCAGGAGCTTGGATGTAGAGACCAACTGCCAAGTTTGGGATTCTTCTCTGGACATCAGTGCTGAACTTCCCAGAATTTCTGGCCATATCATTGACCACTAGTACTATGAGGTGAATTACCTTAGTTTATTACTGTTGGTAGTGGGAAGAAGGCCCAAAGAGGGAAGGCAACTTATTCAAAGTCCCACAGCAAGTGATATTAGGAGCAGAATAGAAGTAATCAGTTTTCTCTTTTCCCGTGAGATTATTCTAACTCTCTTCTTTTTGCTTCAAAAGTTTTCACAAAGAGAAATATATATATCCATAGTTCCACTTCTTTATAATCCTTAAATTCTTCCTATATTTCTTTTATTTCAATTACATTATTACCTTGTTCTCTCTAAGGAACCCAGTGACCTCTTATTATCCCATCTAATGGCACGGAGCCTTCTCCCTTGGCTATCATGACACCATTTCAGATCTCTATTAGTGCAAAATGACCCTATTAAAACTTACTTTCTAAAGAGAATTGCATGGTTGTAGGTGCCTCAGTCTTGGTTTTGTGTGGCTTTGAGGAGTCTGAAAAAAAAAAGAGCTCAGTCAATGTTCCTGATACCCTTGAGTTAACAGTTTAATGACCTAGGAAAATTGAGAATTAAGTAAAGGTCAGTTATGTTTATACTTGGACCTGTCTCAATACTTCTCTCCTGATGATGGAAAGTTGTATGTTACCTGTTTACACTTAAAATCATTCTAAGGCAGAATTATTAACCCCAAGTTCATAGACACACAAGAAATGTATAGCTAGAGTCCATAGTGTCTTTCAACTTGTATGGGAAAAACAATTTTTACTAACTTTGAACAAACATTTTGCTGTTCATTCTCTTGAGAGAAATTTAGGAAGTATCACAAAGAAGGTAGCTCTGGGTGATATCAGTGGAAATAGTAGAGTGATGACTTTGGACTATTCACCTATTCACAAAAACAATAAAATAACACACATTTTTATAATCATCTTATTTTCCAGAATTTGAGAAATTAACCAATGATTTGCATCAACCTAGGGAGCATTTATGGAAGAAAAATACCTCAGTCTTTATAAAAACTTGCACAGTTCATGGTATTCTAACTTACTCCAGCCACAATACCTCACAACAATCCAGTACTAGCCTTGAAACTAAACCCAATTTCAGGTGCTGAAGTAAGCATAACATTTAATTCCAAATAAAATTGTCGTTATTTGACTTGTGTTTCACTTTCCTGAAAGACCTGATTCAAAAGGCTTACCTTGATCATAACTCAACATAATAAAAGCCATATATGACAAACCCACAGCCAACATCATATTCAATGGGCAAAAATTAAAACCATTTCCCCTAAGAATAGGAACAAGACAGGGATGCACACTCTCACCACTCCTGTTTGACATAGTACTGGAAGTACTAGCCATTGCAATCAGACAAGAATAAGAAATAAAAGGCATCCAAATTGGAAAAGAAGAAATAAAACTGTCCTTATTTGCAGATGACATGATACTGTACATAGAAAACCCTAAAGACTCCATCAAAAAATTATTAGACTTAAAAAAATGAATTCAGCAATGTAGCAGGATACAAAATTAATGCCAAGAAATCTATGGCATTTCTATACACCTACAATGAACTTACAGAAAGAGAGAATAAAAAAGCAATCCCATTTATCATCACACCAAAAAAATTAAGATACCTAGTAATAAACTTAACTAAGGAAGTGAAAGACCTATATGTGGAAAACTACAGGACACTGAAAAAAGAGATAAAGGAAGACACAAACAGATGGAAGAACATACCGTGTTCATGGATTGGTAGAATCAACATCATCAAAATGTCCATACTACCCAAAGCAATCTATAGATTCAATGCACTCCCCATTAAAATACCAACAGCATATTGCACAGACCTAGAACTAACTTTCCAAAAATTCATCTGAAATAAATAAAGACACTGAATAACTGCAGCAATCCTGAGAAAGAAGAACAAAATAGGTGGGATCTCAATACCAGATATCAAGCTCTATTACAAAGCCACTGTTCTCAAAACAGCCTGGTACTGGCACAAGAACAGACATATAGATCAATGGAATAGAATAGAGAACCCAGAAATTGACCCAAACCACTATGCTCAATATTCAACAAAAGAGGTATGAACATACAATGGAGTCAAAACAGTCTCTTTAATAAATGGTATTGGGAAAATTGGGCAGATACATGCAAAAAAAAAAAAAAAGAAAAGAAACGAGACCACCAACTTACACCATACACAAAAATAAACTCAAAATGGATAAAGGACTTAAACATATGATGGGAAACCATAAAAATACTAGAGGAATCCACAGGCAGCAAAATCTCAGACATATGCCAAAGCAATTTCTTCACTGATATTGCTCCTAGGGCAATGGAAACTAAAGAGAAAATAAACAAATGGGATTACAACAAAATATAAAGCTTTTGCACAGCAAAAGAAACCATCAACAAAACAACAAGAAAGCCCACTGCATGGGAGAACATATTTGCCAATGTTATCACTGATAAGGGTTTAATCTCCAACATTTACAGGGAACTCAGACAACTTAACAAAAGGAAGATAAACAACCCAATCAACAAATGGTCAGCGGACCTAAATAGATAATTTTCTAAAGATAGAAGGAAGGCCAAGAGACATATGAAAACATGTTCAAAGTCACTAATCATCAGAGAGATGCAAATCAAAACAACAATGAGGTACCATCTCAAACCTGTCAGAATGGCTATCATCAACAAATCAACAAATGACAAGTGTTGGTGAATAAGGAACCCTCGTGCACTGCTGGTGGGAATGCAGACTGGTGCAGCCACTGTGAAGAACAGTATGGAGTTTCCTCAAAAAACTAAAAATGGAACTCCCATTTGACCCAGTAATCCCACTCCTAGGAATATATCCTAAGAAACTAGAAACACCAATCAGAAAGGATATATGCACCCCTATGTTCATAGCAGCACAATTTACAATAGCTAAGATTTGGAAACAGCTTAGGTGTCCATCAGCAGATGACTGGATCAGAAAACTATGGTACATCTTCACAATGGAATACTATGCTGCCATAAAAAAGAAGGGATTCTTACCATTTGCAGCAACCTGGATGGAATTGGAGAACATTATGCTAAGTGAAATAAGTCAGTCAATGAAAGAAAAATACCACATGATCTCAATCATTTATGGATAATAAAGAACATTATAAACTGATGAACAAAAAGATAGATACAGAGACAGTAAAGCATCAAACAGACTGTCAAATTACAGCGGGAAGGTTAGGGAAAGGTGGGGGAGATAAGAGATCAACCAAAGGACTTGTATGCATGCATATAAGCATAAACAATGGACGCAAAACTCTGGGGGTGAGGGCATATATGGGAGTGGGGTGGGGGGCGGCAATGGTAAGATATGTACACATATAATACCTTAATAAAAAAATGAAACAAACAAACAAAAGAACAACAGAAAAGAAGCAAGAACATACAATGGGGGTAAATAGTCTATTCAATAAGTGGTGCTGGGAAAATTGAACAAATAAATGCAAAAAAAAAAACCATATCCACCATCTGACACCATATACAAAAATAAACTCAAAATGTATTAGTTAAAATGTAAGACTTGAAACCATAAAACTTTTAGAAAAAAAACATAAGTAGCATTTTTTTTTCTTATATATCTCCTTGGTCAAAGAAACAAAGGACAAATAAACAAATGGGACTATATCAAAGTAAAAAGTTTTACAGCAAAAGAAGCCATCAGAAAAAGGAAAAGACAATCTACTGAATAGGAGAACATATGCACCATGATGCATCTGATAACTGGTTAATAACTAAATTTATTAAAAACATATACAACTCAATGCCAAAAAGTCCACAGTAATCCAATTAAGAAATGGGCAAAGGATCTGAATAGACATATACAGATGGCGAGTAGATAAATGAAAATATGCTTGACATCAATAATCACCAGATAATGCAAATTAAAATGAAGGCCCTTGACCAGCCAGTGTTGCTCAGTGTTTGAGCATCAACCTATGAAGCTAGAGGTCATCAACCTATGAATCTGGCCAGGGAACATACAAGAATCACCAATGAATGCATAAATAAGTGGGACAACAAATCAATGTTTCTCTCTCGTCCTCTCTTTTTACAAAAATAAAATTTAAAAATATTCAATGAGATATTACATCACTCCTGTCAGAATGGCAATCATCCATAAATCAACAAACAAGAAGTGTTTGCCTGTGGTCTTTCTTGGCATCTGCAAGGGGTTCAGGAATCTGGAGAAGGCACTGTGTGTAAATTAATCAAGAGTCCAGAGATGAAACATAATTTGGGAAGGCATTTGGGGGGCCAGAGGAGCTTGGCTAAAGAAACCAAGTTCTCCTGTCTCTCCAGACTCCTTGCTTTTTATTAACACAAATTGTCCTAAGGCAAGGTATATAAACACATCAAAGGTTAAGGTTTGGTATACAGAATCCGTTGTCAGATTGGAGGAACTGCCTAAAGCTGTTCAGGTGTTTGGCCAGTAGGAGGCAATAACATGTAGGTTGAAATTCCCTCAGCTGTTTGGCAGCAAGCAATAATTTATGCATCCTTTTCAGGTTTGGGGAAATGCCCTCAGCCATTTCCAGATGATTCAGCCCTGCTGACGTGCTGGAATTGGCTTCCGGCAAATGTTGTTAAGGATGTGGAGAAATGGGAACCCTCATGCACTGTTGGTGGGAATGCAGATTTGTTTAGGGCTATGGAGAATATGGAGATTCCTCAAAAAATTAAAAATAGAACTGCCTTATGACCCAGAAATTCCATCTCTGGCTATATAGCCAAAGAAACCCAAAACACTAATTTGAAAGTATACATGCACCCCTATATTCACTGCAGCATTATTTGAAATAGCCAATGTAAACCAGTCAGACAAAGACAAATGCCATATGATTTCACTTATATGTGGAATTTAAATAACTAAATAAATGAACAAATAATATAGAAATAGTCTTATAGGTACAGAGAACAGACTGATAGTTGTCAGAGGAGGGGGAAGTTTGGTGGGCTCAGTAATAGATTAAGAAGTACTAATTGTAGATACAAAATAGTCATGGGGATGTGAAGTACAGAATGGGGAATATAATCAATCCTACCTAATAAAATAGTAATATGCAGATTGACCTCACCTTTGCTATGCCCAAGCCACGCCCACCAGCCAATCAGGGCAAGTATGCAAATTAACCCAACCAAGATGGCGGTTAATTTGCATATCAAGACAGCGTAGAAAGAAGCCAAGGGCTGCAGAAGGGAGTGAAGCTGTGGAGAAGCAAGCAGGTGGGACCTTCGGAGAAGGGAGGCAAGCTGGCACTGCCTGACTTAGCCCGCACTGTCCAGGCCGCCATGGACCCGGCAGACCTGGTGGGCAGTGCCTGATGTCACCCACAAGGTCCAGGCCATGATAGTGACCGGGCAGGCTGGGCAGGCAGCACCTGACGCTGTCCGTGGGGTCCAGGCGGTAATCGGGACCGGGCAGGCCCAGCGGACAGCGCCTGATGTCACCCGCGGGACCGGGAAGCCATCGGTACCAAGCATAGCGGCATGGACAGCACCTGACGCTGCTGGCGGGGTCCAGGGGGCAATCGGGATGGGCAGACGGCATGGACAGCGTCTGATGTCACCCGTGGTGTCCAGGTGGCAATTGGGACTGGGCTAGCCTGGCAAATAGTGCCTGACATCATCCGGTGGAGTCCAGGTGGCGATCGGGACTGGGCAGTTCCAGCAGGCATCGCCTGATGCTGCTCAGGGGGTCCAGGGGGCGATCGGGATCTGGCAAGTGGCATAGACAGTGCCTGACACTGCCCATGGGGTCCAGGGGGCAATCGGGACTAGGCAGGTGGCATGGACAGCGTCTGATGTCACCCGCAGGGTCCAGGCGGCAATCAGGACTGGGCAGGCCCGGCAGGCAACGTCTTATGTCACCCGCAGGGTCCAGGAGGCGATCGGGACCGGGCAGGTGGCATGGACAGCGCCTGATGTCACCTGCAGGGTCCAGGTGGCCATCGGGACTGGGCTGGCCTGGCAGATAGCGCTTGACATTGCCCGGTGGAGTCCAGGCTTCCATCGGGACCAGGCAGTTCCAGCAGGCAGCGCCTGACGCTGCTCGCAGGGTCCAGGGGGAGATCAGGACCTGGCAAGTGGCATGGACAGCACCTGACACTGCCTGTGGGGTCCAAGGTGCTATCGGGACCAGGCAGGCAGCATGGACAGCACCTGATGCTACCCGCGGGGTCCAGGGGGAGATCCGGACTGGGCAGTTCTAGCAGGCAGCGCCTGACACTGCCCGCGGGGTCCAGGCAGCTATCGGGACCGGGCAGGTGGCATGGACAGTGCCTGACACTGCCCGCGGGGTCCAGGCAGCCATCGGGACCAGGCAGGTGGCATGGATAGCACCTGATGTCACCCGAGGGGTCCAGGGTGCAATCAGGACTGGGCAGGTAGTGTGGTCAGTGCCTGACTTTGCCTGCAGGCTCTGTAGGCTAGGGTGGCCAGGGTCTCTGGGATCACTGTCTGCCCCTGGGCCACCTGAGGACACTGGTGGAGCAGGCCAGGGTTGAACATTTTAATGAAAATGCAATGCCTGTGCCCTGCCCCACCACGCCCTGTCCCTGGAGAGGAGAGGGAAGTGGGCAGTTAGGAGGCATTGGGGCTCTGAAGTGGCTGGGAACAACCTGCAGGCAAGCTACCAGGAAGAGGTGCTGAACCGTGAGGATGCAGAGGGCTGGCTAATGGAAGTGAGCAAAGGTGCAGATGAGGCAGCTCTTGCCAGCACTGAGCTGGAAAAGTGCATCAAAAGCCTGATGGACAAAATTCTGAAGAAGGTGCATGTCCAGTATGCTCAGATCTCTGTGGAAATGGACATGTTCTCCAAGTCCGACCTCTCCACTATGATCAAGGACATCCGCACCCAGTATGAGAAGCTGGCTGCCAAGAACATGCAGAATGCCAAAGAATTACAAGAGCCACTTCACCATGCTGACAGAGAGCGCTGTCAAGAACACCTACGTGGTGCGGGCCAGCGACTGCTCAAGGCCAAGACCCTGGAGACTGAAACAAGCTGGGGCATGAACAAAGCTCTGGGAAAGCAGCTGCAAGAGCTGGAGGATAAGCAGAACTCCGACGTTAGTGCTATGCAGGACACAATCAACAAATTAGAAAATGAGTTGAGAACCACAAAGAGTGAAATGGCAGGATATTTAAAAGAATACCAGGACCTCTTCAATGTGAAGATAGTTTTGGATATCGACATTGCAGCTTACAGGAAACTCTTGGAAGGTGAGGAGACCCGGCTCAGTTTCACCAGCGTGGGAAGCATAGCCAGCTCTACTACCAGAGTTCCCAGGTCTTTGATGATCTGCCTACAGTGGTTTACAGAATAGCTCCTACTTGATGTCTGCTCACTCCTTCCCTTCTTAATACACCAGCCCCATCCATGAGGAGCAGATCGAGGTGGAGGAGACCATTGAGGCTGCAAAAGCCGAGGAAGCTAAGGATGAACCCCTTCTGAAGGAGAAGCTGAGGAGGAGGAAAAGGAGAAGGAAGAGGCTGAGGAAGAGGAAGAAGGTGCCAAGGAAGAATTTGAGGATGCAAAGGAGGAAGAAGGAGGTGAAGGTGAAGGAGAAGATGCCCAAGAAGCTGAGGACGAGAAGAAAGATGAAGGTGCTAGGGAGGAGCAAGCAACCAAGAAGAAAGATTGAGCCCTCCTTTTCTTAATTGTTTCAGGAATAATCCTCCCAAAACCAGGTCAACCCCACCACCAACCAAGCAGTTGAGTTCCCAGTACTATATGAATTAAGAAGTCAATGTATTTAACATTCTGAGGTGACTCAGGTTGGACATTAAATGTTATGCTATGACTTTTCTCCTTATACAGAGTATCTGTTTGCTTGCAGAGTGGCTTCCTGGCTTACTGCCAGTCTGTGCATGGTCCACGCTTATGAGTTCAGGATCTATGACATTGTGAATAATTCAGATATTTACAATAAAAACACATGAATACACGAATTCACTAATGTTAATGTTAAACTTCATGGAAAAAATAGTCCTTTGAATCTTTGGTGGTTAGAAATTAAAGACCTCAAATCATGTGCAATAAACAGTAAATAAAGTTACACTGAATGACAAAAAAATACATTAGGGGCCAGGAAACGTCAAAAGAACTGGGGAACCATTCCCAGATCAGGAAGGTAAGTCACAGGGTATATATTATTGCTACAAATACAGTATTTCCTACTACTTACAACATATACAATGTAATGTATTAGATTCCTTCCTATTGGATGAAGTATGTATTCTCATAGAGTAATACTGGTAAATATGTTATAGTTATGGCAGTATGTTATAGCCTATCTATATTAATAAAAGGGTAATATTTTAATTAGACCATGAGACCTTCCAGATGTCCTTCTGGACAAAGCCATGGTGGCGGGGCTGAGGCAGAAGCGGTTATGGGTGATCAGGCCAGGAGGGGAGGGCAGTTGGGGGTGATCAGGCTGGCGGGGGGGGGGGGGTGTAGTTGGAGACAAGCAGGCCAGCAGGCAGAGTGGTTAGGGGAGATCAAGCAGTCAGTCAGGCAGGTGAGCAGTTAGGAGCCAGTAGTCCCACATTGCGAGGGGTTTGTCCAACTGCAAGTTTAGGCCTGATTCCACAGGGGTCCCAGATTGGAGAGGATGCAGGCCAGGCTGAGGGACCACCACACCGCCCGTGCACGGACTTCGTGCACTGGGCCACTAGATATATTATAATAACTATGTATGGTGCTAGGTGGGCACTTGAAACATTTGTGGGGTCACTTTTTAAAGTATATGATTATTTAACCACTGTGCTGTTTTAATTAATACAAAATAATATTGAATGTAAAAATCATATATGTTATTTACATATATATACTGGGCTTACATACATATGTTAGGCATATATATACACACATACTAGGCTTTGGTAGAGGATAATGGATGGAACAGGGGGTTGGAGTAGCTGTGGTGAAGACCTCAAGTAGAGGGTCTGCTGTGGAGAGAATGACACATCTTACTTTAATCCAAGAGGTAATGGTTAGAGAAAAGTTAAGGCAGAGAAGGTGGTTGATAGAATTCACCTTGATCTTCTCAGATAAGGAGAAGATGAATAACTGATATTAGGAATAGGACAAAATTGAGCAAATTTATTGGCATACAGCATGGGTACAAGAAGTGGATGTCACAGAGCATAAAACTAACATGGGCTAATGCACATCTGTATTTTTTTTGTGAGTAGAGCTCAACAGTCCGAGAGCATGAGCAAAGACACGGTCTGTATGGCTATCCCAGAACTAAGAAACAGCATGGTGGTTGAGGGAGAGGGATGAATGGTCTGAGAAATATATTAGGCAGATATAAAACAGGGGACCAGATTCATGGGACAAGGTTTAAGTAGAGAAGGAAGCAGCTAAAAAAAATTGAAGTGAAAGAAGCTTGGCTCAGCGAGCAGAAAAGGTGGAAGGTTCAGAGTAATTTCTCTGAGCCTCAGTTTCCTTATCTGTAAGTAAGGGAAATCATGAGCATTGCTTTATTGCATGTAAGAAATATACAGATTGATTGGTTGTGATCAAGTTCCTGACCAGATGGGCTAGGAACTAACTTACAGAAAGGTGAAAATTACAACTTGTTTCTCTTTAAAGTACACATTATTGGACTTTCTGGACATTTCCTGCTTTCTCTGCTTGACCAGATTGTAAACTCTCAGAGAACTGGGCCAGTATTCATACAATAATCTCAGAGTGAGACAAACCTTGTTTCCCCCAAAATTAACAGACCAAAAGCTACAGCATGCACATTGTCATTACAACTCAACTTGGAAAACAAATCCTTTCAGCCAAATGCAGGAGTCTCAAACTAACATCAGTCTGCTAACACAATTGGTGAGATCCAATTTGATGACATTCCTTATATAGAGATATCCTCAGAGGATAGTGATTTTTAGGAGGTTCTGAGGAAAATTCCCTAAAAGCAGTTTGTTCCTAAAATGTTTTGAGCAATGGCAGGCTTGTGGGGAAACACATCTTTACTTCCAAAGAATCTCTTGAAAGGAAGCAATACTCACTTAGATATATCATTCCTGGGCTGTTCATTTAAACTCCTGCCCCATAAATATATATGTATGTATATATTTCAGAGAGGAAGGAAGAGGGAGAGAGAGATAGAAACATCAATGATGAAAGAGAATCATTGACTGGCTGCCTCCTGCATGCCCTCTACTGGGGATAGAGCCCACATCCTGGCATGTACCCTTGACTGTAATCGAACCCGGGACCCTTCAGTCTGTAGGTCAATGCTCTATCCACTGAGCCAAACCAACTAGGGCCCTACAGTCTTTATGTACACAGTTTGTAGTACTCCCAAGATAATGCTGTAAGAAATAACCTTGATTAACCAGAGTTAGTCTTCATTGACACCTGAACTAGAACTTATAGTTGGCTTTAGGAAAAAGGGAGGAAAATTGAAAGAAACTACATATCTAGCAAATGTCACTTTTCCCTTTACCATCTTGATCTACTTAACCTACAGCAGGACAAGTATTATCTCCTGCCCTATTTTCCCAAGTCCAAAATTTTTCTTTCTTTGTGATTTGACAACCCAATACCCCTCCCCCCTCACACACATCAATCTCTCTTCTCTGGAATAAAGACATTCTACTGAGTTATATCTAGAATCAGGTTGTCCATGGATATGCTCACCAGGAGAGAAGGTTGCTCACCTTTGACCACAAACTTCACAATGTTGCTGCGTTGCTCAGAGCCTACCCGGCCCTTAGCAGTACAGAAATAGGATCCTGAATTAACCAACACTGCAGGCTTGAAAAGTAAGGTACTCAAGGTTGCTACTTTGATAGGTTCTGAGTTGTTAGTCTGTTCCTTGTACCAAACATAACTGATGGGAGGAGAACCCTGAGCCTGGCATTGAAGGCTAATCCTCATTCCCTGGAGCACTGTGAAGCCATAGCCATTGCCAGTTGTCACTGTGGGCTTGGAAACAGGGACTGCAAAGGGAAGACAAGAGAAGAGGCTATGGTAAGTTACAAGAATATGGGAACACAAAGCTGAATCATATTTTCCGGGTATAGGGATATGCACATATCTACAAAGAGAACTAAAAGGGGCTCCTGACTTTGGAAGAAAAAGCAAAGAGGACAATGTAACTAAAAATACCTTCCTTTAGAAGATTAGGTACTGTTTTGTATTATCTGGGTTTTGGACTACCTGGAGTTAAAAATCAACTGACTGTAAAAAAGATAATATAGCTTTTTTAAGCTCGAGTAGTTTTGGGATTATTTAGCTTTTGAATTACAGGAGATATCTGTATAATTGTCAAGTCAACAAAACTCATCTTAGCTGACGCTTGCATCCCTGTCCCCAGAGCTTCTATGTCACCATCAATTCAATATCCAATATCCTGATAAGATATCCTCATTTTTATGAGTTTTAAGACCCAGAACCCAAAGAAGACAACAAAACTGTGGATGCAAGAATTTCTATGACACTCAAGGGGTAGAGATTTGAAGGCCAAGGACCCTTCCCAAGATTTTTAAAATTATGCCATGATAGTGTCCCTAAGGATACTTTGCCTATACACTTACTCTGATGAGCACAAATGTCTCTGGGTTTCTCAAGGTTTTCTAGGATTATAGTCCTTTATTGAGTCTTTGCCAATCAGTACTTTTCTACCCCCACAGTGACTCACGTTTCTGGACGCGAAGCTCAATGATCTTATCTCTCACCACTTGGTTGCCATTAGGAGTCTGCCAAGTGACTTCACAAGTGTAGTGGCTCCGGTCATCCATCTCCAGGGTCTTCAGTTGGAGGGACACATCTCCTAGAACCTCACGGTTAATGTGCAGGCGGCCCCGGTACTTTGCTTGCTGGATATGATCTCCAGAGGAGTCACGTAGGAAGATGGTGATTGGGTCTGAGTCACGTCGTACTAGCCACTTTACCAAGACTTGGGTGTAGCCTTTCAGAGGAGCAAAGGTGCAAGGAATATTCACATCCCCTTTCCAAGTCCCTGTCACACTCTCAGGCGCTTCAAGGATGGGATGACCTGAAGATGGGCAACAGAGGAAGAATACAGACATAGATGGCACACCCACATGGGAGCTAGGGTGGCTCTTCTCCACTAGTCTTCCTCCAGCTCTCCCAAATTTCCCTTCCCTTTTCCTAAAATCATTCTCATACTCCCCTCTTGTGGAACAGAGCATAATTCTGCTCTGAGGACATCTGTCCTTTGTCTACATGTATGTATGTTTTCCTTCTAACCTTGGGGGAACTGCAAGGCCTGGCTCATGTTATCATCTTTGGAAACTTGCTGGGGATTCTCACATAGATCACTCTGTTCTGTCAAGAACATGGACAGCCAGTCCCAATTTCCCAATCCTGGAAGTCAAACATGACTTTTCCATCTCAGAATAGGGTTATGGGACAGAGTTAGTAACCAGACTTCTAATAATATCACGTTATTCAATTTTACTATTTTTCTTCCCCTCTCCTTTCTTCTACCCATCCTTTCATCTTTCTCCTCTTTGTCCTCCTTCTTTTTCATGTTCTTTTCTCCTTTTCTTCCTACTTGTTCAGTAGTAGAATAAAGAGAAAGTATATGGTAAGCACAGGGCATCACAGGAAAAGTAACATTATACTATTCCTCTTGTTCTTTTATTTACAGAGTGAAGGTCACCTCAATAGCATTGACTTATACTTCCAACAATCCCTGTAATACTCAAAAAAGCTAAAAAACATTGAGTAGGAGTACCTAGTAAATTCAGGAGGAGAGTGAAAGGCTGCATGGTGAGTAAGAATAATAACACCAATATAAATCCAAGGTCTGCTCTACCATATATTTCTCTGTGTGACCATGGGTAAATTGCTAAAGCTGTCTGAGCTTTATCAATAAAATGGAGGTGATAATAAACAGAGGGTTACTATGAAGATAAAAATAGCTCATAGGTGTTAAATCACCTAGCATAGTGGTTGGCATTCAGTAGGTGTTGGATAAATGCCAGTCCTGTCCCATGCTTCAAGGGAACTTCTCATATTTGTATTATTCTTCTTATCCTATAGAAGTCTTCACTATGTTTTCCCTAAGGTGGATAGATCAATTAGATTGGATCATAGTAAGCTTTAAATAATGACCTAAAAGAGAAGTTAAGGCATGAGCAGGCAAGGAAGTCACCCTTCACAGCCTGATGGAACCCACCAAATTATGGGCAGGTAATAGGCCATCCCTAGTTTGTAGGGTAGCCAAAAAGTACACAGTAGCCACTACCTCCAAAAACAAGGCTGTCATGGAAGTCAATGTGAAATGTTGGTCAAATTAACCCTACCAGACCACAAAGTACCGAAAATTAGGTACAGCGGTATAGCGGCAGATTTGGAAATTACCGAAAAATCGGTACAGCGGTCTGGTAGGGTTAAGCAATACTCCTCACTTTCCTGGAAGATTGGTTAGGGAAAATCTATTTCATGAAAGCATCAACACTTGAGTGGATGCTCTACACATTATGGAGCCATGAAAACCACAAAATGGTTAGGTACTTAGTACAACAGGTCTTGGGGTGCTGAAGGCAAATTCCATCAGGTCATAATTATGCAAGAAGTTCATAAGAAGGCTGATGGACCTTGAGGCTTCGGCAGGGCTGAAAATCTGCATATTATTACCTGCTGCTGAACAGCTGTAGGCATTTCCCCTAACCTGATAATCTTTTCCTGTTTATCAAACCTTACCTTTGATATGTATATCTGCTTTCCTAAAGGGCCAATGTGTTTTCCAGTAAATAAAAAGCTGTGGGTCCAGAGATTCGGGGATCTTAGTCACTAGAGCTAAGTTTCCATCTGGCTCCCCCAAAATGCCTTCCAAATTTATATTTCTTGTCTAGTCTCTATTCATTTATGTGCAGCCCTTCTCCAGATTCCTGAACCCTTGCAGCGAAAAGACTGCAGCATTGGAGGACCAGGCCAGATAGTATTTTGGAGATTTCTAGAATTGCATAGATTTACAGGCTTTTAGAAACCTCTTAGTCACATTCCCTTATGGTACATATGGGCAAGGCTGAGGCTCAGAGAGAGAAAGATCATTATCCAAAGAGACACACATAGCAGGAACAGATCTTGGCCTCTAGGCATAGAATAAAGGCTTTCAGAAGCTACTGCCTTCTTACCTTTTTACTAACTTATTAAACTTATTAAGGGTTTTCTGGCTTCAGTTGTGGCTAAAGCCAGCAACCCCCTTATCTGGGCCTACTTGGCATGGCTTAAAGGGATGTTATCCTATGGTTGGATAATATTCCCTGACTGCCTGAAAAAGAATTCTCCCATCTGTTGGCTACTTTCTAAAATCTTTTCCAAGAACTTTAGAGCCTTGCTCTTTTCCCTCAGGAAAGAATTTAATTTTATTCAAATATTAGCTCCATTCAAGAGAAATACCAGGGATGAGCATTGACTCAAAAGGCTTTGTTGGAAAAGGGTTTAACTTTAGAAAGAGGAAAGAATATGGGGGCCCATTCTAGTCCAGAACTTGGACTTAGAAACAAAAAGTCTGGGGCCTGTGTAATGGTACTAAATAAAGAAAAGACTTAGTTTTCTGGGTGTGGACCCCTTTACAGAACTAGGTCTAGATCCCTTTTTGAATCTTTTTCCTCCTACCATTACACAGAGGGTGAGATCTTCCCATGACACCACATTCCTGTGTCTGGCCACTCTTCCTCTTTTGTGCTGCTTCCTAGATAGAGTATTAACTTATATAATAGATGTTTATAAAATTTCATAATGTTCATAAAATGCAAATATTATTATTTATTTTTATTATGTTTATTTCAATATGTGCCCTAAGCTTAATAGCTTATTTGGGCCCCTAGAGGCTTTTCAGAAGTGAAGCCAAATAGTCTTAAAGAGCTGTCCAGTTGGCAGGGCCCTTTGAAGCCAGCTAATATGATCCCCTCACTGTACAAATGAGCTGGGTACACTAAGATCCAGGGAGAGGAAGGCATTATTGGTCATTCAGTATGTCCTGATTTTCAGGTCTTATAGTATAAAACCCTACACTCAAACAAAAGCCCTGCTTTCAGGTTTGGAGGACCTCAGAGTCTGGAGATGATACAGTAAACATATGAGCTCTCACGTGCATGCCCACACATGATTTAAATTTAACATTTACAAAATGTTTCTATGAGCCCCAGCCCTGCCTTTATAAGTCCCACCTCAAACCAACACATTTGAAGAAAGGTAGGGAAGTGCTGTAAAAGGTGTTAGAAAATGAAAATACTGTAGCTCTAGAAAGAACACTATTTTTAGGAGCATTGATTCTGCTACCAATGCTTTACCCTTTTAGGTGACTTAATTCTAGCTTGAAGTTCTAGAATTTGATGGATCATAGAGACCCAGGATAGGATAGCCTTAATTGAGTCAGCTATGGTAAGCTGGATTCTTTCTGACCATACAAAGGACACAAAGCTAATAGCATCCAACCTCTATATCTAAGAATATGAAAGAAGCAGGGTTGCAGCAAGAACCCCTTTGACCTACCATAGGTTGCATTTAGTTATTACTCAGTCTTATTTTCTTAACAGACTATCTCAATTCTCATGGATATAAAGATGGAAGAAGACCCAAGGAAATAATGTTACTATGCTATGGTCAGACCTCTTTTGGAATATGTGTCCAACATTAATTTCCCACTATTACCCCAGACAATCTCGGCCATGTTGACAGGGAAGTGAGTTACCCAAGAAGGTGGTAAGAAAGTAAGTTATGTGAAGACAAGTTGAAGGATGTGGGCTGTTTAGCTTGAATAAGAGATGGGTCAAGGGGACATGATGTCTGTTCTCAGAAATGTTAAGGGCTGTCATGGTATAGAGGAAGCAGATATGACCTGTGTGTATCCAAGAAACAGTGCTAGGACATTGGAGAGAAGTAACTGGAAAGTGGATTTAGTTCAATATCAGGAATAACTTTCAAACAGTTGGAGATTACTCTGAATAAACTAGATGGCCTGGAAGAGCAGTGAACTAGCAGTCACTGGAAGTATGTAATCAGATAACAGTGAAGGATGAATCGAGGTTACTTTTAAGGTCCTATCTAGCTCTTCAACAACATTCCTTCTTTGGGGGGTATGTGTATTAACAGGGATCAAAGCCTGAAGTTATAATGGTAGAATTTCAGTTGAAAGACAGCAGATGGTGGAGGGATTTGGGAAGAAGCATTGGGTACCTTTTGAATGCCCCAGAGATAAAAACAAGAACCATGAAAGAATTTGGATACTTTCCAAGAGAGGATCCTTTTCCATTTCTATGAAAACTTACCTCCTGGATCCTTCACCAGCCTTCAACTACCTCCCTCTCTTCTGACCAGAGCTGAGAGAGTCTGCAGTACTGGCTGAGAAACTCCTGCTCAGCAGAAATAGGCTTTCCTCAGTAGGCATTCAACCCCACCCTCCATACCCCAGTCTTTTGCCCGTACCACTAGTGATATCCAGGCCACAATTTTCTGCCTTACCGTAGGTGACCATCATTAGGTGGCCCAGGAACAGCAGGCCCAGCAAGAGCCACATCACAGCCAGAGCCACTTCTGTCCTTTCTTCCTGCCTCCTGCTGTCAAAGAGGCTCGAACTCCTGATGGCTGCCAGTGTCTGTGCCTGCTCACTTCCCTTCCTTCCTTATATCTCTCACTTGACTCCCAGTCCCATCTCACATTTCCCTTCCTTCCCTATTTCAGCACAAGTCATATGAGCATTCCCCTCCCTTCCTTGCCTGGGGTTGGAGGTTTGATGGTGAGTGAAGCAATTTCTCTCCCTGCTAGGTTAGTGACTTGACTTCTCTGGAGCCAATAGGGCTCTCTGATCTTAAAGCTCACATGATGTGTTTATTCTGGGTTTCCTCCACAAAACTTAGATATTGGGGGTGACCTTTGGGATGAGTTTGCTTCCTCTAGCTTGGGGGTATTTACCTTTCTGGTGGGCCTAAGGAAAAGAGATCAACTTTGCTGGCTGGTGTAATATTCAGCATCATGCTGTTAACTCCTGCTTGCTCAGCTAGATAAGAATATTATGGAGAAACATACCCCCCCATACCTAATACACTGAGTGGCCAGATTATTATGATCTCTGAACGCATAATAATCTGGCCACTCAGAGTGTGTGTGTGCATATATATATATATTAGAGGCCCAGTGCATGAATTCGTACATGGGTGGGGTCGGGCCAGCTTGGCCAGGGGGAGGGGACATGGGCAGTTGACCGGCCTGCATGCTGGTCAAACTCCTGGTCAAGGGGACAATTTGCATATTAGCCTTTTATTATATAGGATATACACTGAGTGGCCAGATTATTACATGTTCAGAGATAATAATAATCTGGTCACTCAGTGTACAGTTTATATTCAATATTATTTTGTATTATTTTCAGGTGTACAGCATAATAATTAGACAGTCATATGTTTTAAAAGTGCTCCCCTGATATTCCCAGTACCCACTTCACACCATATGTAGTTATTACATTAGTAGAGGCCCAGTGCATGAAAATTCATGCACTGGAGGGGGCGTTCCTCAGCCCAGTCTGCCCCTTCTCACAGTCCGGGAGCCTTCAAGGGTGGGAGGCAACCCGCAATCAGGGGAAGGCAATGCCCCATCACACCTCTGCTGCTGCCACTGCTGGCAGCACAAGCCTTGGCTGGCCCTGGTTACCTGAGCCTCGGGTGGCCCTGGACAGTTGGGCAGTCACCATCAAGGCTTGCCTGTGCCTCGGGCCAACCCTGGGTTCTTGAGGGGACTGGGGACTCTGGAGGCAGGTGTGTGGAGCGGCCAGGCCTGCCTGGGGCGGGCCTGGCTTTGCTGAGCTTCTGCTGCCCCAGTGGGGCTGAAGGGACTGGGCGCCACCATCTTGTGGCTGTGGGTGCCACCATCTTTGAGGGCGGGGCAATCAATTAGCATATTCCCTTCTTATTGGCTGCCGCCATCTTTGAGGACAGGGCAGTCAATTAGCATATTCTCTCCTTATTGGCTGTGGGTGCCTCCATCTTTTTTTTTTAAATATATTTTATTGATTTTTCACAGAGAGGAAGAGAGAGGGATAGAGAGTTAGAAACATCGATGATAGAGAAACATCGATCAGCTGCCTCTTGCACAACCCCCACTGGGGATGTGCCCACAACCAAGGTACATGCCCTTGACCAGAATCGATCCTGGTACCTTTCAGTCCGCAGGCCGATGCTCTATCCACTGAGCCAAACCGGTTTTGGCTGGGTGCCTCAATCTTTGAGGGCGGGGCCTTCAGTTAGCATATTTTTGCTTTTAAATCCCTTTTTTCACCCAATCCCTCAACCTTCCTCTCTTCTGGCAGCCATCAGTTTGTTAGTTTGTTCTCTATAACTATGAGTCTATTTTGTTTGATTACTTTGTTCTTTAGATTCCACAAATAAGTGAAATCATATTTGTCTTTCCCTGACTAAATTATTTCACTTAGCATAATAACCTTTATGAACCACTTTCTCTTACAGCTCCATCTCTTTGGCGGGAAGGGTTCCTATTAGTGCTCATAAGGGATCTTTTATTTATTTTTAAGGAAAAATTAAGTCTATTAGGTTGAATTTTTCAATGACTTTCCATTGATACAGATCCCTGACTGCAAGAGAATGACATTAAGCCTCCCAGGAAGCTTAATTGCTTCTCTATAGGCTCCAGGGTTACTATAAGTCCACCAGCACTCTACATCTAGGTTTGGCACTGCCCACAGTCTACTAAACTTCGGAAATAAAACATTTCCAAAGGAGAAATTCATTCAACAAATTCATACTGACTTCTAAGTAACATATAATCTCACCTTTCTTTTTAATTAGAGGAATAACAGACATCTTGATTGGAGGATGGGTGAGCTTTGCAACATGGTGGAATAAGACTCCACAAGGAAACATTATCTCCTCCATATGCTTGCCAAGAGGTGATTATATACACACTAGCGTTCCCGTTGCAGGAAAAATCCTGCAATAGGGTTTCCTGCTGCACTCTACCCCGCCCTGCCTGCTCTCCTCCCTTGTCCCCTGGCCAGCCTTCTCTGCCAGCCCGCCTGCTTTTCCCTTCTCCCCCAGCCCCGCCTCTGCTCCTCCCTTCTCCTCCCCCTGGCTTGCTTGCTTCTCCAAAGCTTTGCTCCCTTCTGCAGCTCCTGGCTTCTTTCTATGCTGTCTTGATATGCAAATTATCCGCCATCTTTGTTGGGGTAATTTGCATACTCATCCTGATTGGTTGGTAGGCTTGGCTTGGCTGGTGGGTGTGGCTTGGGCATAGCAAAGGCAGGTCAATTTGCATATTTGTCTATTATTAGGTAGGATGATTGAGGGATCTGCAAGGGCTAAGAGGAGGCTCCAGAATTTTAAGCCTTGACATTATCACATGGAATTCTGTCAAACCACTCTGATTCCCAGATTCAATCACCTTTGCCTAGTTGTCCCTTGCTTTTTGGTTACGTCTTTCAGTCCACCTCTCTGGATCTTCTAGTCATTCTTTCTTCTTGAGTCCTCACTCAAGGAACTCTGAACTTTGTAATTTCCAACCAATACCCTACACCACTACCACCATATATCTACACACACACACACACACACACACACACACACACACACACACACTTTTTCCTCTACATCAGGGATAAGGAACATCTGGCCCATGGGCCATATAAGACCCAGAAAATTATTTGGTCTGGCCCTGCAAAGGCATTATGGGTGAATTAATTAAATGTTTGACCAAATATAGCAGGCTAATTTTTAAGTTGATAATTTTGTATGGCCTATGAATGATGTTATAAATACCTAAATGGCCCTTGGCATAAAAAAAGTTCCACATCCCTGCTCTACATCATGAAGATCTGAAGGCCCATGCCCCATTAGATTGATCTCAGTTTCCCACTGGCCTGGTGGATTTGTATGTTTAAAACTACCCTCGTGCCTCTTGTTAGAACCTCTTAGATCTGAAGATAAATAAGTATACAGGGGAACATATATAGCATTCTTCTGGCAAAGACATCCAGTCCTGCAGTGTGCTCCCTGTTGAGCAAGAAGAGCACTGAAGAGGAAGTCAGGAAGCACAGAGACAGACCTGGTTCTGCATTTACTTCATCTGAGACGTTGGCCAAGTTAAGTCTCCCTGAACCTCAGCTTCCCTAATTTTAACATGAGCACTATTAGACTTGATGTTTGTATCTCTTCAGATTTTTAAAAATCAAACTATACATATAACAACTATAGCAATGATAGCTACTTTTGTATTATTTATTTAAACATATATTGAACACTTTTTATGTGCCAGGCATGGGGCAAAGACGATGAGCACAACAATGATTAAGACAAATTCCTTCAAGGAGCTCACTGTCTAATACTAAAATATTGATTAAACCAAGGCTCAGAGTGGTAAATGACTTTCCTAGTGATATAGGATTAGTTAGGGACTTGGAAATGGGGGACTAGAGCTGGAGAGGGGGCAGGGTACAACTAACTCATCATAAGTAAACTTCTTTGATTTAAGAGCAAGGTTACATACAGAAACATATTGTAATATCTGCTGGCAAAAAGGTTAAAATAGGGGGATGAGGACACATATGTAATACCTTAATCAATAAAGAAATTTTAAAAAAAGGTTTAAATAGTTTCCATTTTTTACCATGATTAAATTACTGTCTTGCAATCAATTAAGTCACTACTTGATGGCATTTCTGCTGAGACACAATAACTGAAAGTAGTTTGAAATTCAGGTCTAGCATTCAGAATCATACCGAAATTCTTTAATTAAATCCATTAATTTTAATTGTATAGCATATTTATGATACTTCTACATGTAGAAGTTTGGAAAATAATTCCCCTCTAACCCTCATTTAGAGGAATCTAATAAGTTATAATTATCACAGAAACTAGAGAATTTGTTACTTTTCATATATACATTATTTGGATTATGCAATGGGGAAGATTTTCCTTAGAAATATTTTATAAGTAATCTAAATGTTATGCAGATATATACAAATACATCACATTTAGATTCGTGTGTACTCCCATCCCATGTACAATAGCTAATTACAGACATGAACTTTGTAATAAGGCAATTTATTTTGTGATCATTAAAGGAAGGAGCAGAGACTATGAAGAACTGTCCATTTCAGCTCTGTCCATCTGTTGTTTTTTTTTTTTTTTTTTTGGTTTGTTTTTTAGTTCCTGATATATATCCTATATAACAAAAGGGTAATATGCAAATCGACCCAAAGTTGGAATGACTGGTTGCTATGACGTGCACTGACCACCAGGGAGCAGGCGCTCAACGCCAGAAGTCCTGAGCCAATCTCACGGCTGGTGAGCGCAGCAGCAGCGGTGGTGAGAGCCTCTCCCACCCCCATGGCAGTGCTAAGAATGTCCAACTGACATCTTAGGCCCACAGGGAGCATGCCTAAACCAACAGTCAGACATCCCCTGAGGCCTCCCAGACTGTATGGGAGTGGGGATTGTCCCTCAGCCTGACCTGCACCCTCTCCAATCTGGGACCCCTTGGGGGATATCCAACTGCCGGTTCAGGCCCTCCCCTGCCAGCCTGATGGCACCCAACTGCCCTCCCCTGCTGGCCTGTTCACCCCCAACTGCTCTCCCCTGCCGGCTATCTTGTGGTGACCATCTTGTGGTGGCCATCTTGTAGCGGCCATCTTGTGGTGGTCATCTTGCGACAACATCATGCGACGCCACCTAGGCTTTTATTATATAGGATATGACGGTATTACAGATATCTCCCATTCCCCCTCCTTTAACCCACTATTCCCAGCCCCCACCCCCAGGTCTTCACCACCCTATTGCCCATGGACATACCATGGACTATGTATATAAGTACACAAGTTCTTTGGTTTATCTATTCTAATTCCCCCATCTCCACATCAAGGTATGTCAGTCTGTTCCATGCTTCCATGCTTCGGGTCTTATTTTGTTAGTCAATTCATTATGTTCATTAGATTCCACAAATAAGGGAGATCATGTGATATTTGTCTTTCTCAGATTGGCTTATTTCACTTAGCATGATATTCTCCAGGTCCATGCATGCTGTCCCAAAGGGTAAGATATCCCTCTTTTTTTCAGCTTCTAGTATTCCATTGTGCAAATGTCCCACATCTTTTTTATCCATTCATCTACTGATTGACCATCTGTTTTAATGATACCCTTTGTGATGAGGTTATTTAAGTAGGCATGATGTCTATTTCACTGACAAAAAGCAGTGAATAATTATAAAAAGAGTTGTTTTCTAATGTGAAAACCATAACTCTCCAGTAATGTAAGTAGTGAATTGCTAAAAAAACTACTGACCTTAATGCTGCTATTGAGAATCAGGGAAATTCATGGGTCATTTATTGCTCTGAGAATCAAATTTGGTGTATAGGTCATTGATAAGGATTTCTGACAAGATCCAAAAATACTGACTAAACAAATTCTCAAATCCTATCAGTTGCTCACTTCAAGCAATTCTTCGCTTTGCTGTGGAAGATTTTCTTTTTTCTTTATGCTAATCCTCACCCAAGGATATTTTTTCCATTGATTTTTTTGAGAGAGAGAGAGAGAGAGAGAGAGAGAGAGAGAGAGAGAGAGAGAGAAAGACATTGATGTGAGAGAGACACATTAATTGATTGCTTTCCACTTGCACTCTGATTGGGAACGGGTTTAAACCTGCAAACCAGTTTTTTTGTGCCCTTGACCAGAAATAGAACCTGCAACCCTACAGTATGTGCAGAGGCTCTAAGCACTGATGAAAACCAGCCAAAGCCAGTATTTTCTTTTTTATCAGGGTATTCTGGGTGTGTTTTTTTTAGATGAAGAGTTCCTACACCTTCATACACTTATTACTTGAGCAATCTGGATCTACTTCACACAGATAGGCAGCGATGGACCCCTTGGTGCTCCCTATTCATACTGTGATAGAGTGTTCTCTGGCAATGGGAATGTCCAGTCTGATTTCTGCTGGAACTTTAACTGCAATAACAATCTGTTCATGAAAGGCTTTAATGCTATGAATATCTTGATATGTCATATATGTTAGTATTTTATTTTATTTGTCATCTGTTAACACAAAACTGTGGAGCACAATATTTAATTAACTTATCCAGAGCATCTTCCATTGCTGATAAGTTGGAAAGTTCCTCCAGCAGTTTTTTTCTGTTGGAGCATTGCTCCAGAATTGCTGAGATCAGACCCTATCCATCCCATCAAATATGATTCTTAGATTTAAAAAAAAACACCCAGGTCAATTCCACTTAAGACATTGGTGATTTCATACACTCTTCATTTTCATACTCCCAGTTTTGTTGCAAACTTATTTACATCAAAAATACCCCCAGGAACATTTCTGACAAGATCCATAAATTTTTGAGTTAAATAAACCAGTGACAAATCAAAACAAGGTCTCTTCACTTTTAGAGCTTTATTCATGGTGACATATTGCACAGTATCTTCTACATTAATCCTTTAAAAAAACACATAAAAATTAATTCTTATTTTTTATGGCAGTAGGTACTCCACATTAATGGAGTCTCAGCACTGGTGGTGTACCATCTCCTCTGCTGGTCCATCAGCAGGCTGGTCAGTTTTCTAGCCGGCTGCTGCTGACTCATGCTACCCAACTGGCAGCCCCTGGGCCTCACACCCATGATCTCTCCCACCTTCTCTTGGTTGAGTCAGATGCTACCCCCAACACGCAGGTTCCCGGAGCCAAACATGAACTATAACTAGGCTCTAATGCTTGCTCAGAGGTACACCTGGCTGGGCAGGGCAATGGTCCAACACACCATTGCACCATAGCCCAGAGAGTTATAACACAGCCTCCAGGAGACACCATTCCCATGATCTTCCTGCATGTGCAGTGCTTTAATATTTCTTAATCCTTTAGTCTTCCAGGCACCTTACAGAGCACTTTGTGTAGATTATTTCATTTGATATTTATGACCCGTCAGGTGGCTATTATTTATTTACTGTTGTGTCTTTTCTGTCACTCTTTACTCCCTTACACTGATTTACTTTTTCTTTGTAGAATTCACCACTACTTGATATAGAGTATATTTACTTGTTTACTTGTTTGTTGTTTGTCTTCCACTATAGAATGTAAGCCCATGCAAGCAGAAAACTTTGTATTTCATGTTAATCGCTATATCCTCCATGCCTAAAACAGTGTCTGACATATAACAGGCACTCAATAACTTGTAAAATGAATTAATTGAATAAATAACCATTTTGCAAGTGAGAATGAGGCCCAATGAGGCTGGTAAATATCAGAATGGTGAAATCACTTACCTATATAGAAGATGTTTAGACAAGATCTAAACCCATATTCATGTGTTTTCTACAAATGATACTGTTAAGCACCACACTATTTTGCTTCCTGTACATCTTTAATGACCACTTACAAAGCATTTCCAAACCTTCTCTGGATGTTGTAAGGGAGAGAGAAGAAATGTTAAATATGATCCCTGGCTTAGTGATATTTTAATATATATGGAGTTAAGATGTACATATATAGGCACACCAATGGACACACACACACACATATACACACTTATACAAGGAGGATTATTGAACTTTAAACATTGTGATGTGAAAAGACTTCCTAGAACAAGCATGTCAAACTCAAAGGCTAACATGGGCCAAATAAACAAGGTTTAAGTTTATGTGGGCTGAAAAAAAAACAAAAGCTTCAATTTTCATAGAAATGTAGGTTTATTTTGATAGATACATGCTGAATACAAAGGGCTGAAATAAATGAGTAATCGTTAACATAAAATAATAGAACATTTTAATAACAATTAATATTTTCTTGAACACTAACTTACCAGACACTGAATAACTGCACAAATTAATAAACATAATGCAAATAAACCTATTTTTCTTGTTCGAAAGCGAAATATTTCCTGTTGCACACACAAAACAAGTCAGCACAAGAGTAATGGCGTGGCAATCAGCTGCTAAAATATTCGCTGCTAGTATTAGTGGATAGAAATGGTGCGCATGTGTGTAAGGTGGGTAAGGGAAATGAATGCAACATGATATGGTAATCAGTCATCAGTGAATGTTGTAGTTTGTTATTCATAATTATATACAACAGAATATTATAAAAATTAAGATACGAATTTGTATTAAAATGTTTCTTACATACCGTCATATTGGTTGGGCCACAAGAATATTCGTTACAGGTCACCAGTTTGACATGCTTGTCCTAGAGGAAGTAAATGAAAACTAACATTTATAGAACTCCTGCTTTGGGCTGGACACATTATCCTTAGTCCCTTAGTCTTTACTTTGCACAGAAGACATCATGAATCCTTCTTCTCTTTATTTTGGTTGAGGAAAATTGAGGTCTAGAGACACCAAGGGACCTGTTCACAGTCATACAGCTGATAAGTATCAGAAGGGAGATTTCCGATTCAAGTTGGTTTGTTTCCAAAGCCTGAACCTTTCTCCTCCACTCCTTAGGGCTACACATAAGCTACACCAAGAAAGATGAGGTGGCTGAAGAGTAGAGGAAAGGAAGATGAATAGCTGCTCTAATCCAGAGAGTTCACCTTTTGTTTATCTTCAAACTCAATGCTTCCTGGGATGATGGTATGCATGTAATAAAAGCTTACTAATTGTGGGTGAACAGCAGAGAAAACGAACCATGTTTTGAGGTCTGGTAGTATTCAGAGGTTACGGACTCTGTACCTACTTCCACCCCCATAACCCACCTTCCTAGAAAAAGGGCATATTGGAGCAATGCATTAGTGTGCAAATATTAGCTGAGACCCTCCTTTTTTTGCATGTGTACCTTGTGCTTGACTAAGCTAGAGAAAAGCAATAGTACAGAGAAAATCCACACAGTTCCTATTCTAGAACATTCATACAAACAAACCCAGAAACACCACATATAAAGATGCACAGGTACATATAGGCCCATATAAATATATATATAGATATATATATATATATGTGCATAAAATGGCCATAGGCATAAAATACTAGTATTAACATATTGACACACAAAACCCAAAATATGCATGCAGAGATAGAGAACACAACATAGAGACATACAAAAGAGTACAGAGACAAACAAATACACATAGACATGCACATAGACACACAAAAACAAACATTTTGGATTGTTGTGTGTTCATTTTCATTTGTTTCCAGGATGTTTTTTTATATCTTCTTTGATGTCTTTGGTAACCCATTAACTGCTTAATAGCATGCTATTTAGCCTCCATATATTTAATTATTTTTTAGCTTTTGTAGTATAGCTGATTTCTAATTTCATGTGATTGTGATCTGAGAAGATGCTTGATATGATTTCAATCTTCTTGAATTTGTAGAGACTTAAGCTTGTATCCTAACATGTGGTCTATCTTTGAAAATGATCCATGTGTACTTGAGAAGAATGTATATTCTGCAGCTTTGTGGTGTACTGTTCTGAAGATGTCAATTAGTTCCATCTGTTCTAGAGTCTCATTTAGGATTGCTGTTTCCGTATTGAGTTTTTGTCTAGAACATTTATCCAGTGATTTTAGTTGGGTATTAAAGTCTCCTGTTATGATTGTATTGCTATAGAACTCTCCCTTGATATTCTGCAGAAGGTTTTTTCTATATTTAGATGCTCCTGTATTGAAATAGACTCTGCCTAGTTTAATGTTAATTTCCTCAAATTCCTTTTTATCTCTTCATTTATTTTTAAACTTTTCCACTTTTTATCTTGTAGTTCCTTTAAAGCATGATTTGTTGTTTGTTTACTTTTGTGTTCCTCCTAGTTTTTAAAATATTTCTAATTCTTTCCTTTATTGGTACCTCATTTCTCAATATTTACAATTCCGTGTTCTTTCGGGAGTCATATTTTCTTTTTCTTTTTTTTATTTTTTCTTTTTATTTTTTTTATTAAGGTATTATATGTGTACATATCTTACCATTGCCACCCCCCACCCCACTCCCATATATGCCCTCACCCCCCAGAGTTTTGGATCCGTTGGTTATGCTTATATGCATGCATACAAGTCCTTTGATTGATCTCTTATCTCCCTCACCTCTCCCTAACTTTCCCCCTGTACTTTGACAGTCTGTTTGATGCTTTACTGTCTCTGTATCTCTCTTTTTGTTCAAGTTTATAATGTTCTTTATTACCCATAAATTAGTGAGATCATGTGGTATTTCTCTTTCATTGACTGGCTTATTTCACTTAACATAATGTTCTCCAATTCCATCCAGGTTGCTGCAAATGATGAGAATTCCTTCTTTTTTATGGCAGCATAGTATTCCATTGTGTAGATGTACCACAGTTTTCTGATCCAGTCATCTGCTGACGGGCACCTAGGCTGTTTCCAAATCTTAGCTATGGTGAATTGTGCTGCTATGAACATAGGGGTGCATATATCCTTTCTGATTGGTGTTTCTAGTTTCTTCGGATATATTCCCAGGAGTGGGATCACTGGGTCAAATGGGAGTTCCATTTTCAGTTTTTTGAGGAAACTCCATACTGTTCTCCACAGTGGCTGCACCAGTCTGCATTCCCACCAGCAGTGCACGAGGGCTCCTTTTTCTCCGCATCCTCGCCAACACTTGTCGTTTGTTGATTTGTTGATGATAGCCATTCTGACAGGTGTGAGATGGTACGGCATTGTTGTTTTGATTTGCATCTCTCGGATAATTAGTGACGTTGAGCATGTTTTCATGTGTCTCTTGGCCTTCCTTCTGTCTTCTTTTGAAAAGATTCTATTTAGGTCTGTTTTGTTTTTTTTTTTTTTCCAATTTTTTTTTTATTAAGGTATTATATGTGTACATATTTTACCATTGCCACCCCCCACCCCACTCCCATATATGCCCTCACCCCCCAGAGTTTTGCATCCATTGGTTATGCTTATATGCATGCATACAAGTCCTTTGATTGATCTCTTATCTCCCCCACCTCTCCCTAACTTTCCCCCTGTAATTTGACAGTCTGTTTGATGCTTTACTGTCTCTGTATCTATCTTTTTGTTCAAGTTTATAATGTTCTTTATTACCCATAAATGAGTGAGGTCATCTGATATTTTTCTTTCATTGACTGACTTATTTCACTTAACATAATGTTCTCCAATTCCATCCAGGTTGCTGCAAATGATGAGAATTCCTTCTTTTTTATGGCAGCATAGTATTCCATTGTGTAGATGTACCACAGTTTTCTGATCCAGTCATCTGCTGACGGGCACCTAGGCTATTTCCAAATCTTAGCTATGGTGAATTGTGCTGCTATGAACATAGGGGTGCATATATCCTTTCTGATTGGTGTTTCTAGTTTCTTCGGATATATTCCCAGGAGTGGGATTACTGGGTCAAATGGGAGTTCCATTTTCAGTTTTTTGAGGAAGCTCCATAATGTTCTCCACAGTGGCTGCACCAGTCTGCATTCCCACCAGCAGTGCACGAGGGTTCCTTTTTCTCCGCATCCTCGCCAACACTTGTCGTTTGTTGATTTGTTGATGATAGCCATTCTGACAGGTGTGAGATGGTACCGCATTGTTGTTTTGATTTGCATCTCTCGGATAATTAGTGACGTTGAGCATGTTTTCATGTGTCTCTTGGCCTTCCTTCTGTCTTCTTTTGAAAAGCTTCTATTTAGGTCTGTTGCCCATTTTTTTATTGGATCATTTATCTTCCTTTTATTAAGTTGTATAAGCTGCATGTAGATGTTGGAGATCAAACCTTTATCAGTGATGCCATTTGCAAATATGTTCTCCCATGCAGTAGGCCTTCTTGTTGTTTTGTTGATGGTTTCTTTTGCTGTGAAAAAGCTTTTTATTTTGATGTAGTCCCATTTGTTAATTTTCTCTTTAGCTTCCATTGCCCTAGGGGCAGTGTCAGTGAAGAATTTCTTTTGGCATATGTCTGAGATTTTGCTGCCTGTGGATTGCTCTAGTATTTTTATGGTTTCCCGTCTTATGTTTAAGTCCTGTATCCATTTTGAGTTTATTTTTGTGTATGGCGTAAGTTGGTGAACAAGCTTCATTTTTTTGCATGTATCTGTCCAATTTTCCCAACACCATTTATTGAAGAGACTGTCTTGACTCCATTGTATGTTCATGCCTCCCTTGTCAAATATTAATTGAGCATAGTGGTTTGGGTCAATATCTGGATTCTCTATTCTGTTCCACTGATCTATATGTCTGTTCTTGTGCCAGTACCAGGCTGTTTTGAAAACAGTGGCTTTGTAATACAGCTTGAAATCTGGTATTGAGATCCCTCCTACTTTATTCTTCTATCTCAGGACTGCTGTGGCTTTTTGGGGTCTTTTTTTATTCCAGATGAATTTTTGGAGAGTTCTTTCAAGGTCTGTGAAATATGCAATTGGTATTTTAATGGGGAGTGCATTGAATCTATAGATTGCTTTGGGTAGTATGGACATTTTAATGATGTTGATTCTACCAATCCATGAACATGGTATGTTCTTCCATCTGTTTACGTCTTCCTCTATCTCTTTATTCAGTGTCCTGTAGTTTTCCGTGTATAGGTCTTTTACCTCCTTAGTTTATTCCTAGGTATCTTAATTTTTTTGGTGCGATGGTAAATGGGATTGCCTTTTTAGTCTCTCAGTCTGTAAGTTCACTATTGGTGTATAGAAAGGCCATAGATTTCTTGGCGTTAATTTTGTATCCTGCTACATTGCCAAATTCATTTATTAAGTCTATTAGTTTTTTGACAGAGTCTTTCGGATTTTTTATGTACAATATCATGTCGTCTGCAAATAAAGACAGCTTTACTTGTTCTTTTCCAATTTGGATGCCTTTTATTTCTTCTTGTCTAATTGCAACGGCTAATACTTCCAGTACTATGTCAAACAGGAGTGGTGAGAGTGGGCATCCCTGTCTTGTTCCTGTTCTTAGGGGAAATGTTTTTAGTTTCTGTCCATTGAGTATGATGTTTTCTGTGGGTTTATCATATATAGCTTTTATTATGTTGAGGTATGAGCCTTCTATTCCCACCTTGTTGAGAGTTTTTATCAAGAAAGGGTGTTGGATTTTGTCAAATGCTTTTTCTGCATCAATTGATATGACTATGTGATTTTTATCTCTCAATTTGTTTATGTGATGTATCACGTTTATTGATTTGCGGATATTGTACCATCCTTGCATTCCTGGGATAAATCCTACTTGGTCATGGTGTATGATCTTTCTGATGTACTGCTGGAGCCGATTTGCTAGAATTTTGTTGAGGATTTTGGCATCTATGTTCATGAGGGATATTGGTCTGTAATTCTCTTTCATTGTGTTGTCTTTATCTGGTTTTGGTATTAGGGTGATGCTGGCTTCACAGAAGGAGCTTGGAAGTGTTCCTTCTTCTTGAATTTTTTGGAATAGTCTGAGGAGGATAGGTTTTAGTTCTTCCTTGAATGTTTGATAAAACTCTCTTGTGAAGCCATCAGGCCCCGGGCTTTTGTTTGCTGGAAGCTTTTTGATGACTGCTTCAATTTTGTCCATAGTTATTGGCCTATTGAGCTCTTTAGATTCTTCTTGATTGATTTTTGGAAGGTTATATTTTTCTAGGAATATGTCCATTTCCTCCAGGTTGTCCAGTTTGTTGGAATAGAGTTGTTCGTAGTATTTTGTAACAATCCTTTGTATCTCAGCGGGGTCTGTTGTTACTTCACCTCTTTCATTTTTGATTTTGTTTATTTGGGTCCTCTCTCTTTGCTTCTTGGTGAGCCTGGCTAGAGGTCCATCAATCTTGTTTATCCTTTCAAAGACCCAGCTCTTGGTTTTGTTGATCTTTTGTATTGTTTCTTTGGTCTCTATGTCATTTATCTCCGCTCTGATCTTTGTTATTTCCTTCCTTCTGGTTACACTGGGATTTTCTTGCTGCTCTTTTTCTAGCTCTTTGAGTTGTAGGGTTAAGTAATTTATTACCATTGCTTCTTGTTTTTTGCAATAGGCTTGTAGAGCTATAAACTTCCCTCTCAAGACTGCTTTCGCTGTGTCCCATAGATTTTGGATTGTTGTGTTTTCATTATCATTTGTTGCCATGATGTTTTTTATTTCTTCTTGATCTCTGTGGTGACCCAGTCATGGTTTAATAGCATGCTGTTTAGTCTCCAGGTGTTTGATTTCTTTGGATTGTATTTATTGTAGTTGATTTCCAGTTTTATGCCACTGTGATCTGAGAAGACGCTTGATATAATTTCTATCTTCTTGAATTTGAAGAGACTTTGCCTGTGACCCATCGTATGGTCTATCTTTGAAAATGACCCATGTGCACTTGAGAAGAATGTATATTCTGTGGCTTTGGGGTGAAATGTTCTAAAGATGTCAATTAATTCCATCTGGTCTAGTGATTCATTTAGGATTGCTGTTTCTTTGCTGATTTTTTGTTTAGAGGATTTGTCCAGTGGTGATAGTGGGGTATTAAAGTCTCCTACTATGATTGTATTGCTATTAATCTCTCCCTTGAAATCTTCCAGGAGTTCTTTTTTATGTATTTGGGTGCTCCTATATTGGGAGCGTATATGTTTACCAGAATTATTTCTTGTTGTTGGATTTCTCCCTTTAGTATTACGAAGTGGCCTTCTTTATCTCTTGTTATGGCATTTACTTTGAGGTCTATTTTGTCAGATATAAGTATTGCTACCCCAGCTTTTTTTTTCATTTCCATTTGCCTGAAAGATATTTTTCCATCCCTTCACTTTCAATCTGTGTGAGTTTCTTGTTCTGAGGTGGGTCTCTTGTAGACAGCATATATATGGGTCGTGTTTTTTTATCCATTCAGCTACTCGATATCTTTTGATTGGAGCATTTAGTCCATTTACCTTTAAAGATATTACTGAAAGGTATTTGTTTGTAGTCATATCTATTTTTGTGTCTATATTCCTTCTTACCTGTTTATTTCTTCTTTTTACAGTATTCCCTTTAGCAATTCTTGCATTGCTGATTTGGTGGTGATAAACTCCTGAGCCTTTTTTTTATCTGCAAAGCTCCTGATTCCCCCTTCAATTTTGATTGATAGTCTTGCTGGATATAGTATTCTTGAATTCAGTCCTTTGCTTTGCAACACTTTGTATACCTCCTTCCATTCACTTCTAGCTTGTTGTGTTTCTGTTGAGTAATCATTTGACAATCTGATGGGTGTTCCTTTGTAGGTAACTCTCTGTCTCTCTCTTGCCGCCTTTAAGATTCTCTCTTTATTATTTATATTTGCCATTGAAATTATGACATGTCTTGGTGTGGGTCTTTTGGGGTTGATCCTGCTTGGGACTCTCTGTACTTGCGTAACTTTTATCTTTCCCATATCCGGGAAGTTTTCTGTCATTATTTCTTCAAATAGATTTTCTAATCCCTGCTGCTCTTCTTTCCTTCTGGCAGCCCTATTATACGCATGTTACTTCGTTTCATGTTGTCCCGAAGCTCCCTTAGGCTTTCCTCCTGCTTTTTAATTTTTTTCTCCAATTGCTGTTCAGATTGAGCTTGTTTCTGTACCTGATCTTGTAACTCACTAATTCGGTCCTCTGCTTCTTGTAGTCTACTGTTGAAACTTTCCATGGTGTTTTTGATTGTAGCTATATCACTTTTCATTTTTTCCTGATTTTTGCATAAGTTGTTGATTTTCTCATCCATCCGATGTATAAATTCCACGACCATTACTCTAAACTCCTTTTCGGTCATGTTGCAAGCTTCAGTTTCACTGATTTCCTTTCTTGGCGACTCCACATTTTCTTTCCTCTGTGAGTTATTTCATTTCCCCATTCTGGCTATCACCAGAAATCTCAAGCTTCCGTTTGCGTGGACCTGCGCCGTGTGCTGTGGGGACTTCGCTCCACCCAAGTTTCACTGAAGTGCTCTGACACTAGGACGTGTGGCTGCCTTTGGTTGGTGGGAACCAGACTTGCCCAGGGTCAGTGTCCCCAGTGTTCCGTGTGGTCTTGTGTGGACACTTAGAATCAGGGGCCCTGTCTGCACCACACTGTTGGTATGTGCCGAAAATGAGATCCTTAGCATGTGCCAGGAGTCAGAGTTTCCCTGTGTCTGCACCAAGACTAGAGTGTCAGAGTCTCTGTTGCCTTGTGCGGTTTCTCGTTGAGAATCAGGGTCCCTGTGTGTGCATGCACCAACAATTGGGGTCGCTGGCTCTTAGTGTGAATGCGCTGTGAGTCAGGGATCCCAGGCAGCTGTGTCCGGCGTGCCAAATTCCCTGAAGTGGAGCTGCGTCCTGTGTGTGCTCTCTCTAGTGAGCCAAACTGGCTAGGGCGCACACTCTTAATTTCCTGAATGTGAGCTGGCTCTGTGCACTCTACCGGAGTCCCGGAAGTGGGACGGAGTCTGTCCTGCGCGCCAAATTCCCCAAAGGGAAAGCCCCTCTGTGCGCGCTCTAAGATTCCCCGAAGGGGGAACTGTGACCAGCAAGCCAAATTCCCCCAAATTCTCCGAAGGGGAGCCCTCCGTACACACTGACAGATTTCCCCAACAGGGAGCTGATTCTGTCCTGCGCGCGCCAAATTCCCTGAGGGGGAGCAAGCCCCTGCACAAAACTCTGTGGCTTGGGCGAGGGGCGGATCTATCAGTTACAATGGGGCTGTCTACTCGCCTGCGGGAAGGGGGATAGGCTCTTTGACTCACGGAATTCTGCCGGGAAGTCTGGATTCTTGTTGTTTGTTGGTCTGAAGCTGTGATAGCAGTTCTCTGTCCCCAGTGGCTGCAGGGTCCTGGTTTGTGTCAGAAGCCAGGATCCGAGTCTCAGGCAGCTCTGTTTCTCAAGATGGCGTGGTCTCCGCGTCCGCACAAGCCTCGGAGATGTGTCCGCTTTGTGCTTGGGGCTCTGCCGTCTAGGACTGCCCGGTTAGGCAGCCCCTTGGAAGACGTGCATAATCTAACTGACCCTAGCTCATACACACACACACCACACACGTCTACACTCTTCTCTATGGGTTCCTCACTCACACTCTCTCCCTACCTTCCTGCCGGTCGCCATATTTTTTTCTCGGGAGTCATATTTTCTTAATGAATTTAAGCTCATCTTGAAATAGGGTTTTATATATTTTTGTGGATATGTGTTTCTGATGTGCTCTCATTGTTCAAGTTGCTGTTACTCGGTTTCTTATTCTCTTTTTTTAGTAAAATAAAATTTTATAATAAAAAATTATAGTATTTTCCCTGGCTAGTGTGGCTAAGTTGGTTGGGCATCATCCCTTATTACCAGGAGGTTACCATTTCGATTCCTGGTCAAGGGCACATACCTGGATTGTGGCCATATATGTTTATCAGAGTTATAGCCCCTTGTTGTATCAATCCCTGTAGTATTGTAAAGTGGCTTTCTTTATCTCTTGTTATGGCCTTCACTTAGAGGTCTATTTTGTCAGATGTAAGTATTGTTACCCCTAGCTTTTTTTTTCCATTTTCCATTTGCCTGAAAATTGGTTCCATCCCTTCACTTTCAGTCTGTGTGAGTCCTTTGTTCTAAGACGTGTCTCTTGTAGACAGCATATATATAGGTCATGTTTTTTAATACATTCAGCTACCTTATGTCTTTTGATTGGAGCACTTAATCCATTTATGTTTAAGGTTATTATTGATAGGTACTTGTTTGATGCCATTTTTAATCTTTATGCTTGTGTTCCTTCTTCTCTTTCTATTTCTTCTTTTTACAACAGTCCATTTAGCATTTCTTGCATTGCTATCCTGGTGGTAATAAACTCCCTTAGCCTTTTTTTTGTGTGTGTGCAAAGCTCCTGATTTCACCTTCTATTTTTTTAAAAATATATTTTATTGATTTTTCACAGAGAGAAAGTGAGAGGGATAGAGAGCTAGAAACATCGATGAGAGAGATACATCGACCAGCTGCCTCCTGCACACCCCCCACTGGGGATGTGCCCGTAAACTATGTACATGCCCTTGACCGGAATCGAACCTGGGACCTTTCAGCCCGCAGACCAACGCTCTATCCACTGAGCCAAACTGGTTTCAGCTCACCTTCTATTTTTAATGATAGCCTTGTGGATAGGGTATTATTTAATTCAGTCCCTTGCTTTGTATCACTTTTTATACTTCATTCCATTCCCATCTGGCCTTATGTGTTTCTGTTAAGAAATCAGTTGATAGTCTAATGGGAGATCTTTTGAAGGTAACTTTCTCTCTCTCTGTGGCAGCCCTTAAGATTCTTACTTTGTCGTTGACACTTTCCAATTTATGAATGGTCTTGGTGTGGGTCTTTTGTGGTTCATCTTGTTTGGGATTCTCTGTGCTTCTTGGACTTGTGTGACTTTTTCTCCCCAAAGTCAGGGAAGTTTTCTGTCATTATTCCTTCAAAAAGATATGTTATTCCTTGCTCAGCTTCCTCTACTTCTGGCACCCTTATTATGCGAATGCTGTTTCATTTCATGTCCTAAATATCCCTTAAACTCTCCTTCTGCTTTTTAATTTTTTTTCCAGTTGCTGCTCGACTTGGATGTTTTTTCTACCTTGTCTTCTAACTCACTGATTCAATCTTCAGTTCCTTCTAATATACTGTTGAAACCTTCAACAATATTCTTTATTACAACTGTGTTCCTTATTATAGCTATGTCATTCCTCATTTCCTCTTGATTCTTTCACATGTTGGTGAAATTCTCATCCAAACATTTGTGCATCCTTATATCCATTACTCTGAATTCTTTCCATGACAAATTGCTTTCCTCCATTTAATTTAGTTCCTCTTCTGGTGATTCCTCCTTTTCTTTCATTTGTTTTTTTTCTTCTTTGTCTCCCTATTTTTGCTGTTATTTTGTAATTGTTTCTATGTATTAGATTGAACTTTTATGTGACTCATTTTTTTTAATTGGTCTTATGTAGTATATGTTTTATAGGACCCTGTGGTGCAGTCTCTTACATATCCAGGCCTGGGTGTTCTAAGGAGGCACGCTACTTGAGATATTTGGGTTCTGATGTTGTTGGATCTTGAATATTATTGTCTCATTTGTGGATGGAGTCTCTTCTCAGGGTGATTGATTATGTGGCTCACTCCCTACCAGGTTGTGCCAACTGTTGTGGAGGCGCTGACTGAACAGCACAAAATAAAACATGGCAAGACACGACACAGAAGGAATAAAACACAAATGTACACAAGATACCTATAACCCCAATAAAAATGCCCAACAGAGAAAAGAGAATTAGGAAAGAGAAAACAGCAAGAATTATAGCAAGAAAAAGAAAGAAAGAATATGGGGAGAAAACACAACAAAACAAACAAATAAACCAAAATACACCAAAAAAAACAAAACCCAAAAAACAAAAAACCAAACCAAACCAAAACAAAACAAAACAAACACCCAGAAAAAAAAGGCAGGGCAGAATCTGTAGATGCAGAGCTGAAATAGAGAAATTTTTGTTAAGGACTTGGATGAATAGGGAAGGACCATGCTTTAGAATAGAGGAGGGAGAAAAGAAATGGGAAGACAAGAAGAAAAAATTTAAAAATAAAAAAAAATATTTTAAAAAAGGAGAATAGAAGAGAGAGCAGATAGGCCTAAATTTAGGAAGTGGAACAAATTAAAAATTAGGAGAAGAAAAGAGAAAAAGAAGAGAGAAAACTATCAAATAGTGAAGAAAAAGAAGGGGAAATGAAGTAGGAGCAGGGAAGAGGAAATTAGATATATGAATAAACCAACAGAGACTAGAATAATAACATATTAAAGAAGCAGATAAATAAGAACCATTTTTGAAAAGGGGAGAAAAGAAAGGAAAGAGAAAAACTAAAACTGGGAAAGGATAAAAATGGGAGGAATAAAAGAGAAGTGAGGAAGAAAAGGGTGCAAGAAAGTAAAAATAAGAAAATAAAAATAAAAAATAATTAAAAATTTAAAATAATAAACAATAAAAAATAAAAAAAAGTGAAGCGTCGTTCACTTCAGCCCATGGGAACTGGTTTAGTACCCCACTCTTCTGTTCTCTGCTAATTCTAGGCTTCCTGTTAGGTACTTTGGTGCTGGCCACTGTCAGGCACTGTCTTTTGGCTTTTAGCACCCTGCTTGAAGCTCCAAGCAATCCACAGGTCCTCTGCTTTTGTCTGTCTCCACAGGCCTTGGCTGCATGCAGGTGGGGCCAATCTGCCCTCTTTGCCTGTCTGCCAGCTGGCAGTCTTAATTACTCAAACGTCTGTTTCTGACAGAGGTTGGTGCTGTTTCTTCAGGGAATAAGATGGGTATTTTTTTTCCTTACCCAGAGCTACTCCTCTGTGAGTGGACCAATATATTACTCTGGCCTTGGTTGGTTAGAGATCCTTGTATGGGGACCAATGGGGTTGACTGGCAATCTGGAGTTTTTATCAGTCTGGTTCCCAGAATAGTGGCATGGACTGGCCCCTCTTCCAATTCAGTCCCTAAGGGCTCCTTGGGACTATTCAGAACTGTAATCTTGGCCTCTGCCTTTGTTTCCTCTGTAAAGCTCAAAATTCAGGGTGTGGCAGGCTGTATCACCTGCCTTGAGCCTACTAGAAAGGGCTAGCTCTTCTAGGGAGAAATGGCCACTTAGGTTTGGAAGCTTAAGAATGTCCCAATGCAGGACTCCTGGCCACGTCTCCCTGCCCTGCTTCCCTCCCCAGCCTCTCCTCAGGCACCTCAAGTCTCTGATTTTCTCCCTGCAACAAAGCCTCAGGTGAGTGTTTGCAATTGAAAAGTCCTGTGCTCTGGGTTTAGTGAACAAAAGCAAAGAAAAATCAAAACCAAAGCAACAAGGAAACTGCTGGTTTCTCTCCCCACATCACTATGCTGCTCTGGCCGTCTTTTGCAGTGCAGCCTTTTGGGCTGTGGTCTTGGGTCCAGATTCCCTGACAGCCAGTATCCCTGTGGCTTTTCCTATTCACAATTGGGTGTTACTCCTGTTACCAAGGGATGCGGCTTTGATGCAACTCAGCTTCTTCCTCACCCTCTTGGCCTGCTGGCCAGCCACCCCTCTCAAGCCTATGTTCCTGATCCTATGGATCTCCAGCTGTCCTTTGCCCTTCCTTGTTATAAATTGTCTCATGAGCTGTGTCTAATATGTTAATTCTGGGTGGATGTTCTCTGATTTAGTTGTATTTCCAGTCTGGCCCCAGGGATAAGGTGCATGACACATCTGCCTATTTGGCTGCCATTTTTTCCTTACCCGACACTATTCTATTTTTAAATATTCACCCACATACTACTAGTTTCAACTCTCCAAACTCACATTAATCAGAACAACTCTGAATTTATCTCCTAGACTTATTGGGATTCTAACATGTAATTTTCCTGAAAGGGGTCTATGACTTGAACAATTTGAAAACCATAGACTTGGCTAAATTTTTTTAAAAAATTTTGTTGAGAGTATTACAGATGTCTTCCTCCATTCTCCCCCCACCCCACTGTCCTCCTACACCTGGATCCTGCTCTGCCCCAGGTATTCACCAACCTATTTTCTGTGTCCACGGGTAATGCATATATGCATAAAAGTTCTTTGGTTAATCTCTTTCCACCAACCCCGCCCATCTTCCCACTGAGATTCATCAGTTTGTTACATGTTTCTACATGAATGGCCTGTCCTGGTTCAGAGCCTCTGGCTCTGTTTTATTCATGTTTGTTTTGTTCATTAGATTCCTTGTCCATTTATTTTGATTTTTAAATTCAATTATTGATAGATATGTATTTATTGGCATTTTATTATTCATATTTTTTTCTTTTTCTTTCTTCTTCTTAAAGAAAACCCTTCAACATTTAATGTAATACTGATATGGTGGTGAACTCCTTTAGCTTTTTCTTGTCTATGAAACTCTTTATCTGACTTTCAATTCTAGGTGATAGCTTTTCTGAGTAGAATAATCATGGTTGTAGGTCCTTGATTTTCATCACTTAGAATATTTCTTTTTTTTTTTTTTTTTTAATGAATCTTTATTGTTCAGATTACAATTGTTTCTCCTTTTTCCCCACATATCTCCCCACCACCCAGTTCCTACCCCCCCTTTTCCCTTACCTCCCCCCCCCGCTGTCCTTATCCATAGGTGTATGATTTTTGTCCAGTCTCTTCCCATACTCCCCACACAGACACCCCTTTCCCCCTGAGAATTATCAATCCACTCCCATTCTATGCCTGATTCTATTAAGTTCACCAGTTTATTCTGTTCCTCAGATTTTTAATTCACTTGACTTTTAGATTCACTTGTTGATAGATATGTATTTGTTGTTCATAATTTTTATCTTTCTTCTTCTTTTTCCTCTTTTTAAAGAATACCTTTCAGCATTTCATATAATGCTGGTTTGGTGGTGATGAACTCCTTTAGCTTTTTCTTATCTGTGAAGCTCTTTATCTGCCCTTCAATTCTGAATGATAACTTTGCTGGGTAGAGTAGTCTTGGTTGTAGGTTCCTGCTATTCATCACTTTGAATATTTCTTGCCACTCCCTTCTGGCCTGCAAAGTTTCTGTTCAGAAATCAGCTGACATTCATATGGGTGCAACCTTGTAGGTAGCTTTACTGCATTTATCTTGCTGCTTTTAAGATTGGCTCTTTGTCTTTAACCCTTGGCATTTTAATTATTATATGTCTTGTGTGGGCCTCTTTTGGGTCTTCTTGTTTAGTACTCTCTGTGCTTCCTGGACTTGTAAGTATATTTATTTCACCAGGTAGTAAGTTTTCTGTCATTATTTCTTCAAATAGGTTTTCATAAGCCCATTAGCAAATGTTGGTACACCTGAAGTTGTCCTAGAGGCCTTATACCTTTTATGTTTGGATTACTTTTTCTTTTTGCTCTTATGATTGGGAGTTTTTTTGCTTCTTCATATTCCAAATCACTGATATGATTCTTGGCATCTTCTACTCTACAGTTGAGTCCCTGTAAATTATTCTTTATTACAGTTAGTGTATACTTAATTTCTGACTGGTCCTATTTTATGTCTTCGATGTTTTCCCTAAGCCCTTGAAGCCTTCATTAGGATCCTTGAGAGCTTCCATTATTCTGAACTTATAACCATTGTTTTGAACTCTGAATCTAGTAGTTGGTTTGCTTCCATTTCACTTAGTTCTTTTTCTAGAGATTTCTTTTGTTCTTTCAACTGTGGCATGTTTCTTTGTGTCTGCATTTGAGCTGCTTTCCTGTGTTTGTTTCTATGTATTAGGTAAAGCTGCTATATCTCCTGGAATTGGTAGAGTGGCCTTGTGTAGTAGGTGTTCTGTAGGGCCCACTCACTCAGCCTCCCCAGTCACCTGAGCTAGGCACTCTAGGTCTTCCCGTGTGGGATATATGCACAATCTTGTTGTAGTTGAGCCTTGATTGCTGTTGGCATCAATAGGAGGAATTGATCCCCTAGGCTAACTGGCTGTAAGGACCAGCTGTGACTCCAGTGGAAGAGCTGCTTTTCAGGAGACACCCTTATGGATCAGGATCTGCTTCATTGGAGTCTTCCCCTTGAGTGTGTTATTTGTGGATATGGTATCATTGTAATCTGGCATGGTCTGAAGCTGTCCACTGGATGCAATGACCCTGGAGCCTCAATAGAGGTATAAAATCAGCCACTGTCTGCGCTGATTTGCAGATGGCTGCTATTTGTGTTGGATTGGAGGTGCCTGGGAGAGTCCAGACTGTGAACCTTGGCAAGCTGCAACTAGTGCTGGGCCTGGGGTCACATATCAAGTGGTATGGGGCATGCTGAGTCCAGCTGCTACTTGTTTGAGAGATTTTAGGCAAGTCTGAAGCCTGAACCAGGACAGGCCATTCATATGGAAAAGACACTGCAAACAGCTTGGGTGGGGCTGCAAATTAGGGCGGGAGGGCAGTATTTCAGGGAATCAACAGGGCAGGGTGAATATTGTGGACCAAGTTGATAGAGACTCAGATCAGGCACTTACCAGTCAGCTCTGTAGGGTGGGAGGTCTCAGAAGCAGTACAATGACCTCTGTGAGCATTTTTGTCTGGAAGAAAGCTGCCCCCAGTTCTTGTCCTGATGATAGACAATTTAGTTCCTCCCCGTATGTCCCAGGATCCCTTCAAGCTGCTCCCCAGCACTGGAGCTCAGAGGGAGTCCATGCATGGGCCCTTTATGAGGGACTGCCTGGGTCTCCAGGTGCCTCCATGTGACTCAGCCACAATTCCCAATGGATTTTACAGCCCAAAATTACAGGAACTTCACTTCCAAGCCCTGGAACACTGGGATGGTGGTTCTGATGTTGTGCTTGGACTCCTTGATCTTCATAGGAGGCCTTCTCAGCCAAGATATCCCTCCCAACTAAAAACATGACACTTGTGGTGGTTGGACCAGCTTATTCTGCATCTCTGCCCCTCCTACCAGTCTCAATGTAGTTTCTTCTTTAATTATCTAATTGTAGGACATCCATTTAGCCAGATTTTATGCAGTTCTGAATGATGGTTTTTCTGTATTTTAGTTGCCGTTTTGATGTGGTTGTAGGAGGATGTGAGTACCTCATTTACCTATGTCACCATCTTGGTTCTTTTCCCAACTTAGCTCATTCTTAAAGGCCTTGATAAGTCTGACTTCACAAGGTTCTGGTACAAGAGTGCAGCATGAGTCTAGGCACATACTAGGTACTGAATAAATGCATATTACTTACCTTCAATGTTTCTGATATTGTTCCAGGTACTGAGGATAGAATAGTGAGCTAAACAGACATGTAGATTACTTTCTAATGAAAAGTGATAGTTATTAAACAAAATGCCAAACAGATACACATGAAAAAGTAAAAATATATATATATAATAATAAAATATTATATATATGTATATATAATATATATATAATAAAAATTATTTAATATATATATATAATAAAACTTATCCACAAAGTCCCAGCAATAAGAACACTGAATCTTGTTCTCACCAACAAAATTATCTATGAACTTATTGAGAGAATGGTAAGACAGAAAATATTCATGGGTGTGCATGTGCAGGGTTGAGATGAATGGAGGTGTGGGAGCAAATGATAGATAGATTCTCATCTGCTATAGAAAGTAGAAGGATTAACAATATAAGCATATAATTTAATGTAATGAAGTCCACTCACCCCTAAAAGTTGAAAGGTTTGAAATGATTGTCTTTGAAGAAGGGCAAGTGTTTTAACAAGAATCAGAAAACTATTTTATTGATTTGATTATATGAGTGTTTAACTAGAAAAATGTGAGTAGCATATAATGTGTTAGGTGGTGATGAGTACCATGAAGTAAAATAAAGCAGAGCTATAGGACAGAAAGTGTAGTCAGCAGAATACTGGATTCCCCCAAATGTTCACATGCCAATTCCTTATGAATATGCTAGTTTACATGGCAAAGGATAATTAAATTCACAGATGGGTTAAAGTTGCTAATCAATTGGCCTTAACATAGATATTAATGTATATTATTTAGATGGTGTCAATGTAATAACAAATATTCTTAAAAGTGGAAGAGGGAGGCAGAAGAGTCAGAGTAAGAAGAAAATGCTAACTATGGAAAAAATATGGAGAGGCAGAACATTGCTGGCTTTGAAGATGGAGGGCTCTAGGAGTTGAGAAGGGCAAAAATTTGGATTATCCCCTAGAGCCCCCAGAAAGAAATTTAACCCTGCTGAAATCTTTATTTTAGCTCAGTAAGATCTGTGACAGACTTCTGAACTCTAGAATTGTGAGATAATAAGCTTGTGTTGTTTTAAGCCACTAAATTTGTGATAATCTGTTATGGCAATGATATAAAACTAATACTAAGGTGGCATACACTCTCTGGGGAAGTGATATTTGAATAGAGACTTGAATGAAGTGAAGGAGCAAGGTTGGGAGATATCTGGGGAAAGATAATTCCAGGAATGAAAGTCTGTAAGTGGATAAGTCCTGAAGAGGGAGCATGGTTGGTAGAAGATGTGATGGGAAAAGGTATGGTTGAGGAGGAATATATCATGTAGGATTATTTAAAGGATTTTTAGCTTTTACTCTGAGATAAGTAATGATTAGAGGAATTTGAGCATAGGAATGGCATGATTTGATTTGTGTTTTAAATTAATTTTTCTGGCTTATCTATGGTCAACTCTAGAGGAGCAACAAATGAAGAAATATAGGATCGTGGCAGTTAAATCATAGTAGAAGAAGTAATTACCAGAGATTGGGGAAAGAAAAGTGACTAGAACTTGGCTATGTGTTAGTGTGAAACATGGCTAAATGAAAAGCATAGATACTGTTCAAGTGGTAGAGTTGGATGGCCTGGGCAACAATAAGGCCACAAATAAGACTCAAGAAACACTGAATGGAATAGGCAATTAAAAAATATATGCTTTTATTGATTTCAGAGAGATGAAGGGAGACGAAGAGGGAGAGGGAGAGAGATAGAAACATCAATGATGAGAAAGAAAGAAGCATCAATCGGCTGCCTCCTGCTACTGAGGATCAAGCATGCAACATGGACATGTGACCTGACCAGGAATCAAACCAGTTACCTCTTGGTTTATCGGTCCATGCTCAACCACTTAGCCACACCGTCCAGGCAGAAGAGGATATTTTTAGCACATAATACTTTGGGACCAGCCAAATAAGAATAGAAGTGATGGGACTTCCACATTGAGATGTCTTCCTAGGAGAAATATGGTAGAGACCAGAGCACAGTAAAGAGATCATTGCAAGAGGGAGATATTTGACAATCAAGCCATGGAAGGTTGTCATACCAGTGAGGAGAGAAGAGAGGTGAAAAAGCAGAGTCAAGAATGTAGAAGTGTGTGTTCCTATAGGAAACCCTAATCCCTCCTTTGCCACCAATTCCAGACCCAGACTTATAATCGCAGAAAATTGAAGTCTAGAGGACCCTTTGAGGTTATGATGGGTCCCACTTTGCCTCAATTGTGCAGGTGTGAAAAACTGAATCCTTGAAAGAAAATGGAATTTATTCAAGGTTACACAATGTCAGAGGAAGGGCTAGAACTCATACTAATTTTAAATATATAACACTGCCACTTATGTTGTACATCCCCTAATTCTATAGATTCTGCTCAATCACCCTAAGGAGTGTATTTGAAAGAAAACCCTGGGCATTTTAGAGCTGTTTTGTCTTTAATGAGCCATGATTACTCTCTCTAAAATATAAAGCCAATATAATTGGTCAGTCTATTGTAACAGCAAAGAATGCACTTGAAAATCAAGACTATCCATTGATTGTACGCATGCACAAAGAATGGGAAACAAAAAAATGAAACAAGAGTATGCCATCAGCTTTTTTACTAAAACTTTATTGGGCTCTGGTTCTCAAGGTGACTGAAGAAAAGGAAATTAGACAGTTGTGGTGACTGTGAGTGAGTGGGTGTGATATATACACACTGTCCAAATTTCATGAGTTTCCTACTCCCACCCACTCTCCCCACTAACTTGGAGAGACACTGATATCCCAATGCCTAAGAAGATCTCTTGCAGGCTGGAGATGCCAGCCTCTCCCCATGCCACCTCCTGAATGGACCTTCAATTTAATTCCAATTCATTTCATCAAAAGGTTTTATTAGTGACTTGTGTCAGGTTAGTGTTACTTATAGGAACTGTCACCTTTACTTAACCCTTATAACAAGGATCTGAGAAAGGCACTAATTTTACTCACATTTTGCATATGACAAGGGTAAGGCTCAGGGAATGTAGATAACTTTCCTTAGGCTCCATAGATAGTTTGTGATGGAGCTGGGAATGGAATCTATGAGCCCCTGTTCCGGCTACTACTATCCAAGACTGCATCTTGTACTATGAGGTCCATCTCTGTAATTCTGTACCCAGGTCAGGGCCTGGTATGTGTTTAGTATTTGTTATATTGCCTTCCACAAAATGAATGTGAAAGGCAATGTAACTAGGAGTTTAAAGTACTATAAAACAATTAGAGAATGAAGGATTAAATCCTCAAAGGGTCAGGAAAGATATTGAAGAGGAGGTGACTGCATTTAAAATAGACTTTGAAGACTCGGTAGGTCTTATATAGGAATAATTGGGTACAATTTGGGTACAATAAAGTTGAGGGTGAAGTGGGACCACTTGTGTGTAGATGGATGGCTTTCTCTTCAGCACTTATGGCCTCATATTCCAGACTTCAACCCCAAGACATAAGCAGATGTTTTGCCTCAGGATAGGATTTGACCTATGGTATACCGAAAGCTATGTAACAGCACACCATGTAATACCAGTAAAATGATTACTGTATTAAGCATAAGTTTACATTTCTTGAGCACATACCATCTGGAGGATTTAAAAAGGTTTCTGTAATAATCTTGGTAGGTAGAAACAAATAAGCCAGCATTAAAATTTAATTTTAAAATAAGTAAATTAATAGAATCAGGAAATAGATTAGCTGTTGCATAGGCTGGGGAGACAAGGGGAATGAGGAGTGACTGCTGATAGGTACAAGGTTTCTTTTGGAGTTATTAAAGTATTCTAAAATTGATTATGGTGATAGTTTCACTAAAATATTTGTATTGTAAACTTTAAATAGGTGTATTTTTTTTTTGGTCTGCATGCAAATTACATCTCAATAAAGCTGTTAAAAAGTTCATTACAGTTTTGGAGACTCTTCAATGGCCTGGGAAAAGTTTACAATATAATGTTAAGCAATAAAGAAGAATATAAAACTGTACATGCATAATCCCAATTAGATTAAAAACATGATGGACTTGTGTTTAATATTTTTCTTTTAAGTTTTCTGTATTTTCCCTTTATCTCAACTACCATATGTTTTCTTTTTATAATTATATGTGTGAAAAATAAGCATCAAATGTTAATACTTGTTTTTAATTGGTTCAAAACAATTTAAATTTTCTCTTTTGTACTTATTATTTTTCATAAATTTCAAGTCAGTTTTTCTATGATTAAAATTCATTATTTTATCTTTTCTGAAGAGTAAATTTTTATTTTTAAATAATTTTTATTTTCAATTACAGTTGGTAAATATTATTATACCAGAGGCCCAATGCATGAATTCATGCACATTGAAAGTAAATTAATTTGAAGGTGGCCGGTGGGGTGGTACTGGGTGAGTTGGGCCAGAAATGCCCTGGAGCCAACCTCCCTCGGTCCCTCCCCAGCCGGCTGCACCTGGGGCAGCACCAGAGCTTGAAGGGTGTCTGCAGAGTGAGCATGGTCCTTCTGGCAGGTGGGGTCCTTTGGCCTGGCCTACAGGGATTGGGCCAAAACCGACAGTCCGACATCCCCCAAGGGGTCCCGGAATGCAAGAGGGCACTCTTCAAAGTTGCTGTTGCTCAGAAGCTCCTGTATTGAGCATCTGCCCCCTGGTGGTTATGTGCATCATAGTTACCAGCCAGTTGGCTGGTCAGCCGGTCGCTTAGGCTTTTATATCTATATAGATTATTGACTATAGTCCCTATGCTGTGCTTTACATCCTCATGACTATTCTATTAATATCAATTTGTACTTCTTAATCCCTTCACCTTTTTCACCCAGTCTCCCAACCCCCTCCCATCTGGTAATTACAAAAATGTTCTCTGTATCTATGAGTCTATTTCTGTTCTGCTTGTTCATTTATTTTGTTTTTAGATTCACTTGTTGATAAGCATGTATTTATTGATATTATATTGTTCATATTTTTTCATATTCTTTTTTTTTAAATGTATTTTATTGATATTTTACAGAGAGGAAGAGAGAGGGATAGAGAGCTAGAAACATGATGAGAGAGAAACATCGACCAGCTGCCTCCTGCACACCTCCTACTGGGGATGTGTCCGCAACCAAGGTACATGCCCTTGACTCGAACCTGGGACCTTTCAGTCCACAGACCGACGCTATCCACTGAGCCAAACCGGTTTCATATTCTTAAAGAATACCCTTTAACATTTCATATAAAACTGGTTTGGTTATTTTAATATTCAGAAAAAAATTAATGCATTAAAAATGCCATAAAATATTCATTGTATATTATAGCATCTACAAATAAATAAAATAATTTAAAATAATCAATAAAAATGAGCAATAATTAGGTGACAACCTGTACAAGAAATAATATATTTGATTAGTAAATACATGGGAATAAGCAAATCCTTGCTTATAATAGAAGAAAGATGAAAACAATGGATACTGCCCTTTGTTAGTGGAGTATAGTCACTCTCTCATGAGGATGACCAGTGTATAAGACCGGTGCCAATATTTTAGTAGGGAATTTCACAATATCTATAAAGATAAACAGATTTGCTATGCTATTAAAGTTTTAGAATATCATTCTTTCTACAGAAGCATTTAGACAAGTGTACAATGAAATACAAACAAGGATGCTTACTTCATCATCCTATCTAATAAAAGAGTAATATGCAAATAGACCATACCTCTGCTACAACAACAAGCCACACCAACCAGCCAATCAAGAACGAGTATGCAAATTAACCCAACCAAGATGGCTGCAGCCATGGAGCAAGCAGGAGTCTTGGGTTTCCCAGGTAATGGAGGAAGCCAAGCTTTCTGCACACCCTGGCCAGCCTAGGTCTCCATTGAAGGCTACAAAGTTTCAATTATAGAAGATAAATAAGTCCCAACAAAAATGGCAGCAGCCACGGAGCTGGAGAGAGCAGGAGGCTTGAGTTTCCCCCAGCGATGGAGGAATCCAAGCTTTCCACACACCCTGGCCAGCCTAGGCCTCCACTCAAGGCTACAAAGTTTCAATTGTAGAAGATAAATAAATACCAACAAAAATGGTAGCAGCCATGGAGCTGGACAGAGCAGGAGGCTTGAGTTGCCCCCATTGATGGAGGAAGCCAAGCTTTCCACACACCCTGGCCAGCCTAGGCCTCCACTCAAGGCTACAAAGTTTCAATTATAGAAGATAAATAAATCCCAACAAAAATGGCTGCTGCCACAGAGCAAGCAGGTGGCTTGGCTCTGCTCAAGGCTACAAAGTTTCAATTATAGAAGATAAATAAATCCCAGATACCAGGGCCTCTGCTTGGGTTGCTGGGGGGCGTGGCCAGCCTGAAAACCACCACAAGACCCTCGCCCAGGCCTCCCCATGCCTCAAGGGAACCCCCACCCTGATCTAGGACACCCTTCAGGGCAAATCAGCCAGCCCCCACCCATGCACCAGGCCTCTATCCTATCTAATAAAAGAGTAATATGCAAATTGACCATCACTCCAACACACAAGATGGCTGCCCCCATGTGGTCAGAGATGACTGCCTCCATGTGGACACAAGATGGCCACCACAAGATGGCCAGCAGGGGAGGGCAGTTGGGAGGGACCAGGCCTGCAAGGGAGGGCAGTTGGGGGTGATCAAGCCTGCAGGGGAGGGCAGTTAGGGGTGACCAGGCCAGCAGAGAAGGGAAGTTGGGGGCGACTGGGACTGCAGGGAAGGGCAGTTGGGGGGAACCCAGGCCTGCAGGGGAGGACAGTTGGGGGGGACCAGGCCTGCAGGGGAGGGCAGTTAGGGGTGACCAGGCCTGCAGGGGAGGGCAGTTAGGGGCAAACAGGTTGGCAGGGGAGCAGTTAGGCATCAATCAGGCTGGCAGGGGAGTGGTTAGGGGGTGATCAGGCTGGAAGGCAGAAGCAGTTAGGGGCAATCAGGAAGGCAGGCAGGTGAGCATTTGGGAGCCAGCAGTCCTGGAATGTGAGAGGGATCCAAGATTGGAGAGGGTTCAGGCTGGGCGGAGGGACACCCCCCCCATGCACAAATTTTGTGCACTGGGCCTCTCGTTGATTATAATAGAGAAAAAAATGGCAGCAACCTAAATGTCCATCAATATGTAAGTGAATATATTCACCAATATGAACCATAATTTAGAATCATTTAAATATAGTTCATCAATATCTATAATAATAAAAGTATAATATGCTAAATAGATCAGATAGCCAAACAACCTTCTGGATGTCATTCTGGACATCCTTCTGCACAAAGCAGTGTTGGAGGGGGCGGAGGCAGAGGTGATTGGGTGTCATCAGGCAGGCATGCGAGCAGTCAGGGGTGATCAGGCAGGCAGGCGCATGGTTAGGGGTGATCAGGCAGGCAGGCAAGCGAGCAGTTGGGAGCCAGTGGTTGCCGATTGTGAGAGGGATGTCCGACTGCCAGTTTAGGCCTGATCCTACAAGAATCCCTGCGGGATTGGGCCTAAACCAGCAGTCAGATATACCCCAAGGGGTCCCAGATTGTAAGAGGGTGCAGGCTGGGCTGAGGGACCGCCCCCCCCCGTACAAATTTCGTGCACCAGGCCTCTAGTAATAAATAGAACTATAGGAAGAGATTAACCAAGGAGTTTATATGCATATATGACTAATCCATGGACACAGAAAATAGTGCAATGAAGGCCTGGGGGTGGAGAGCAGGAAAGAAGCAGAAGGGATCAATGAGGAATAAAAGACGGAACATCTGTAATACTTTCAATAATAAGATAAATTTAAAAGTATATAATTGAGAATAAAAAATGAATATTTAAACTTCCTAAAAAAGCATACTATATAGCTATTGAAAAGAATGGGGTAAATGATGTGTACAGATACAGAAAGATGTCTACAACATAAGTTTATTTGATGAAAGCAATCTATACTAATAAAAGAGAAATATGTAAATTGACCATCACTTCACAACGGCCACATCCAATCAGGAGTAAGTATGCAAATTAACCTGACAAAGCCGGCGGCGGCCCCGCCCCCCAGCTGCTCTGAGTCTCTGGGCAGCGCACCTCCTCAGGGCCTCTCTGCTGTGCTCCACATCTGTCAACAATCCTTGCAGCCTCCCTATGGCCCAGCCCTGGGCCACAGAGGCAACCCTCTGGTGCCTGAGGTGGTAGCTCACGGTGTTTGGCATCTCCCTCTACCCTACCACTGCCCCGCTGCTCTGGTAAACAAAACTCTAGCATTGGAGCAGCCCTGCAGGTCGGGTCATGCACAGGAGCTCGCTCGGTGCACAGTTAGTGTGCCCCGAGAGCCCCGGTCCAGCCAAGGAGCTATGGTGGTGGCTGTGGTGGCAGTGGCAGGCAGCTCAGCTTTGTTTTGAATAGATGAAAGAGGCCACCTACACAGTAACCCAAATTATCAGATCTCCCTCCTCCCTATCTTGCCAAATCAAGAGGGGAGGGGCAATGGGTGTGGAGGGCGGGTGGGCAGGAGGCAGAGGGCAGAGGAGGAAGAGGATGAGGAAGGGGACCAGTTGCATCCCACTTTCACAATGGGAAAGTGAAACGCACTAGTGCACCCAACCTCTCCAGTCCTCCCCACCTGCCTCACTCCCCCCACCTCTTCCCCTCTGCGCCTCCCCGGGAGCACCAGCGCTGCACAGAGGAACTCTCCGGAGAAGGAGGGCGAGGAGGAAGCAGCGCCAGAGCGCGCAGGGCTTGCCACTGCCACCGCCGCTGCACAGGCTGCCAGAGTGAGCCCACTGTTTGCCGGCAGCCAGGGAAAGGAAGGCCTATTCTTGCACAAATCTTCATGCATCGGGCTTCTAGTTTTTAAATAGAATGAATAATATGAGTCCATTTAATAATAAGCAAATAAGTTAATATATGCATAGTACAACTCTGTGCAGGGCAAATGAGAAACTGTAATTTATGGGGTGAGTTTATGGGGGATTTTCATTTTCTCCTAATAAGGAGGATTTCATCAATCCTACATTGGCTACTTATTAAGGCATGGGACATCATATAAGTTATTTTATCTCTCTTGCCTCAGTTGTCATATGTAATAGAAAACTAAAAGGTGTATATATTTCATGGGGTTTTCTTTACAACAAAATGAAAATGCATGTTTTGCTCAGTTAATGTTGGCTATTCTACTTTGTATTTCTCTAATTTTTAACAATTTTCATGCATTGTTCCTGAAACCAGAAAAAAAGTAGAAAAATAGGCTAAATATTATGTTACTAAATAATGAATGGCTTAACAATGAGATCAAGGAAGAAATAAAAAGCTACCTACCTTGAAACAAATGAAAGTGAGAATACAACAACCCAAAACCTATGGTATACAGTGAAAGCAGTCTTAAGAGGACAATTAATAGCATTACAGACGTATCTCTTAAAACAAGAAAAATGTCAAATAAGCAATCTAACTTTATATTTAAAGGAACTGGGGAGAAATACACACACACACACAGACAAAGCCCAAAGTGAGTAAAATGAAGGAAATAATAAAGATCATAGGAGCATTAAACAAAATAGAGTCTAAAAGCACAATACTAAACATCAATGAAATGAAGACCTGGTTCTTTGAAAACATAAAGAAGATTGACAGACATCTAATCAGACTCATCAAGAAGGAAAGAGAGCAGGCCCAAATAAATTTAAAAAAAGAAATGAAAGTAAAGAAGGCACAAAAGACACCAAAAATTCCAAAGTATTATAACAAAATATTATGAACAATTATATGCCATCAAATTGGACAATCTATAAGAAATGGATAAATTCCTAGATACAGACAAGTAATATGAATAGTTGACAACGAATTAAATTTAAGCAGTAATTTTAACCTTTCCCCTCCCCCCAAAAAATAAAAGGGAATGGATTCACAGATGAATTTTACCAAACATTCAAAAAAAATTAACACCCATAAATCTCAAAATATTTCAAAAATTCAAAAAGAGGAAAATCTCCCAAGGTCATTTTATGAGGCCAGCATTATCGTAATCTTAAAACCTGATAAAGACACTACAAAGAAAGAAAATTATAGGCCAATATCTCTGATGAATATAGATGCTAAAACACTCAACAAAATATTACCGAACTGAATCCAGCAATACATTAAAAAGATCAGACACCATGATTAAGTGGGATTTTTCCTGAGGATGAAAGTTTGGTAAAATATTTGCAAATCAATAAATGTGATACACCATATAAAGAAATGGAGGATAAAAATCACATGACTACATTAACAGACACAGAAAAAGCATTGGACAAAATCCAGCACCCATTTTTTAATTAAACTAAATTTATTGGGGTGACATTTGTTAACACATTATATAAATTTCAAGAGTATAATTCTATAATATATCATCTGTATTTGGCACTGTGTGCTCATCACTAATTTTTAAAAAATCTTTGTTGTTGAGATTATGACAGATTTCCCTCTTTTATCCCCCTTCCCCCCTCCACCAAGTTCCTGCCCAATCCCAGGGCTTCACCACCTTAATGTCTGTGTCCATAGGTAATGAATATATGCATACATGACCTTTGTTTAATCTCCCCCCACCCCCTTCCCTCTGAAAATCATTAGTCTGTTCCATTTTCATGCCTCTGATTCTATTTTACTCTCAAGTTTATTCTGTTCATTAGATTTCTTATTCGTTCATTTTGATTTCTGGATTAAATTGTCCATAGGTATGTATTTGTTGCTATTTTGTTGTTCATATTTTTTGTCTCGTTCTTTGTCTTCTTCTTTCTCTTCTTAAAGAATACCCTTCAACATCTCATATAATATTGGTTTGGTGGTGATGAACTCTTTTAGCTTTTTTTTTTTCTGTGAAGCTCTTTATATGACCTTTAATTCTAAATGATAGATTTGCTGGGTAGAGTAATTTTGGTTGTAGGTCCTTGCTATTCATCACTTGGAATATTTCTCGCCACTCCTTTCTGCCCTGCATAGTTTCTGTTGAGAAATCGGCTGACAGCATATGGGCATTCCCTTGTAGGTAACTAACTGCTCTTCTCTTGATGCTTTTAAGATTCTCTCTTTGTCTTTAACCCTTGACATTTTAAGTATGATGGATCTTGGTCTAGTCCCTTTTGGTCTAGTCTTCCTCTTATTTGGGACTCTCTGTGCTTCCTGTACTTGTAAGTCTATTTCTTGCACCAGGTAGGGGAACTTTTCTGTCATTATTTCTTCAAATAGGTTTTCAATAGCTTGCTCTCTCTCTTCTTCTGGAACCCCCATAATGTGAATGTTGGTATGCTTGAAGTTGTCTCAGAGGCTCCTTATATTTTTGGATTCTTATTTCTTTTTGCTCTTCTGGTTAGGTGTTTTTTACTTCCTCATATTGCAAATCATTGATTTGATTCTCAGAATCCTCTACTGTTGAATTCCTGTATATTCTTTATTCAGTCAGTGTATGCTAATTTTTAACTGGTCCTTTTCCTTTTTTTTTTTTTTTTTTTTGCATTCACACTACGATCCTTAAAAGGCTCACTAAATCCCTTGGAGGTTTCTAGAAATTCTTGAGTAACCTTATAACCATGATTTTGAACTCTATATACAGTAGTTTACTTTCTTCCATTTCTTTCATTTGTGACATGTTTCTTTGTCTGCATTTTGGCTGCTTCCCTATGTTTGATAATATGTATTGGGTAGAGTTGCTATGTCTCCTTGAGTTGGTAGAGTGGCCTTGTGTAATAGGTGTCCTATAGGGCACAGTGGCTCAGTCTCCCCAGTCACCTGAGCTGGGAACTCTGGGTAAACCGCTTTGTGGGCTGTGAGCAGTCTTTTTATAGTTGAGACTTGATTGCTGCTGGTGTCATTGGGAGAAATTGACCTCCAGGCCAATTGGCTGTGGGGACCAGCTGTGACTACAGTGGGAGAGCTACTGTGCAGGAGATACCCCTATGGAGAACAACTTGCTTCAGAGGCGCTTTGGTGGTCACTGTGTATGCCCCTTGTGTTTGTCACTTATGGATGTGTAGAGTTATAATCTGGTATGGTCTGACACTGACCACTGGGTAAACTGGCCCTTGGGTCTCCAGGGAGGTGCAAAGTCAGCCACTGCCTGGGGCCACTTTGCAGAAACTATAGAGAAACCTGCAGATTCCTCCTCTTTGTATGGGGTTTGAAAGTGCCCAGATGAGGCCCAGCTATGAAGCAAGACAGGCTGGTATTGGTGCTGGGTCTTGGGCCTTTTATTGATAGGTTTGGGGCTCCCTGACACAACTGCAGCTTGTTTGAGAGATTTTAGCCTGGGCAAGGACATGCCATTCATATGCAAAAGCTTGAGCAGGGTTGTAAATTGGATAAAACAGGGTGTTAGGGAATCATCAGGACAGAACAAACAGAAATGGATGCCAGTCAGCCCTGGGACTGGGGAGGTCCCAGCATAGGAACAATGATTCCTGTGAGCACCTCCATCCTGGAGAAAGCCACCCCTGAGTTCCTGCCGTGATGCCAGACAATCCAGTTCCTCCTCATATGTGTCTGTGTCCCCCAAAGCCTCATTCTGGTGCTGGAGCTCAGAGGAAGCAGGATCATACAAGCTCAGTTCATGGTGCTGGCCTTTTAGGAGGAACAGTGGGGTCTCCAAAAGCCTCTGTGTCACTGAGCCCCAATCCATACTGGTTTTTACAGCCTGTAGTTACAGAGACTTCTCTTCTTAGCTCAGAGACCCTGGGCTGGGGGTCTGGTGTGGGGCTGGGACCCCTTGCTCCTCCAGGCAGCCTCCACAGAGACTATCTCCCTCCTGATTAAAAAAGCAGCACAGAGGACTGAAGATGGCTGCCGATGGCAAGGTAGACTGCAAGATAGTGTGTGAGTGAGAGAACGAAAGGAGAGTGTGTGGACATATGGGGAGTGTATATTTGTGGGTGAGGGACAGCTATAGTCCAAAGGACTGTTGGGGTCTGCCAGACCAGGTTCCCCTGACTGGGCAGCCTCCACTGCTGCTGACATCTCTCCCAGAGCAACTGGCTCTGCTGTGGAGACTGCGCCATCTTGAAGGTGAGAGTGGCTGTGATCGGAAGCCTATACATCCTGGGACTCTACAATCACAACAACCAGGAACTCAAGCAGTATGAATATGCGGACTCCTGGATGAGCTCTGCACCTTCTCACAGAAAAGTCAGATTTCAACTAGGGAAAGGTGAGGTCTGCAATCCAGGCTGGAAGAGAGAAATGCTCGCAGTGGGACTAGAGGTTCAGAGGAAGTCTGTGCCCCACAAAATCCGCGGGTGTTGGGGCCAGCGTGATCCACAAATGCGGTAGGGGATCCACAGTGCTGCTGGCAGAAGGGAATTCTAAAAATCAATCCATAGCTGGACTGGGCAGAAAAAGGCAGCTTGAAGTTTTACCAGAGTGCCAACTTCTTAGTGCCAGGGGAAAAAAAGACATGCACAGAGAAGTTCACAGAGTTGTGCTAAGTGCTGGAGGGTAAAAGTCGCGAGTTCGAGCACTTACTCTGGCTCTTTTGTTTTCTTTATTTAAATCCTTGTCTTTGATTACTAAGCCCAGTACATAGGATCACCCAATTAAAAACACTCTCAGAGACTGCAGGGGAAAGTTGTATTTGTGGAACCTGGGGATCAGAGTGGGGAGTAACTATCAGAGAACCAGCTCTGGGGCAGTTCATTCTCCCAAACCAGTATCAAGTGTGACAGGGAAAACAAAATCAAAATACTGGCTAGAGAGGACTTATAGCCCCAGAGGTCAATACAGAAACACTGCCAGTCAGGAGTTTAATCACAAATTGACTCTTGTGTAAACACAAATAAAGGCAGTCTAAAAAACAAAGAAATACTGCCTGCTTGAAAATCAGGACTGTGGCTTGCAACACAGAGGAGCAGTGGAAAGGAGGGAACTTCAACACTGTCCAAACTACCTGACAGGAAAGGTGTGCCAAACAGAACAGTAGAGGAAGTGAATGACCTTCACGACTGTACAATTTATTTTTCATCTTTTACTTAAGAAACTATTTTTTTCTCTTTTCCTCACTTGATTTTAACTTTTTAATTATTATATTTTTATTTTAATCAGTATTATTACTACTACTATTTTACTTTTTTTCAAAGTGTCATTTTATTTTTTCTTTATTTTATTTATTTTATTTTATTTTATTTTATTTTGAGATTAGTGTCCTACATCCTATTTTCATTTAGCATCATATTACTCTATCTCAGCTTTACCCATATGCCAACACTCTCTTCCTCACTTTTCCCCTTTTGTGTCCTGTTTCTCTTACACTATTCTTGCTTAAGATTTTCCCTATTTCTTTTTACCCCCTCTTAAAAATTAATTCTACTTATATATCTAATTTCTGGTCCCCTGTTCCAAGTCCATACACACCTCTCTCTTCTCTTCCTTCACTATCCAAATTTTTTATTCTCTTTTCCCTTTTTTTGTTTGTTTTGTTGTTGATGTTATTGTTTCTTTTTTGTTGTTGTTGTTCTATTTTTCATTTTATTTTGTTTTGTTTTGCCTTGCTTTCTCTCTGCCCTATTGTTGTTGTTTGCTTGATTGTTGATTAGGTTGTGTGTGTTTATTCCTTGTTTGTGAGATTGTTTCTCTTTTTTTTTTGATTTTGGTTTTTGTTTTGTTTTAGTTTTTGTTTGTTTTTTTTGCTTCTGTTTTTCCTCTCCTTGCTTGTTATTAGTTGTTGTTTGTAGTATGCATTCATCTCTGGGTTTTTGTTGTTTGCATTTTTTGGGATTAGTTGTTGTTCGATTGGAGTTTTCTCCCCACATAAATAGTCTTCCCCCCTTCTTCTTTCTTTTCTCTATTACTGCTTTTCTTTTTCTCAATATCAATTTTGCACTCTTTTTTTTCTTATCCCCTAATTCCCTTTTCTATGATGGGGTTATTAATATCGTGAATACATTTGTGCTCAGTGCCTTGTGCATTGTGCCTTGTTGTGTTGTATTTTGTGCCTTTAAATCAATGCAGGAGAGAGAGAACTACATAACTAGACACCTGGAGAAGAGAGATCATGGGGAGACAAAGAAACAGCCCACATATGAAAGAAAAGGAGGCATCACCAGAAAAGGAGGTAAACGAAATGGAGGCAAACAACATGTCAGAAAAGGAATTCAGAGAAATGGTCATAAGGTTTCTGAAAAGAATGGAAGACAAATTCAACAATATGTGTAAGAATCAAGAGAAAATGAAGAAGAACCAAGAAATGAAAAATGGCATCACTGCTATAAGGAACTCAATAGAAAGCACAAACAGTAGATTAGAAGAAGCAGAGTACCACATCAGTGAGCTAGAAGACAAGGTAGGAAAAAATACCCAAGCAGAGCAATATCTAGAAAAAAAAAAAACTTAAAAAACAGGAGGAGAGACTAAGGGAACTTTGGGACAACACAAAACGAAACAACATCCACATAATTGGGGTACCAGAAGGAGAGGAAACTGAGCAAGGAAGAGAAAACCTGTTTTAAGAAATAATGACAGAAAACTTCCCTGATATAGGGAAGAAAAAATTCATGCAAATCCAAGAAGCTCACAGAGTCCCAAACAAAATGAACCCCAAAAGACTGATGCCAAGGCACATTATAATTAAATTGGCAAACATCAACAACAAAGTAAGAATCTTAAAAGCAGAGAGAGAGACAGAAAGTTACCTACAAAGGATCCCCCATCAGACTAGTGACTGATTTCTCAACAGAAACACATCAGGCCAGAAGGGAATGGAATGAGATACACAAAGTCATGCAAAGGAAGGGTCTGAATCCAAGAATACTGTACCTATCAAGGCTTTCAATCAAAATTGAGGGTGAAATAAGGAGCTTCACAGACAAAAAAAGACTAAGGGAGTCTATTACCACCAAACCATCAATGCAAGAAATGCTAAAGCGTCTGCTGTAAAAAGAAGAAATAGGAAGGGAAGAAGGAACACAGGGATAAAGAATAAAAATGATGACAAACAAGTACCTACCAATAAAAATTTTAATTGTAAATGAATTAAATGCCCCAATCAAAAGATATAGGGTTCCTGAGTGGATAAGAAAACATGACCCATATATCTGCTGTCTACAGGAAACCCACCTCAGAACAAAGGACTCACACAGACTGATGGTGAAGGGATGGAAAAAGGTTTTTCAGGCAAATGGAAATGAAAAAAAGCTGGCGTAGAAATACTTATGCCTGACAACTTACATATCGAAGTGAAGGACATAACAAGAGATAAGGAAGGCCACTTCAATAATAAAGGGAGCAATCCAACAAGAAGGTATAACTCTGGTAAACATATACGCACCCAATACAGGAGCACCCAAATACATAAAAATAACTTCTGTAGGATATCAAGGGAGAGATTGACAGCAATACAGTCATATTAGGGAACTTTAATGCCCCACTATCACCATTGGACAAATCCTCTAAACAAAAAATCAACAAAGAAACATCAATCCTAAATGACTCACTAGATCAGATGGAATTGACATGTTCAGAACATTTCACCCCAAATCCACAGAATGTACATTCTTCTCAATTGCACATGGGTGATTTTCAAAGATAGACCATATATTGTGTCACAGCAAAGTGTCTTTAAATTCAAGAAGATAGAAATCATATCAAGCATCTTCTCAGATAACAATGGCATAAAACTAGAAATCAATTACAATAAAAACAACAAAAAAAATCAAACAACCCAAGGTTAAATAGGATGATATTAAACAATGACTGGGTTACCACAGAGACCAAAGAAGAAATAAAAAACATCATGGCAACAAACAACAATGAAAACACAACAATCCAATATTTATGGGGCACAGTGAAAGCGTCTTGAGAAGGAAGTTCACAGCTCTACAAGCCAACCTCAAAAACAAGAAACAATGGTAATAAATTATCTAACCCTACAACTCAAAAAATGAGAAAGAGAGAAACAAGAAAAGCACAGTGTATGCAGAAGGAAGGAAATAATAAAGATCAGAGCAGAGGTAAATGACATAGAGACCAAAAAACAGTACAAAAGATCAACAAAACCAAAAGCTGGTTCTTTGAAAGGATAAACAAGATTGATGAACCTCTATCCAGGCTCACCAAGAAGCAAAGAGAGAGGACCCAAATAAACAAAGTCAGAAATGAAAGAGGTGAAATAACAACCTATCCCACAGAAATACAAACAATTATGAAAAAATTCTATGAACAACTCTATTCCAACAAAATGGACAACCTAGGTGAACTGGACATATTCCTAGAAAAATACAAGCTCCCAAAACTCAACCAAGAAGAATAAAAAAATATGAATAGGCCAATAACTACCAAAGGAATTGAAACAGTGATAAAAAATCTTCCAGAAAACAAAAGCCTTGGTCTGGACAGCTTTAAAAGGATGTTCTACCAAGCATTCAAAGAAGAAGTAAAACCTACCCTCCTCAGACTATTCAAAAAAATTCAAGAGGAAGGCACAATTCCAAGCTCTTTCTATGAAGCCAGCAATACCCTAATCCCAAAACCAGATAAAGACACCACAAAAAAAGAGAACTATAGGCCAATATCCTTGATGAACATAGATGCTAAAATCCTCAACAAAATTCTAGCAAATCAGATTCAGCAATACATTAGAGAAAGATCATACACCATGACCAACTGTGATTAATTCCAGGGATGCAAGGGTGGTACAATATCCGCAAATCAATAAATGTGATACATCACATAAACAAATTGAGAGACAAACCCACATAATCATATCAATTGATGCAGAAAAAGCATTTGAAAAATCCAACACCCTTCCTTGATAAAAACTCTCAGCAATGTGTGAATAGAGGGATCATACTTCAACATAATAAAAGACTTATATGACAAACCTACAGCCAACATTATATTCAATGGGCAAAAACTAAACCCATTTCCGCTAAGAACAGAAACAAGACAAGGATGCCCACTTTCACCATTTCTGTTCAACATAGTTCTAGATGTACTAGCCATAGCGATCAGACAAGAAGAAGAAATAAAATGCATCCAAATTGGAAAAGAAATAAAACTGTCCTTATTTGCAAATGATATGATATTATACATAGAAAACCCCCCAAAGACTCCATAAAAAAACTACTAGACCTAAAAAATGAATTTGGCATCGTAGAAGGATATAAAATTAACACCCCCAAATCTATGGTCTTTTTATTTTTTAAAATACATTTTTATTGATTTTAGAGAGGAAGGGAGGAGGATAGAGAGAGATTGAAACATCAATGATGAGAGAGAATCATTGAACACCTGCCTCATGCATGTCCCCTACTGGGGATTGAGCCCACAACCCAGGCATGTGCCCTGGACTGGTATCAAACCTGGGACGCTTCAGTCCGCAGGCCAACACTCTATCCACTCAGCCAAACTGGCTAGGGCTCTATGGCCTTTTTATATACCAATAATGAACTCACAAAAAAAGAAATGAAAAAAAAATCCCATTTACCATTGCAACAACAACAACAACAAAAATAAGATACCTAGGAATAAAATTAACCAAGGATGTAAAAGACCTGTACTCAGAAAACTACAGGATGTTTAAAAAAGAGCTAGAGGAAGACATAAACAAATGGAAGAACATATCATGTTCATGGATTGGTAGAATCAACATCATTAAAATGTCCATACTACCTAATGCAATCTATAGATTGAATGCAATAGCTATTAAAATGCCAATGGCATATTTCAAAGATCTAGAACAAACTCTCCAAAAATTCATCTGGAATAAAAAAAGACCCTGAATTGCCACAACTATCCTGAGAAAGAACAAAGTTGGAGGGATTACAATACCAGACATCAAACTATATTACCAAGCCACGGTTCTCAAAACTGCCTGGTACTGGCACAAGAACAGACATATAGACCAATGGAACAGAATAGAGGACCCAGAAATTGACCCATGCCATTATACTCAATTAATATTTGACAAAGGAAGCAAGAGCACACAATGGAGCCAAAACAGCCTTTTTTAATAAATAGTGCTAGGAAATTTGGTCAGATACAGGCAAAAAAATGAAATTAGATCACCAACTTACACAATACACAAAAACAAACTGAAAATGGCTAAAGGACTAGAATGTAAGACGGGAAACCATAAAAATCCTACAAGACTCCATAGGCAGCAAAATTGCAAACATATGTCATAGCAATATCTTTACAGACACAGATCCTAGGGAAAGAGAGACTAAGGAGAAAATAAACAAATGGGACTACATCAAAATAAAAAGCTTTTGCACAGCAAAAGAAACCATCAACAAAACAACAAGAAAGCTCACTGCATGGGAGAACATATTTGCCAATGTTATCTCTGATAAGGGTTTAATCTCCAACATTTACAGGGAGCTCATACAACTTAACAAAAGGAAGATAAACAACCCAATCAAAAAATGGGCAAAGGACCTAAATAGACACTTTTCGAAAGAGGACATTCAGAAAGCCAAGAGAGACATGAAAACATCCTCAAAGTCACTAATCATCCAAAAGATGCAAATCAAAACAACAATGAGGTACCACCTCACACCTGTCAGAATGGCTATCATCAACAAATCAACAAATAACAAATGCTGGAGAGGATGCAGAGAAAAAGAACCCGCCTTTACTGCTGGTGGGAATGCAGACTGGTGCAGCCATTGTGGGAAACATTATGGCGTTTCCTCAAAAATTTAAAAATGGAATTGCCATTTGACCAGTAATTCCACTTCTAGGAATATATCCCAAGAAACTAGAAACACCAATCAGAAAGGTTATATGTACCCCTATGTTCATAGCAGCACAATTTACAATAGCTAAGATTTGGAAACAGCCTAAATGCCCATCAGCAGATGAGTGGATTAGAAAACGATGGTACATCTACACAATAGAATACTATGCTGCTATAAAAAAGAAGAAATTCTTACCATTTGTAGTAGCATTGATGGAACTGGAGAGCATTATGCTAAGTGAAATAAGCTAGGCAGTGAAAGAAAAATACCACATGATCTCAATCATTTATGAGTAATAAAGATCATTATTACCTGATGAACAAAAAGATAGATACAGAGGCAGAGAAGCATCGAGCAGACTGTCAAATTACAGTGGGAAGCCTGGGGAGTGTTGGGGGCGGGGGGAGGTAAGAGATCACCTGAAGGACTTGTATGCATGCATATAAGCATAACCAATGGACACAAGACACTGGGGAGAGGGGTGAAGGTATGTGCCGGGGGGTAGGGGATTCCAGGGGAAAGTCAATGGGGGAAAAGAGGAGACATATGTACTACTATTTGTAATACTTTAAACAGTAAAATAAAAAAAATAAAATAAAAAAACAACAACAAAGCAGCACATAAGGGTGACAGACCAGTCTGTTCCGCACCTTGGCACCTCCTATAAGTCTCAGAGTTCTTTCTTCTTTATTTCTCTAGTTGTAGGACTTTCATTCAGCCAGCTTCCTGGCAGGTTTGGATGATTGTTCTGTATTTTAGTTGTTATTTTTATGTGATTGTGGGAGATGGTGAGTACAGGCTTTTGCCTATGCCCTCATCTTTGTTCCCTCCCCCAGCACCCATATTTGATAAGAACTCTCAGCTAAGTGGATAGAGAGAACATACATCAACATAATAAAGACCATATATGGTGCAGCCACTGTGGAGAACAGTATGGAGTTTCCTCAAAAAACTGAAAATGGAACTCCCATTTGACCCAGTAATCCCACTCCTGGGAATATACCCGAAGAAACTAGAAACACCAATCAGAAAGGATATATGCACCACTATGTTCATAGCAGCACAATTTACAATAGCTAAGATTTGGAAACAGCCTAGGTGCCCATCAGCAGATGACTGGATCGGAAAACTGTGGTACATCTACACAATGGAATACTATGCTGCCATAAAAAGAAGGAATTCTCATCATTTGCAGCAACCTGGATGGAATTGGAGAACATTATGCTAAGTGAAATAAGCCAGTCAATGAAAGAAAAATACCACATGATCTCACTCATTTAGGGATAGTAAAGATCATTAACAAAAAGATAGATACAGAGACAGTAAAGCATCAAACAGTCTTTCAAATTACAGGGGGAAAGTTAGGGAGAGGTGGGGGAGTTATGAAATCAAACGAAGGACTTGTATGCATGCATATAAGCATAAACAATGGACGCAAAACTCTGGTGGGGGAGGGCATGTGTGGGCGTGGGGTGGGGGGGTAATGGTAAGATATGTACACATATAATACCTCAATAAAAAAATATTAAAAAAATAAAAAAAAGACCATATATTACAAACCAACAGCCAACATCATACTCAATGGGCAAAACTAAAACCATTTCCCCTAGAGGTCAGGAAAAAGACAGAGAGGTTCCCTTTCACCACTCTTATTCAACATAGTACTAGAAGTTGTAGCCACAGCAATCAGACAAGGAGAAAAAAAAAAAGAAAGCATTGCCGAAACTGATTTGGCTCAGTGGATAGTGTTGGTCTGTGGACTGAAAGGTCCCAGTTTCGATTCTGGTCAAGGGCATGTACATTGGCTGTGGGCATATCCCCGGTAGGGGGTATGCAGGAGGCAGCTGGTCGATGTTTCTCTCTCATCGATGTTTCTAGCTCTCTATCCCTCTCCCTTCCTCTCTGTAAAAAATCAATAAAATACACTTAAAAAAATAGAAAGCATTCAAATTGGAAAGGAGGAAGTAAAACTGTCATTATTTGCAGGTGACATGATATTATATATACTGGTAGAAAACTTTAAAGACTCCCCCTAAAAAGCTGCTAAATATAATAAGTGAATTTGTCAAAGTAGCAGGACACAAAATTAATATTGAGAAGTCGGTGGTATTTTAAAAAGTATATTTAATTGATTTTTAAAGAGAAAGGAAGAGAGATATATATAAAGAGAAACTTCCATGTTAGAGTAAAACATCCATTGGCTGCCTCCTGCACGCCCCTTACCTGGGTTCGAGCCCACAACCTGTGCAGGTGCCCTGACTAGGAATCAAATGGACAAACTTTTGGTGCATGGGGTGACACCCAACCAACTGAGCCACAACCGGCCATGATGGGTGGCATTTTTATACACCAATAGTGAGCTATCGAGGGAGAAACTAAGTAAACGATCCCATTTACCATTGCAACAAAAATATTGATACTTAGGAATAAACTTACCCAAAGAGGTAAAATACTTATACTCAGAAAACTACAGGACGTTGAAAAAAAAGATAGAAGAAGATATACTAGTAAACAAGTGGAAGCATATACTGTGCTAATAGATTGGAAGAATTAACATGGTTAAAAAGTCCCTATTACACAATGCAATCTGTACATTCAATGCAATCCTTATTAAAACACTAATGACATATTTCACAGATCTGAAACAAATACTCCAAAAATTTATATGAAACCAAAAAAGACCCTGAATAGCTGCAGCAATCTTGAGAAAGAAAAACAAAGTTGCAGGAATCACAATACCAGATATCAAGTTATACTACAAAGTCTCTGTACTCAAAACAACCTAGTACTGGCACAAGATCAGGCATATAGAACAATGGAACAGAACAGAGCCCAGAAGTAAGCCCATGCCTTTATGGTCAATAAATATTTGACAAAGAAGGAAAGAGCATACAATGAAGTAAGGGCAGTCTCTTCTATAAATGGTGTTGGGAAAATTGGACAGGTACATGCAAAAAAATGAAACTAGACCACCAACTTATACCATACACAGAATAAACTCAAAATGGATAAAAGACTTAAATGTAAGTCACAAAACCATAAAAGTCATAGAAGAAAACTGATGTAGCCACTGTGGAAAACATTGTGACATTTCCTCAAAAAATTAAAAATGTAACTGCCATTTGCCCCAGTGGTCCTACTTTTGGGAATATATCCTAAGAATTCTGAAATACTAATTTAAAAAACACACAGATGTACCCCTATGTTGTAGCAGCACAATTCACAATAGCAAAAATCTGGAAACCTCCAAAGTGCCCATCAGTAGATCATTGAATAAAAAGCTGTGGTACATCCACACCATGGAATACTACATAAATGTAAAAAAAAAAAAAAAAAAAAAAAAAAAACTCTTACCTTTTGTGACAGTATGGATGGACCTGGAGATTATCATTCTGAGTGAAATAAGCCAGTCAGAGAAAGGCAAATACAATATGATATCACTTATATGTGGAATCTTATGAGCAAAATAAACTGATGAACAAACCAGAAATAGAGGCATGCATACATAGAAATGACTGACAGTTGTCAAAGGGATTGGGTGAGGGGGGACTAGATGAAAGAAGGTGAAGGGATTAGTCAGAGAACATATATGCCTAACCCATAGGTACAGACAACAGTGTGGTGATGGCCAGAGGGAAGGGGGGATGGGCAGGGGGGCAGGTAGAAGTGGGCAAACGGGGAAAATTGCTACATCTGTCATAGTATCAATAAAAATAAAGTTTAAAAAATAGATAATTCACATTTAGATAATGATTTGATGACTTTGTCATAGTAACAAGCAAGGTCAGGAAATATTGTATAAAACCTTTCTATGGGGAGCAGAATATTTAGTAACCTGAAAAGAAGTTCCCTGGATGGGAAAACTTTATATCTCTACTAGAGGCCCAGTGCACAAAATTTGTGCACGGGGAGTGGGTGCCCCTCAGCCCAGCCTGCACCCTCTCCAATCTAGGACCCCTCAGGGGATGTCCAACTGCTGGTTTAGACCCAATCCCTGTGGACATCCCTCTCACAATCCAGGACTGCTGGCTCCTAACCACTCACCTGCTTGCCTGCCTGATTGCCCCTAACCACTCTTCCTGCCAGCCTTATAGCCTCCTAACTGCTCCCCAGCTGGCCTGATTGATGCCTAACTGCTCCCCTGTTGGCATGATCACCCCCAACTGCCTTCCCCTGCAGGGCTGAGGAGACTGGGGGATTCTAGCTGGATGAGGCGGGGCTGAGGGGACTGGAGGACTGAGGCTGAATGAGGCAGGGCTGAGGGGACTGGGGGACTGAGGCTGAATGAGGTGGGACTGAGGGGACTGGGGGACTCTGGCTGGATGAGGCAGGGCTGAGGGGATTAGGGGACTGAGGCTGGATGAGGCGGGGCTAGGGAAATAGGGGACTGAGGCTGGATGAGGCAGGGTTGAGGGCACTGGGGGACTCTGGCTGGATGAGGCAGGGCTGAGGGGACTGGGTGCCACCATCTTGTGGCTGTGGGCACTGACATCTTGTGAGGGCATGATGGTCAATTAGTATATTCTCTTTTTATTAGATAGGATTCTTAGAGATTATTGGAAACTGAAGTATTTTTACATGCATTATCCCAACTCTGTCAGTTGTTAACATCACTCTATAGGTGAAATAAGGGCTCTGAAGTTAAATAATTTGCTCAGGGTCACACATAGTGGAACAAGAAATCTTACCCTGTTTTGTGTGATTCTAAGTTTGTGCTCCTTCATATTGCACAATAACATCCAGATTAAATCAAGTGGAGAGTAAGCAAACATTCCCTGGTGTATTCCATTAAGTCCTTCGTACAGCTGTCACTTTTCACACACCTAGATCATTTCTTTAGGGATTGGAATGCAGAAGTGGGGCCACCCTATATTCTGTTCTGAGGCATTTCCAGATTGAGCCAAGAGTAACTATGTGTCCTGTTAAGTCATAGATTTTCACTGACACAGAGATTGAAAACCCTTGAGCAAACCAAATTCTTCTATTTCACTGGTTGGGGAGCAAAGCAGAAGTGGCAAAAGCTGACAAAGCCATTCTGGAACAGGGATACTGAAATGGACACAAATAATATTCTCTCATGAACATGGCAATGTAAATGTTCTAAAATTAACTCTGCTCTTATACTTTTTCCTATATTATCCTTAACTTAGAGATACTAGGTAGTATTTCTTTCTTTTATCTCTCTTCTTTCAGGTGACTCATTGTGTGGCTCTCTTGTCTTTATCCTCAGTCAAATTGCTTGTTGAGGTTTTGTGTACTTTATAGCCGGACTAATAAAAGTTTTTCTTCATTGACCTAGCTATCCCAGGTTTATCTTTAAATTTACACATTTACATCAAACATTCTATGTTGACCATCTTTCCTCAGTCCTCAAAGCTCTTCCAACTCTTCCTCATTATCTGGCTTTATCATCCAAGTTCATAAAGTTGGACTTAAATATTCTAGCAAAGGGTAGGTAAGAGTGGGAAATGCAAATACAACTTACTTATTTTTATTGTCTGCTTGAATGTGAGCAACATGATGAAGGAATTTTGTATATTATGTATTTTTGATATATCACAAGTACCTAGAACACTGCTTGGAAGCTGTAGGAAGCTCAGTAAATATTATGAATGAACATAATGAATGAATGAACATTCTAAGAACTTGTAGTTCATTCTCTTTCTTTCTAGTGTTCAAATAAGAATCAAACCTGCCCCTAAAGCTTGCAGGTCATGTATTCTAAGAAATAAGACCCTACATTTTTTTCTCAAAAAAAATGTTTCCTGTTTCTAAAACTGATCACTGCTAAAATTTGTTATTTTGTTCCTGTACTCATTCATTCAGTTGCTGAGTGCCTACTATGCGTTTGACCCTTAGCTGGTGCCAGAAATACAAAACTGAGTACAAAATATTATTGCTTGCAAGTGAGTCCAGAATCTAGAGTGGAACATAGACACAAAGCAACTAACTAGATTTCTAGACTGTATATAAGTGCCATGTTACCTATAATAAATAGTGCAGAAGCGAAAAGATGAGAGATGACCTTTAATTCTGTCATTTAATGTCACCTTTAATAGTGCCTTTAAATATCAATATAATATATCTTCCCTATGGCAGCTTAAGCCCATTAAAGTATTATCACAAAATTTGTTATTTTTAGCATAGCTCTTATGACTGCTAGCAAGTATGTCCCCTCCCACTAATATTCCTCCCAACCTTTTGTTCTGTATAACCTATAATTCCAGTTCCATTAACGTGCTTCAAAGATCATGGTCTCATGACCTTGATCACATTTTGAGAGTCCTTATGAGGTTTTCTTCCTAATGACTATTTTAGTAAGCTGTGATAGTTAACCTCATGATTGGGAAATTAGGAAATTAAAGTATTCTCAGAGGGTGTGCTGACTGAGATGGAGAAATTTCCTTGATGACATAATAGTGAAATCAGCCCTCCACCCTCATAGAGAATGGAACAACTAGGAAGATGTAGCAATAGAGTGAAGTTGGGGGACAGACAGGGCAGGTGAAAGAAACAACCAAGACAGACTTAAAAGGAATCACTGAATGCCCAGAGTTGCATAGGTCACTACCACATGCATTTCATTGATTGGTTTAGTCACTGTCATCTAGATGAAAAATGGTAATATTAAATTTATCACTATTCTACTTTGTAACACTGTTCCTGGATGGCATACTACTGAGGATGAGTCATGAATAGATAGATGTAAACGTACAGCTACCTGTGTCAAAACTGGCTTAATGGAACTGTATTGGTGTTGTATCATGTGAGGGGGTACAATACTTTTTTCAATATACATGGACCTTATAACTCATACACAGCTCTTTACCATCTTCACTTTGGAAGCCATTGCAAGAAAATGTTCCAGAGCCTTGCAGTTAATGACATTTCCAACTATCATCTCCATTTAATTGTTATAATCTCTCAAAGTGAGTGTTATATATCACAGAAATGTAAAAAAAAAAGAATTTTCAAGAGCACTTTCTTTTTCTAAAGGCTTAATAAATATTTTATATATATTTAAGTACTAGGAAGAAAAGTATACTTTTTACTCTATCTTGGGACATACACTGAGTGGCCAGATTATTATGATCTTGGAATGCATAATAATCTGGCCACTCAGTGTATATCCTATATGATAAAAGGCTAATATGCAAATTGTCCCCTCGACCAGGAGTTCGACCAGCAGGCAGGCTGGCCAATCACTCACGTCCTCTCCCCCTGGCCAGGCTGGCCAGACCCCACCCATGCACAAATTCATGCACCAGGCTTCTAATATATATATACTAGAGGCCCGGTGCACGAAATTCGTGCATGGAGGGGGGTTGTCCCTTAGCCCAGCCTGTACCCTCTCCAATCTGGGACCCCTCAAGGGTTGTCCCTGGGATCAGGCCTAAACGGGCAGTCGGACATCCCTCTCACAATCCAGGACTGCTGGCTCCCAGCTGCTTGCCTGCCTGCCTTCCTGATTGCCCCTAACTGCTTCTGCCTGCCTCTCACAATCCAGGACTGCTGGCTCCCAACTGCTTGCCTGCCTGCCTTCCTGATTGCCCCTAACCGCTTCTGCCTGCCAGTCTGATCACCCCCTAACCACTCTGCTGCCAGCCTGTTTGCCCCCAACTTCCCTCCTCTGCTGGCATGGTCACCCCTAACTGCCCTCTCCTGCAGGGTTGATCACCTCCAACTGCCCTCCCTTGCAGGCTTGGTCCCTCTCAACTGCCCTCCCTTGCAGGCCAGGTGCCTCCCAACTGCCCTCTCCTGCTGGCCATCTTGTGGTGGCCATCTTGTGTCCACATGGGGGCAGGATCTTTGACCACATGGGGGCAGCTATATTGTGTGTTGCAATGATGATCAATCTGCATAGTACTCTTTTATTAGATAGGATAGAGGCCTGGTACAGGGGTGGGGGCCAGCTGGTTTGCCCTGAAGGGTGTCCCGGATCAGGGTGGGGTACCCTGGGGGTGTGGGGCGGCCTGAGCGAGGGGCCTGTGGTGGTTTGCAGACCGGCCATGCCCCCTGGCAATGCAAGCAGAGGCCCTGGTATCTGGAATTTATTTTCCTTCTACAATTGAAACTTTGTAGCCTGGAGCAGAGCCAAGCCTGGGGCTCCCTCTGAGGCCCGAAGCCATTTGTGTTGGGGTTATAATTGAAACTTTGTTGCCTTAAGCAGGTGGGCCCGGCCAGGGTGTGTGGAAAGCTTTGCTTCCCCTGTTGCCGGCAGCAACCCTGGCCTGCTCTCCAAGCTCCATTCTGCCGCCATTTGTTTGAATTTGTTTACCTTCTATAATTGAAACTTTGTAGCTTGAGTGGAGGCTTAGGCCTGCAACGGCTGGCAGAAAGCTTGGCTTCCTTTGTTACCTAGGAAACCTTGCTCTCTGTGGCTGTAGCCATCTTGGTTTGGGTTAATTTGCATACTCGCTCTGATTGGATGGTGGGCGTGGCTTGTGGGCGTGGCTTGTGGGTGTGTCGGAGGTATGGTCAATTTGCATATTTGTCTATTATTAGATTATATATATGTATATGTATGTATATATATATATATATATAAGAGAGAGAGAGAGAGAGAGAGAGAGAGAGAGAGAGAGAGAGAGAGGCCAGATTATTATGCGTTCAGAGATCATAATAATCTGGCCATGCTGTGTCTGGTTGAAGATCTTCAAGGGTTGGTTTGGTTCTAATTTCTTCCAGGTAAGTTCTTAACTTCATGGATCCAGGATTTTACTATCAATCAAATAGTGTCAAATTAATCAAATAGATAAACCTGTGTTTATCAGTCTTGATTATACTTTAGAATCATCTGGAGGACTTTAAAAACTCCCAATTCCCAGATATTACCTTAAACAAATTAAATTGAAATCTTTAGGAGTGGGTCCTAGATATCGGTATTTTGTAAAGCTCCCCAACTATTCCAATGTGCAACCAAGGTTAAGAACCACTGCATTAGAGTAATTATTGTGTAAATACAAATGTTTTTTGAGTTACTGTGATGACAGATATAACTAGCAAGATTTACATGGATTGCCATCTTTTTTTCCCCCCTTTTTTTGATATGGGCACACATAAGAAATATCATCCTGTGAAATCTAAGTACTATCCTCGGGGGCATGTGATCAAAATGTAGAGTCAGGGGCTCACCAGTCATGGAAGGGAGTCTTATGATTTGGGAAAGCATGTAAATAAAGTAAATGGTAAGGAAAGATCCTGAAATTAGATAACATATTCCAAATACCCCCACACCATAACAGACCCTATATTACTACTATGTAATACTATCTCTTATGTAAAGGGATACAACAATATTAATCAGTTATTTGGTAAGTTTCTTGCTCTATGATTTCCTTTTATAATGTATTTTTTTAATGGAAACTGATGTTACTTAAAATTTTATTTTAAGGAATATATTTTCTAGTCAACTTTGTAAACAAATAAAAATAAATTTCATTTTCCACTTTTCTTCTTTGCATTTAACACAATTACATATTTTTGTGATTAATATGATGCTGCCAATAGACTAAACTCTATGAGGTCTGTAGCCCTGTTTTATTCACCACTATATCTCCAGTTCTTGGCACACAATAGGCACTTAATAATATTTGTTAAATTAAAGAACTCAGAACAATAGAAAAGAAGATGGTGATTTATCATCTTTTTAATTTGAGTTTTACAACTTTGTTCATTTTACTCTGTCTTTGTCAATAGTACAATAGTCAAACAGTCAGCAAAGACTTATCTTTGCCTGAAGATTTTGTGTCTTGATAAGGCCCTGGAGGAGAAGGAACAGAGATCTTCCACTGTTCTAAAATTAGAACTACCAGTTCCCATTTCTGAAGGACAATGCCCTCAGCACAAAGTAAAATAAGTGAAGTCACTTGCTAGAAAACTTTCCATTGTTTGAGAGAAACTTTTTTCATGCTTTCCAATCCCAGGGGCAGCTGTTAGCTTCTAAGTCTTCATTAAGCAAGTATATTTCATTGTACGTTTCATAAGGCACATGGTATTCTATTTTGGGGGGTGTTTCAGCCTTTTACATAACTGAGATTTTATATAATTACAAAATTTAAACTTTTTCAGACATGTGCCCTTATAGGAGTGTCCATGAAAGCACTGGGTATTTCCCTGGCTTGGAAAAGGTATCATGACTGTTTAAGGGAGAAGAGAAGCAATGTGCACATTCTTGAAATTCACTTAGTAATCTAGTATCAGGAATATTTTCCTAGATTATATTGTGGTGTTCATAACATTCAGCACAGTGGTTTTTATTTGTTTGTTTGTTTTGTATTCTATAGGCTTTCCAAAGCAATGCAGTGATAGGTTTAGAAAAACATCTTATTAAAACAAACAAAAACCCCAGTTTAACATTTACTTGGTAAACATTAAGACTGCTCAGTTATTTGGTCTTTTGTTTGAGGCTAGCAGTAAAGTATTTTGACTATTTCATTACCTATTAGTGGACACTGGGAAAACAGAAAACATTTAATAGATTTATGAATGTTTTATTCTTTTTTAAAATTTTATTGTTTAAGGTATTACAAATAGTAGTACGTATGTCTCTTTTTTTTTCCCCTCACTGACCTCCTCCCGGCCTCCCCTACCCCCTAGCACTTGCCCTCATCCCCCTGCCCCCAGTGTCTTGAGTCTGTTGGTTGTGTTTATATGCATGCATACAAGTCCTTCAGTTGAATGTTTTATTCTTAAAGCTACCCAAAGTACAACCAGCATGCCAATTTCCTCTCATCTTCTTGGGTCATCTTGGTTGCTTCCTATTGCTTATAATTTTAAAATATAAACTCCTGAACTATTGACTTTGGAAAACTGCCTTACTTGGCCTAACTTATTTACCTCTTTGTTCATATTTGTAATTTCTGTCCTAACTATGCCATATTCACTTCCAATTCTTGTTATTTATTTAAAAGTCTTAACAGCCTTTAAAAAACAAGCCTTAAAAAAATAATTAAGCCTCAAGTCTACTTATCTGGTTAACATAGTATACTGTGTCTGTCAATCCAGCTCCCTTTTGCTCATGCTGCTTTGTGATTCATATGACTCTGGAATGTTTTTAACTTGCATAGAACCACACAATTGACGGGGACTCTACATTTTTTGAAGCATAAAGTGCTTCAAATAGAAAGTCATATCTTACCTTATAATAGACAAATATGCAAATTGACCGCACCTTCGCTACGCCCAAGCCACGCCCACCAACCAAGCCACGCCCATCAACCACGCCCACCAGAAAACCGTTGAAGGGAAGCACCTGCTCCGATCACAGGAGCCAGCCGAACCCGCTCCTGCGATCGGGTCGCAGGGACGCTGGGGTGCGGGCGGAGCCCAAGGCCCGGGAAGCCGCCCGGGGCTTTCCGGGCCTTGGGCGCCAGCCGGGTGCGTGCTCCGATCGCAGGAGCAAGCAGACCTGGGGGGTCGGCTGGCTCCTGCGATCGGGTCGCAGGGACACTGGGGTGCGGTGGGGCCCAAGGCCCGGGAAGCCGCCCGGGGCTTTCCGGGCCTTGGGCGCCAGCCGGGTGCCTGCTCCGATCGCAGGGACGCTGGGGTGCGGGCAGGGCCCAAGGCCCGGGAAGCCGCCCGGGGCTTTCCGGGCCTTGGGCGCCAGCCAGGTGCCTGCTCCGATCGCAGGGACGCTAGGGTGCAGTTTTCACCTGCACCAGTTTTCTGCCGGCACCGGGACCCTGAAAGAAGGTAGAAGGCGGTGACCACAGCCAAGGCCTGGGTCCCCGGTGCCGGCAGAAAACTGGTGCAGGCAGCCAGGTGAATGAAGGTCTATTGCACGAATCTTCGTGCAAACGGGCTACTAGTGTACTAATAATTTACACCTTTCATACCTGTATACGCAAATGTTTAGAAGCTGCACCATTTTTTCCCATAGAGCCCAGTCTCCCACAAAGAAAGGGATACTATAAATGCATACTACATGTTTTATTAATTACTAGGGGCCCATGTGGAGCGGGCCTAAGCCACAGTCTGGCCTCCCTCTGTGGGAGGCGACCGGGCTGATCAGGGGAAGGAGCCAACCCCATCATCCTGCTGCTGCAGTCACTGCCAGCCACTGCAGCCGCCAAGGTGTTTTGATCAACATGGACTCCAGTCCCTTCACCATGAAAAAATGACAACTTTCTTTAGGCATTTTCAAGATGTGTCTTTCATAGGATATGACATTTCTTTCTTTTTATCCTCACCTGAGGATATGTTTTCATTGATTTTTAGAGAGTGTGGAAGAGAGAGGGAAAGACAGAGAGAAATATCAATGTGAGAGGGACACTTTGATTGGTTGCCTCCTGCATGAGCCCTGACCTGGGAGGAGCTTGCACCCTAGGTACATGCCCTTGATCAGAATCAAACCCAGACCCTGAGGTTGGCAGGCTGAGGCATTATCCACTGAGCCAAACCCGCTAGGGCAGGATATGACATTTCTTAGCCCTCCAGCAGCGGTCCTTCATTTTTTCCAGGAGTGGTGGAAAAACCCTAGATCACCTTTTTGGATTCTTATTACCTAAGTTACCAAGAACATTACCAGTGGCGTACAGGGAGCTTAGCCAATAAGTGGTCAGAAAAAGTGTTTCCTCTCCAGAGGCAGGACTGTTGGCAAGCCAAGGCTGGCACTCCTCTCACCCCCATCTCCCGGCCTGCTCAAGCCTCTACCGCGGCTTGGAAAGGCCCCCCCGCCGGCTCCGCTCAGGCCTTACTCAAGACTCTGCCGCCCCACCCCCAGCCAATCTATGCCAAGGCCAGTAGGCTAGGAGTGGTCTGGGGTGTTCTGGGACCCCAGAAGCTTAGGGCCTACGTGTGGCCTACAGGCTTGGAGCGGCCTGGGTCCCAAGGATGTTCCCAGGACCCAAGCTTCTGGGTGCCTGCATATGCAAATTAACCCACCATCTTTGTTGGGTTAATTTGCATACTCACTCCTGATTGACTGGTGGGGTAGCGGAGGTATGGTCAATTTGCATCTTTCTCTTTTATTAGTGTAGATGTAACATTTGAAACAACATTACAGTGACAACTCACTTTTTTCAATTTATGAAATATGCTAGATTCACTCTTACATATCAAAAACCCAGTCCTGAGTAAAATGAAATCTGGCCTTAAGAATTTTAAAAATTGTGTAAACCATTATATTTAAGTAAACAAACATGCTCCTTATACAATACATTGACTGAAGACAGTGACAAAACCTTTCTTTCCTTTGACATTGACTTCAATGGACAGGCTATTAAAGCACATGTAGAACTTTGTAAAAGAAAAGAAACATAAAGTAAATAGATCTATAAGGGCAGTTTAGCAGATGAGAATAAAAGGGCAAGAAAGTGGTACAAACTGATTTCTTAAAATTTTAGCCTGAATTTTTCATTTCATGTTGAACAACGAAAATGTTTTAAATGTTCTCTTTACCTATAGATCATCTAGATTCTAAGTGTGGTGGTCCCCACTGGTTTCACAAATATGAATGCTGATGTAGGGTAAGTTTATATGAAGATTGTTCCAGGTTGTTGAAAAATACCACAATATTTCCGAAGCATAATTCATTTTATATATATATCATATTGTACTTGAAGAAACTTTAGATACTGTGGAAATGGGAGACATAGTGAAGAAATTATTGACTGTGAATGTATCATTTTCCTTTCTAATAAACTACTTGTTCTTGGATTTCCTTATGCTTATGGGAAAACTTGGTTATAATATGACTTGAAGATACTGTACAAGGCTTTAAGTGGAATTCAAGGCATTGAGTAAAGAGAACCCTTTAACTGGGACAACAGATGCTCACTGATATATAAAATTAAAATTTTATGTTGGAAATTAAATTTTCTTTTGCTTTTTAAAATTATTAAATTATTTAAGTATATTTGCTCTTTTAAGGTCATTTCTTTACTCAGTATGGTATTGCTGGTTTTTAAGCTTGTTTTTTAAATAATATCTGTTTATTCTTTTACTGCCTATCACTAATTACATCAGGATCAGTGCTGTTTTGACTATCTTTTTTTAAAAATTGTTGACAGTATTACTGATGTTCCCCATTTCCCCCCACTTTTCCCCTTTCTACCCAGCCCCCACCCCACTGAAAATTAAATTTTCCATAAGAAATAAAAACTATCCGAAACTGGTTTGGCTCAGTGGATAGAGCGTCGGCTTGCGGACTGGAAGGTCCCAGGTTCGATTCCGGTCAAGGGCATGTACCTTGGTTGCGGGCACATCCCCGGTGGGGGGTGTGCAGGAGGCAGCTGGTCGATGTTTCTCTCTCATTGATGTTTCTAGCTCTCTACCCTTCTCCCTTCCTCTGTGTAAAAAAATCAATAAAATATTTTTTAAAAAAGAAATAAAAACTGTATATATAATAAAACTATGTTTAATTGTAAAAACTAAAATAAAAGTACTAATAATTTTGGGAAAATCTTTAGTCCTATCTTTTAAATATTAAAAAACATTATTCTTTTCAAAAACAGATCTAACTGTCCCAGAAAAACATGGAATGATATAATTCATTTGCTATAAGTAGAATCAAGCTACATGGACTTGGTAATTATTTATAAAACTTCCATGCTTTGGTGTATTTAGCACAAATTTAGCACAAATTTCTGTTCTAGATATTAATGAGGTATTAGAAGAATATTCAGAACTTAAAAAACTTTTTACCCCCTCCCCCAACTGTGATGTATTCCCCATCTTTTCTGTGTGGTCTGAATTTCATCCTAGATATTAAATCTTGCCTAGGTATCAGGTAATAACAACTTTAACTACATTTTTTTTAATTACAGCATTTAAGAAATACTGTACACTGGAAATACACTGGACAGCCAAATGTAGTGTGATTCCTGTGTATTTTCCATCAGGAAGATAGATTTGAGAGAGAGAACTCAAAATATATTCAAGTAGAAAGCTCAATTTTAGTGTACTCTTCAATAAAATAGGCAACAGGGTTGAGAAATATCTAAAGAAATAGCATGAACCCACCACTATTTTTTGCTTATATCTAGGGTTTAAATATTTCAAATGGATTTACAACATATTCTAGGGAGAAGACACATTCAGGGATATATAATCATGGTCATGTAAATTTGGTAATACATTAGAATGATTGATCAGATTATCCAAAAGGAGGCAGCTATAATTTTGAAATCTTTCTCCAAAGTCACCAATGACACCTCATCAAACAGGGAAAGGAAGGGATTTTTCATATTGTATTGTGCCACCTGCTTGTCTGTAGAAAGACAGTGCTTTGTTATGCATAATGTAGTAGAAATGGCATTAAAACAAAGTATAATTCACAAGTCTTATACTGCCAAGTGCATCACAGAACAAGATTAGGGTTATTCTTTCACTCTTCTGAGTCATGCTCTCTAAATTAGCTATTGGAGGAACATAACGTACTTTCATCTCTGAGCTTAGAAGCTAACATGAGCTTTCCCTAGTGTATGCATTATTTCAATCATGTTGATATTTCTACAGGAGAAGAATAAAGATCTTTCATGTAGTTATTTCAATATCCAGTGATTTCAGAATAGCACTAACCACTGAAATATAGATCTCTGCAGGATCTACATTTCTCATAAAATCTAAGGCAGGCTGTGGAGGATTAGATTTAGTAAATAACAAAAGAGGTACTTTCTAAGGAAGAACTTCTTTGGATGGCATGCACAAAACTGAAACTCATTACAGCATATTCCTTTGGTAATTTTTTCATGATTTGTCTTAAATTCAGAAACATCATAATATATTTTTTCTTAAGTTTATATAGTAGTTTTCAGGAACATTTAATAGATATTATCTCATTTGATATTCACACGAACTTACTAAGCAAGAAAAGCAGTTATTATTGTACTTAACACAAGAATAAACTCAGATTCAAAGAGGTTAAATGACTCACCCAAAGTCATTTAGGTAGTAAGTGGTAGAGCTAGGACTAGTACATACATTTTTGATCCCTCTTCAAGTATTCTTTCATACCTTTTTTTCTCATTGACTTCAAGGGGACTGACCTCTCCAGCAATTTTCATTAAACTTAGATTCTAAATAGAAAGAGAAAGCACTGGTATCTTTGTAAGCCAATAACTTTTAGAGATAAAGCTAAATAAAAGTACTTGGGTAAAAAGTATTTAGTCTATTGAGAGATTTAAAAACTGAAGGAAGAATATTTCCATTAGTTTTCTGTACTAACTGTTCTTTAGAATCAATTGATTGTACAGTGACATCCAACTATAGGATGGATTTGAATCTGAAAGTTTGGACCTGAATGGCGAGACTCCCCAAACATACCTAGTCTGTCTAGCAGGAAAAAAAAAGCACTTCTTTCCAGCCATTTTGACTATGTAATATAGCAAGAACCAATGCATATCAGCTTTTAGTTACATTTCTTATTAATAACAAGAAGAGTTCCATCTAGATCTTCCCTAGCTGGAGAAAACAATTATGGGAAAATTTTTATTTTATTTTACTTTATTCACAAAATAGAAACAAAATTAAGACCTTATTAAGCTATGAGAAAGCAACCTACGAGTAAGAACAATATTAAAGCCCTACCTGGTTTGTTTCAGTGGATACAGCATTGGCTTGTGGACTGAAGGGGCCTGGGTTCAATTCCAGTCAAGAGCACATGCCTGGGTTGCGGGCTTGATCCCCAGTAAGGGGCAAGCAGGAGGCAGCCAATCAATGATTCTCATCATTGATGTTTCTATCTCTCTCTCCCTTCCTCTCTGAAATCAATAAAAAAATATATTTTTTAAAAAAGAACAGTATTAAAGACAAGTACCTGCCAGGAATTAAATTTCCTTGCTATTCACAGGAAGTTAAGGAAGAGCTCAATAAAGGCAATTTTAAAAAGTAGATGCATCAAAAAATCTCAGAGGAGAGCATGGCAGTAAAATTACAGACATCTCACATCGCAATATGTTTATGGGTACATCTACTAGGGCAAAGGAAACTAAGGAGAAAAGAAACAAATGGACTACATAAAAATAAAATGCTTCTGCACAGCAAAATAAGCCATCATCAAAATGAAAATGGAGCTCATTGTATGGGAGAACATATTTGTCAATGATACATCTGATAAGGGGATAATATCCAAAATGTATAAAGTAATCATACAATTCAACAAAAGGAAGACAAAAACTCCAATTAAAAAATGGGCAGAAGATCTGAATAGGCATTTCTCCAAAGAGGACATACAAATGGCGAAGAGGCATATGAAAAACAAGGTCAAAGTCACCAATCATCAGAGAAATGCCAATTAAAACCACAATGAGATATTACCTCATACCTGTCAGAATGGCTATCATAAAAAAATCAACAAACAAGTGTTGACAAGGATGTGGAGAAAAGGGAGCACTAATTCACTGTTGGTGTGAAGGCAGATTGGTGCAGCCACTATGGAAAACAGTATGGAGCTTCCTCAAGAACTCTTGTCATTTGCAACAGCATGGGTGGACCTGGAGAGTATTATGCTATGCAAATAAGCCAGTCAGAGAAAGATAAGTATAACATGATCTCACTCATATGTGGAATCTAATGAACAAAATATACTGATGAACAAAAATAGTCCCAGAGACATGGAAGCATGATCAGACTGCCCGACCTCAGAGGAAAAGACACAGGAGGGTGAGTAGGAAGAGATCAACCAATGCACTTGTATTCATACTAGTATATGCATAACCTGTGGACACAGACCATGGGGTGCTGGGGGCCTGAGGGGAAGGGACGGGAGCAGGCTGGAAGAGGTCAATGGGGGAAGAAGGGGAACTTATGTAATACTTTCAACAAAACATATTTTTAAAATATTAAAAAATTAAAAGTTGATTTAAAAACTTTTATAGTAAAAAAGAAATAAAAAATGTAACTTCTGTTTGACTCAGTAATCCCACTTCTAAGAATATATCCTAAAACCCCCAAAATACAAATCAGAAAGAATATATGCACCCCTATGTCCATAGCACTGTTATTTGCAATAGCTAAATTTGGAAACAACCCGAGTGACCATCAATAGATGAATGATAAAAATACCTGTGGGAAATTTACTCTATGGAATATTGTTTGGCTATAAAAAGATGGATCTCTTACCCTTTGAGACAGTATTGATGGACCTGGAAAATATTATGCTAAGTGAAATAAACCAGTCTGAGAAAGAGAAATATCACATGATCTCACTTATTTGTGGAACCTAATGAACAAAATGAATTGACCAACAAAATAAGACCAAAGCATGGAGGCATGGAACAGACTGACATACCTTGATGTGGGGTTGAGAAGAGATAAACCAAAGAACTTATATACTTATATGCATAGCCCATGGACACGGGCAATAAGGTAGTGAAGAACTGGGGAAAGGTAGGGGCTGGAAGGAATGGGGTAAAGGGGTGGTGTAAACGGGAGATATCTGTAATACTATCATCAATAAAAAATATATTTAAAAAAGCAGATGCCCTGCTCTTACAATGTCCATTGTAATTATGTCCAGTTACTACCTGACTCAGTCTAGTAAAAATGCATGATTCCTCAGTATAGCTTAAATTTGTTTATCTACCAAATATTTGTAAAGTGTAATTACCATTTAGATACTTAACCATGTCACAGTCTGAAATATACAGATTATTCTTGTGTTTTTAATTTGCATCTTTCTAATGATTAATTATGTTGAACATGTTTTCATATGTCTATTGGCCATCTATATGTCTTCTTTGGAGAAGTGTCTATTCAGGTCCTTCACCAAATTTTTAATTGGGTTCTTTGTCTTCTTAGTATTGTGTTGTATAAGTTCTTTGTATATTTTGGAAATGAACCCCTTTTAAGAGATACCATTGGCAAATAAGTTCTACTGTTCAGTGGCTTCCAATGTCATGCCAATAAATGCAATTATAAAAACATAACCAAGTTCATTAAAAATGATTCTCTCTCATCATTGATGTTTCTATCTCTCTCTCACTCTTCCTTCCTCTTGGAAATCAATAAAAATATGTTAAAAGTAACATTTCTAAAAGTAACCTAGATATATAAAAGCCTAAGCGACTATTAAGAATGGAATGACAGGTTGACCAGTTGCTATCATGCACACTGACCATCAGGGGGCAGATGCTCAATGCAGGAGCTGCTCCCTGGTGGTCAGTGCTCTCCCATAGCCATCTCCCGTGGCCACTCCCCCTGGCCGGCCAGCCCCCCAATAGGCCTCGATTGCTGGCCAGGTCAAGGGACCCACCTGTGCACAAATTCGTGCACCGAGCCTCTAGTAATTAAATAAAATGCACAGATTCTTCTTTTATCAAATGTTCTATATACAGAATTTGTAAATTAGTAATACACACATGAAACCTATATGTTCATTTTGACTAATGTCACCCCAATAAAATTAAAAATAAATGTTCTCATTAAAATGCCACCTGTGGCTATAAAGGATGATTTAAAAGATGGTGTGAATATCCTAAGTTATTAAGTAATGATAAAAATAACAAATTTGGTGAAAAAGCCAAGGTAAGAATTAAAATATTTTTGAATGCCAGACATAATATTATATTCAGTGCCATTTGTCATATATCATCTTCTTTTTTGTTGAGTAACCCACATAAATGCAGTAAAGTCTTAAAATGAATTGATAAGCTTACCTCACTGACATGATCAAGGTCATAAATCATTTTCTTCCTAGAAGCGAAGACATTTGCTCCACCATATGGGTAATGTGCTAATTAATGGTAGTGATTAAAATGCATATATATATATGTGTGTGTGTGTGTGTGTGTGTGTGTATATATATATATATATATATATATAATTTTAATTTTTAAAAATATATTTTACTGATTTTTTACAGAGTGGAAGGGAGAGGGATAGAGAGTTAGAAACATCAATGAGAGAGAAACATCAATCAGCTGTCTCCTGCACACACCCCACTGGGGATGTGCCTGCAACCAAAGTACGTGCCCTTGACCGGAATCGAAACTGGGACCTTTCAGTCTGCAGGCCGACTCTCTGTCCACTGAGCTAAACCAGTTAAGCTGCATATATATTTTTTGACTGACAAAATATTCTCTTAAATACTTTCCACAGTACCCTTGGCCACAAGAGACAAGTTCTCAAGAAAGCTCTGTTATTCAACATGGTAACCATAGTAAAATCTGTTTGAATTACATATTTTCCAGTTTGTAATTAGATAGACAATAAAATAAACTTCCTTTCTGTATAATTCAAAATAAAACAATTGTCAGGAAAAGGAACTATTTTATTAAAAGAACTTGTCAATTGTTTTTATCAGTAGCCATTTGCAAATGCGTGAACAAAGAAATTTCTACTCCATTAAGCTGGTCTCTGATATATCTTGTACGTACACCAAAATAATAAAGTATTAAAAATATTTACTAATTTAGACTGGGATTTTCTGTAATTAGTAAATATTAAGGTAAAGGAAAAAAGGCATGAGTAAGACAGTGAGATCATATAGAAGGCATGCCTTAAGCCATCCTGCTTCACTCACTTAACTGAAAAGGTTTCCTGCTGTTAACCTACTATAATGGCAGTCTTCATTGAAATGGGTGCAATATACTCCTTACAGCTGGGTAGTATGTAAAAAGCAATATACTAGTAAAGAAGTAGAGAAAAGGATCTTACATATATTTTTGCCCTGACCTTCCTATTGAGTAGTTTATTTTCACTTGTTATCAAAGTAGGAAGTTCAGAATTGACTGACTAAAAATAAAATTATAAATACAATTACTTAGGAGGAGAAGGTAGATGGTGACAGGCAAAATGGCAGGAAGAGAGAGAGTGTGATAGAGAAAGAGAGTGAAAGAGGAGTGTGTAGACATGTGTGGTGAGTGTGTGTGAGCTAGGGACAGTTATATCCTGCAGGACCAGGTAGTCTTAGACTGTGAAACCCAACTGCTGCTGCAAACACTCCCTGGTGGCCGGTGCTGGCACAGGAACCATGCCATCTTGAAGGGCAAAACTGCTGTGACTAGGATTCTAGCCTCACCACCACCCAAACTGGCCTCAGACACAAACCGGGACTCTACAGCCACTCTGGACAAAGACCTGCTACCACAGCTACAGACCCAAGGACACCAAGATGCCAGACATCCTGGCCGCAGATTTCTGTGAGTCACAGAGTGCATCCCCCTCCCCACTGGCCCACCACTGCAGCATAGGGACTGTGCGACCAGTGGAGCGAGAGCGGGCCTCCTGCTGACACAGGGAGGCTATGCAACCCTGCCCCCCCTAGCAGGCCAGGGACTTTGATTGTCGGCACATGTGCTGAAGGCTGCACTGAGCACCAGTGACTTTGTTTCTCAGTGCGCAAAAGCAAACTCTGATGATTGGAGTGTGCAGGAAGCCACACCGAGTGCTAAAGACTCCAATTCTTGATTCTTGGCACATGCACATGGGGAATCTGATTCTCAGCACATGCATGCAGGGACTCTGTTTCTAACCATGTGTGTGCGAGGACCCTGATTCTAGTTGCACACGTGAAGCCACATCAAGGTTCAGTGACTCCGATTTTTGATATGCAGGGACCCTGATTCTCAGTGCGCATGTGGGGACCCTGATTCTTGGCACATGCACAAAGCCACACTGAGTGCCCGTGACTCTGATTCTCGGTGCAGGCATGCAGGGACTCTGATTCTCAGTGCACGCAGCTCCTGCTAACCACAGCAGCCACACATCTTGGTGTCTGAGCTCTTCAATGACACTCAGGTGGTACAATGCTCCCGTCATGCACGGCTCAAGCCCCTGCAATGCAGTGCTTGGACCTTCAGAAGATAGCTAGAATGGGGAGACAATGAAACAATACCTAAAGGAAAGAAAAAGAGGAACCACAAAGAAAGGAAATAAGTAAAATGGAGGCATGCAATATGTCAGAAAAAGAATTCAGAGTGATGTTCACACAGTTCATAAACCATATGGATGAGAAAATCAACAACCTATGCAAAAATCAGAAAGAAATAAAAAGTGATATAGCTACAATAAAAAACGTGATGAAAGGTTTCAACAGTAGACTAGAACAGTGGTCAGAAAACTGCGGTTCGTGAGCCACATGCGGCGCTTTGGCCCCTTGAGCCTGGCTCTTCCACAAAATACCATGGCCTGGGAGAGTCTATTTTGAAGAAGTGGTGTTAGAAGAAGTTTAAGTTAAAAAAATTTGGCTCTCAAAAGAAATTTCCATCGTTGTACTGTTGATATTTGGCTCTATTGACTAAGGGGTTTGACGACCACTGGACTAGAAGAAATGGAGAACCAAATTAGTAAGTTAGAAGACAAGATAGAGAAATAAGCCCAATATGAACACCAAATGGAGAAAAAATTAAAAAGCAGGAGGAGAACTGAAGGGAACATTAGGACAACATGAAATTAAGAAACATACATATTATAGGGATGCCACAAGGACAAGAAGAGAAACAAGGATTAGAGAACCTATTTGAAGAAATAATGACAGAAAACTTCCCTGATATGGGGAAGAAAAAGGTAACACAAGTACAGACAGTCTCAAGCAAGATGAACCCCAAAAGACCCACAAAAAGACACATCATAATTACAATGGCAAACATTAACAATAAAGAGAGAATCTGAAAGGCTACAAGAGAGAGACAGAGAGATACCTACAAAGGATCCCCCATAAGATTATCAAATGATTTCTCAACTGAAACACACCAAGCTAGAAGGGAATGAAGTATACAAAGTGATGCAAAGCAAAAGCCTGAGTCCAAGAATACTCTACCCAGCAAGGCTATCAATCAAAATTGAAGGGGAAATCAGGAGCTTAGCAGACAAAAAAAAAAAAAGCTAAGGGAGTTTATCACTACGAAGCCAGCCATGCAAGAAATGCTAAAGGTAATGCTGTAAAAAGAAGAAATATAAAAGGAGGAAGGAACACAGGTATAAAGAATAGAAATGGCTACAAACAAGTATCTATCAATAATAACATTAAACGTAAATGAATTAAATGCTCCAATCAAAAGACATCAAGTGACTGAATTAATAAGAAAACATGACCCATACATACGCTGTCTACAAGAGACCCACCTCAGAAGAAGGGACTCACACAGACTGATTGTGAAGGGATGAAAAGATATCTATCAGGCAAATGAAAATGAAAAAAAAAAAAGCTGGGGTAGTAATACTTATATCTGACAAAACAGACCTCCAAGTGAAGACCATAACAAGAGACAAGGAAGGTCACTTCAGAATTCTAAAGGTGTCTACCTGGGTGTCTTGCTGTTAGCATTACAAATGAAAGTTAATTTTCTAAAGTAAAAATTTTCTAGATATAATTTATTTACAGGATATTTTTCCTTACATGATATTCTTCTACTATCCCCCCTTTCTTGGTTTAAATATTAGGAGGCTTTTGGAAATTTTATGCTGTAATGTTGATAGCTTTTAAATTTTACTTTTTTGCACTAAAATGTGACTGCTTTAGGTTCATTATATGTTACGCAATTTTACCATGAGATGAACTACCAATAAAAATTTCAGTTAGCCAAAACCGGTTTGGCTCAGTGGATAGAGTGTCGGTCTGCAGAATGAAGGGTCCCGGGTTCGATTCTGGTCAAGGGCATGTACATTGGTTGTGGGCATATCCCCGATGGGGGGTGTGCAGGAGGCAGCTGGTCGATGTTTCTCTCTCTAATCGATGTTTCTAGCTCTCTGTCCCTCTCCCTTCCTCTCTGTAAAAAAATCAATAAAATATATTTTAAAAAAAATTTTAGTTAACACTTTAGGAAAAGCTTTTTTGTCCAGTACAATTGATTTTTTTCTAGAATATTTGCTTCTTTCAATTGGCCAATTTAAATTAGTCTGAAAACTTGACTACTATTTTACTGTCAAATTTAATACTCTAACAACCATCTTATTTTACCCTGCAAATATTAGTGGAGAGGATTATTTGCCTTCTTGAGTAGGCCCTGAGCATTCCTGGTGCTAGGCTGGATTTAGATATCAAAGACGCCAGTTCCCTGCATCATGAATGCAAGACATCTCCATCAAGTCTTGTTGCAGTGAGAGGGCATCTGTTGTACCTGTCTTGTTCTTGTTCTTAGGGAAAATGGTTTTAGTTTTTGCCCATTGAGTATGATGTTGGATGTGTGTTTGTCATATATGGCTTTTATTATGAAGAGGTATGATCCTTCTATTCCCACATTGCTGAGAGTTTTTAACAAGAAAGGGTGTTGGATTTTGTCAAATACTTTTTTGGCATCAATTTATATGACTATGTGATTTTTATCTCTCAATTTGTTTATGTTATGTATCACGTTTATTGATTTGTGAATATTGTACCATCCTTGCATCCCCAGGATAAATCCTACTTGGTCATGGAGAATGATCTTTCTGATGTATTGTTGGATTCGATTTGCTAGAATTTTGTTGAGGATTTTGGCATTTATGCTCATGAGGGATATTGGCCGGTAATTCTCTTTCATTGTGTTGTCTTTATCTCGTTTTGGTATTAGGGTGATGCTGGCTTCATAGAAGGAGCTTAGAAGTGTTCCTTCCTCTTGAAATTTTTGGAATAGTCTGAGGAGGATAGGTTTTAGTTCTTCCTTGAATGTTTGATAAAACTCCCTTGTGAAGCCGTCTGGCCCAGGGCATTTGTTTGCTGGAAGCTTTTTGATGACTGCTTCAATTTATTCCATAGTTATTGGCCTATTGAGATGTTTAGATTCTTCCTGATTGAGTTTTGTAAGGTTGTATTTTTCTAGGAATATGTCCATTTCCTCCAGGTTGTCTAGTTTGTTAGAATAGAGTTGTCCATAGTATTTTTTAACAATACTTTGTATTTCTGTGGGGTCTGTTGTTATTTTGCCTTTTTAATTTCTGATTTTATTTGGGTCCTCTCTCTTTGCTTCTTGGTGAGCCTGACTAGAGGTTCTTCAATTTGTTTATCCATTCAAAGAACCAGCTCTTTTTTTATTGATCTTTTGTAATGTTTTTTTTTGTTGTTGTTGGTTTTTTGTTTTGTTTTGTTTTTGTCTCTATGCCTTTCATTTCTGCTCTGATCCTTATTATCTCCTTCCTTTTGCTCACTCTGGGCTTTACTTGTTGCTCTCTTCCTCATTCTTTGAGTTGTAGAGTTAGATAATTTATTACCATTTTTTTGTTGTTGTTTTTTAAGGTAGTCCTGTAGAGCTATAAACTTCCCTGTCAGGATTGCTTTCATTGTGTCCCATAGATTTTGGATTTTTGTGTTTTCATTGTCATTTGTTTCCAGGATGGTCTTAATTTCTTCTTTTATCTCTTTGGTAACCCAATTATTGTTTAATAGAATGCTATTCAACTTCCAAGTGTTTGAATTTTTTGGATTGTTTTTATTATAGTTTATTTCTAAAATTATGCCATTGCTGTCAGAGAAAATGAATGATATGATTTAAATCTTGTATTTGAGGACACTTTGCTTGTGACCCAATATGTGGTATATTTTTTAAAATGTCCCATGGCACTTGAGAAGAACGTATATTCCGTGGCTTTGGTGTGAAATGTTCTGAAGATGTCAATTAAGTCCATCTGATCTAGTGAGTCATTTAGGATTGCTGTTTCTTTGCTGATTTTTTTGTCCAGAGGGTTTATCCAGTGATGTCAGGGGTGTATTAAAGTCCCCTACTATGATTATGTTGTTGTCGATCTCTACCTTGATATCTTCCAGGAGTTTTTTTTTTTTAAATGTATTTGGGTGCTCCTGCATTGGGTGCATATATGTTTATCAGGGTTATATCCTCTTGTTTTATTGATCCCTTTAGTATTATGAAGTAGCTTTCCTTATCTCTTGTATGGTCTTCAAGTTGAGATCTATTTTGTCAGATTTAAGTATTGCTACCCCAGCTCTTTTTTTTTTCATTTCCATTTACCTGAAAGATGTTTTTCCATCCCTTCACTTTTAATATATATGAGTCCCTTGTTCTGAGGTGGGTCTCTTGTAGACAGCATATGTATGGATCATGTTTTTTACCCATTCAGCCACTCAATGTCTTTTGATTAGAGAATTTAGTCCATTTACATTTAAATTTATTATTGAAAGATAAGAGATCAACCAAAGGACTTGTATGCATGCATATAAGCATAACCAATGAACACAAAACTCTGGGGGTGAGGGCATATATGGAGTGGGGTGGGGGGCAATGGTAAGATATGTACACATATAATACCTTAATTAAAAAAATTGAAAAAAAATAAAAATAAATAAATTTATTATTGAAAGATACTTGTTTGTAGCCATTTTTGTTTGTGCCTGTTTTCCTTCTTACCTTTTTGTTTCTTCTTTTTACAGCATTCCCTTTAGCATTTCTAGCATTGCTGGCTTGGTAGTTATAAACTTCCTTAGCCTTTTTTTCTATGCAAAGCTCCTGATTTCCCCTTCAATTTTGATTGATAGTCTTGCTGGATAGAGTATTCTTAGATTCAGTCCCTTGCTTTGCATCACTTTGTAAATTTCCTTCCATTCTTTTCTGGCCTGATGTGTTTCTGTTGATAAATCATTTGATAATCTAATGAGAGATCCCTTGTATGTAACTTTCTGTATCTCTCTTGCAGCCTTTAATATTCTCTCTTTGTCCTGAACATTTGCCATTGCAATTATGATGTGTCTTGGTGTGGGTCTTTTCAGGTTCATCTTGTTTTGGCCTTTCTGTGCTTGTGTGACTTTTTTCTTCCCCACATCAGGGAAGTTTTCTGAAATTATTTCTTCAAATAGGTTTTCTAACCCTTGTTCCTCTTCCTGTCGTTCTGGCACCCCTATTATTCATATGTTGCTTCGTTTCATGTTGTGCCATAGCTCCCTTAGTCTCTCCTGTCTTTTAATTTTTTTCTTAAATTGCAGTGTAGGTTGAGTGTGTTTTGCTTCCCTGTCTTCTAATTCGCTAATTAAGTCCTCCACTTCTCCTAGTCTACTGTTGAAACTTTCCATGGTGTTTTTAATTGCAGCTATATCACTCTTCATTTCTTCTTGATTTTTACATAAGTTGTTGATTTTTTCATCCATCTGGTTTATGAACTGTATGACCATTATTCTGAATTCTTTTTCTGACATATTTCATGCCTCTGTTTCACTTAGCTGCTTTTCTCGTGATTCCTTCTTTTCTTTCCTTTGGGGGTTTCTTTGTCTACCCATTTTTTGTCTCACCAACTGATCTAGATGTCCAGGCGTGCAGGGGCTGCTCCTTGGTTGGCAGTGGATCCTCGGGCTGTGATTGCTGCTCAGGCAGTTGCAGTAGCAGCTGCTCCTCAGTTGGCAGCAGCTCCTCTGGTGGGTGCTGTTTGCAGAAGTGGTGTCTCCTCTTGCTGGTGGGGGAGGCTGTTCGCACAGCTTCTGTTCCTTGGATGGGGGTGGGCTGATCAGTAGGCTGCTGCTCCTCAGATGGGGGTGGGCTGTGCACAGCTGTTGCTCCTTGGGTGGGGGCAGGCTGTTTACATGTCTGCTGCTCCTCCGACAGTGGCGGACTGATCACGTGGCTCCTGCTCCTTGGATGGAGCTGGCTGCGTGCAGCTGCTGTTCCTCAGATGGGTCAGGCTGCTCATGAGGCTGCTGCTCCTTAGACAGGGGCAGGTTGCTTTCAGGGCTGCTGCTCCTTGTACGGGTGCAGGGTGCTTTCACAGCTGGTATTTTTCGGACTGGGGCAGTCTGCTCGCATGGCTGCTGCTCCTCAGATGGGGGATGGGCTGCTTACACTACTGCTGGCTCCTCGGGTGAGAGTGAGCTGCATGTGCGGCTGCTGCTCCTGGGATGGGGGCAGGCTGCTCACCCAGCTGCTGCTCGTCAGACAGGTGCAGGCTGTGTTTATCTGTTGTTTCTCAGACCAGTACGGATGGCGCAGGGCTGCCATGCCTTGGACGTCGACGGTCTGCTCATATGGCTGCTGCTTCTCAGATGGGGGCATGCTTCTTGGGTGGCAGCTGCTCTTCAAATGGGGGTGGGCTGCTCGCAATGCTGCTGCTACTCATATGGGAGCAGGCTGCTCACACAGCTGCTGCTCATTAGATGTGGGCGGGCTGCTTGTGCTGCTCCTGCTCCTCAGATGGGGGCAGTTTGTTCACACAGCTGCTGCTCCTCAGACAGGTGCTCAGTGCGGGCTGTGCACAGCTACTGCTCCTCGGATGGGGGTGGGATGCTCCGGGCTGCCACTCCTCAGTCATGGGTGGGCTGCTTGTGTGGCTGCCACTCCTCAGATGGGGGCAGGCTGCTCATGCTGCTGTTGCTCTTCGGACAGGGGCAGGTTGCTCACACAGCTGCTGCTCCTCAGACAGGTGCAGGGTGTGGGCTGCGCACAGCTGCTGCTCCTTGGATGGGGGCAGGCTGTGTGCAGCTGCTGCTCCTCAGATGGGGGCAGGCTGCATAGGGCTGCTGCTCCTCAGTTGTGGGTGAGCTGCTCATGTGGTTGCTGCTCCTTGGATGGGGCAGGCTGCTTGTGTGATTGTTGCTCCTCAGACAGGGGAGCGGGCCACTCACACAGCTACTGCTCCTTGGATGGTGGCAGGCCACGTGAGACTGCTACTCTTAGGCCTGGGGTGGTCTGCTCATAGGGCTGCTTCTCCTTGGAAAGAAGTGGGATGCTCACATGTCTGCTGCTCGCATGGTTGCAGTGCCCTGGGTTTTTTTTATGGGCCCTCTGACTTTCCTGGCTACAAACTGTCTCACCAGCTGAGTCTCCTTCACTAATTCATGCAGGATGTTATTCGTTCAGCTGCTCATTCTATTTTCTCCAGGACAAGGCTCAGGATATGTCTAGCTATTCCACTGCAATTTTGTCTTTCAGTAGACTTTAATACCCCATTTATATCATGGTATAAATCCTCTAGACAAAAAATCAGCAAACAAACAGCAATGCTAAATGACTCACTAGATCAGATGGAATTAATCGACATGTTCAGAGCAATCCACCCCTCAACTGCAGAATATATATTCTTCTCAAGTGCACATTATACATTTTCAAAGATAGACCACTTATTGGGACACAGGCAAAGTCTCTCCAAATTCAAGAATATTGAAATTGTATCAAGCATCTTCTCAGTTCACAATACCATAAAATTAGAAATCAACTACAATAAAAACAATCACAAAAATTCAAACACTTGGAGGCTGAATAGCATACTATTAAACAATGAGTGGGTTACCAAAGCGATCAAGGAAGAAATAAAACACATTCCTGAAACAAATGACAATGAAAACAAAACAATCCAAAATCTATGGGACACAGTGAAAGCAGTCCTGAGAGGGAAGTTCATAGCATTACAGGCCTACCTCAAAAAACAAGAAAAACGTAATAAATCATCTAACTCTGCAACTTGAATAATTAGAAAGAGAGCAACAAGAGAAGCCCAGAGTGAGCAAAAGGACAGAAATAATAAAGATCAGAGTGGAAATAAATGACATAGAGACAAAAAAAATAACCCAAAAATGAAAACAAAATCAACACCCCCCAGAAAACAAAAACAAAAACACATAAAAAAAAGTTAATGAAACCAAGAGCTGGTTCTTTGAAAGGATAAATAAGATTGATGAACCTCTAGCCTGGCTAAACAAGAAGCAAAGAGTGAGGACCCAAATAAACAAAATCAGAAATGAAAGGTGAAATAACAACAGATCCCACAGAATTACAAAGAATTGTAAAAAAATACTATGAGCAACTCTACTCCAACCAACTGGTCAACCTAAAAGAAATGGATATATTCCTAGAAAAAAACGACCTTCCAAAACTCCACCAGGAAGAATAAAAAATGTTAATAGGCTGATAACTATGGAGGAAATGAAACAGGAATAAAAAACCTTCCAACAAACAAAATCCTAGAACCAGATGGCTTCAGAGGGGAGTTTTATCAAACATTCAAAGAAGAAATAAAACCTATCTTCCTCAGACTATTCCAAAAAATTCAAGAGGAAAGAACACTTCCAAGCTCTTTCTTTCGAAGCCAGCATTACCCTAATCCTAAAACAAGATAAAGACAATACAATGAAAAAGAATTACAGGCCAGTATCCCTCATGAACATAGACGCCAAAATTCTCAACAAAATTCTAGCAAATTGAATCCAGCAGTACATTAGAAAGATCATACACCATGACCAAGTGGGATTTATTCTGAGGATGCAAGGATGGTAAAATATCCGCAAATCATAAATGTGATACATCACATAAACAAATTAAGAAAAACTTCTGCTAAAGAATCAATCTGGTCCTGAAGATCACTAATGGTCCCTGAAAGAGCTTGGACATCATCAATTAATTGATTAGAGAGTTTTGTGTAGGAGTGTATTGCTACTCCTAGACCTGCTGTGCCGGAAGCTACGGCTCCAGAGATAATTGGACAGCCCGTTTACTATGCTCAGCAATGTAATCAAGGCTGGGCAAGGGGACAGGCTGAGTATTCCATGGAGAGGTTGTAGGTTCTAGATGTCTAGCGGCCAATTGCTCCTGTACTAACTTTGAGGCGGCTATAAGATTCTCGTTAGTTAATGGCCATTGATCTACCCACACAGGGGAATCAGATTTCCATTTGATCTTATCTGCGTGGGGTACAGGAAAGTCAATGACTGTCATGGAAAATTTTGATTTCCTAGTCCTAATCGGTCATTTTTGGGTGTTATAGAAAGTGGTTGTTTGATGTCTTGATTATTTTTTCCTAGTCCTTGTCCTGGTAAAAAGCCTTGGTTAAGCATTTGTTGGGTAATTATTTCATTGGGGCTACACATAATGAGCTTTAATTGAGATAGAATGTCTTGTCCCCATAGGTTAACAGGTAGTCCTGGGACAATATAAGGTTGGACTTGCCCTGAGTCACCCTCAGTATCTTTCCAGGTTAGGATTTTTGCGCTCTGTTTTGGGTTGGTAGATTAGCCAATGCCTTTAAGATGTGTTACAGAGGTTTCGCAGGGCCAACTGGGGGGCCAGTATCGGGTCGATATTACCGTGGCGTCAGCCCCTGTATCTACTAAACCTTTAAAAAATTTTCTGTCTAATTCAAGAGTGAGTAGTGGCCTCTCAGTGGTAATCTGTTGAACCCAATAGATATCAGAGGAACCGAAGGCAGAATCCAACCTAGGTTGTTGAATATTACTTTTATTGGTGGAGTTTAGGGGAAGTAAGATAAGCTGAGCTATTCTTTGTCCTTTGGAAATGGATATGGCTTCTGAGGGGGCTGAAGCTAGAATGGTAATCTGTCCTGTGTAATCATTGTCAATGACCCCTGGGGTAACCTGAAGGCCGGCCAAGGAGGAACTGCCAGGCCCTAAGATCAAACCAAATGTTTCTGGAGGTAAGGGTCCAAAAGCCTCAGTGGAAATAAGTTGAATGCCTTGATCTGGTATTAATATTGTATCGGAGGCGGTACAGAGGTCCAGTCCTGCGCTTCCTGGGGTGGCGCGGCAGAGGGAGCTGATGCCTGGGCGGGAAGAATCTGTTGCGGGACGTACCTGATGGCCCCTTGGTTCGGCACCGTGTTCGGGGACGGGGGCTGGCCCCTCGAGGAGTTTCCCTGCTGGGGTGGAAGGGCTTTACCCTCGATATCTGTTTTTGTGTGACATTCATTAGCCCAGTGGAGACCGCGTCGGCACCGAGGGCAAGCGGTCTTTGGGGGAGCCCATGGTTGTTTGCCACTGGGGCAATCCTTTATGAAGTGTCCTGGCTGTTTGCAATTAAAGCAGGTTTTTTGTTGTGTATTTGGCTGTTTTGGGGTAAAATTTAATCAGAGAGATTGCCACATCGATGAGGTCCTATTGTCTCTTGACAGATAGGGTTAGCATTCTCATAAGTGAGATGCTTCACAAAGGCACTTTCCGTTTCACCTCCCCCAACTAATCTTTCAGCGGCATCAGTGAGGCGGCTGATAAAATCACTGTAAGGCTCGTCAGCCCCTTGGCAAATTTTGGCTAGCGAGGTAGTGGCAGAATCCTTAGGGGGGAGACGGCGCCAAGCCTTAAGACCGGAGACTTGGATTTGGGCTAGTAAACCAGGGGGAAATTTGGCCTGGACTTCATTGGTTTCATAGGGGGGTCTGCCAAGAAGTTTATCTCTGGTCCACAAGAGGGAGTTTTTACTTTCATTATTACGTTGGGCTGTTTCTCGGCGGTTTTCAACAAAGTCTGTACGCCAAAGGACATAATCACCTCCTGAAAGTGTGGCTCGAGCTAAGGATAGCCAGTCATTAGGTGTGAGCCATTTGTCACTTAAGCTTTCGAGAAGGGCGATGGTAAAGGGGGCCGTAGGGCCATAGTTACTCACCGCGGCTTTAAGATCTTTAAGATGTTTAAGATTAAGGCGGCAGTATTTTTGTTCTGAAGCTTCATTGTTTGAGTCTGGATTTTGAGTTTGAGAGTCAGAGCCTTCTTCTTCTTCCTCAACGACTGTAGGGCGGGAACCCTGACTTCGGGTGACAGGAAAAGCGTGGAGGGTGGTTTTTGATTTCAGGTTTTTTGGGACGGTTTTGGAAGGGTTTGGGTCTTCGGGCATATTTACCGCGACCGACGGACAAGCCGAGGGCGGGCGGGAACTATCTTTTAAGACTGTCTCTCTTGTTTTTATTATACCTTTTATATCAGGATCTAGAGGATGAACTTTAAGAATATCATGTATAAGGTTCCAGTAAGAGAAGGCGGATATAGGGATTTTTCTCTGGGCCAAAAGTCTCATAATAATCCTGAAGGGCGTTGCCCACTCTTTTCCATTGCTTTGAATCGATGGTGCCCTCTAGTGGAAACCAGGGACATGTTTCATGCCTTTCTTTTTACCCTTACTCCTCGCGTCCTGAGGGACTCCTTGAGCCCACTGAGAGAGGTGCCCGTGTCGATGCGGGAGCTTCTCAATTTTTTGCCTCCTCCGCGTAAGCCTCTGGGACATATAAACCCCGTACCAGGTCAGCCCTGAGTTTCCGTTGCCTAGGACAGTTGTCTTGTCAACAATCTCCGTTTGCCCAAAGGCCCCTGCTCGCGTATCATAGGTCGGGATGTATAAGCCCCATGCCAGGTTAACGACCACTAAGATAAAGTGAGCTCAGGGTTTGCGAGAGATGTGACGAGGAACCGACCAGAGACAAAATACTCCTCAGGGTGATTCAGAGTTCTCGCTCAGCCAGATCGAGGTACCCTTAACTCTTCCCGGATCGGCAAGACGAGTGCTTATTAGTGGACTGGGGGTTGAAACGAGAAGCTCAAAGTGTAGGAAATCCGTCAAAGGGCATAAAAACTCGTTCTCACAAGGAATTCACTCTTAAATCTTTGTCTGAAAAGATCATCTGCAAAACTCAACTGCGATCATACTCACGGACGGGCAGCTCTGCGGCGATCAAGGGACGAGTCTTCACTCACGGTGCGTTCCGTGGCGACTCAAGGGACGAGTCTTCACTCACGGCGAGTTCTGCGGCGACTGAAGAGGGTGTCCGGCCGGACTGATGTGCAGATGTTCCCCGGAGAGCCGACCCTCGGGCCCCACGTTGGGCGCCAGAAATGCCCCAGCCAGCAGAGTCTTCTAACGGGGGTACCGAGGTGGCGCACCTAAGAGAATGAGAGACAGACAAAGGACGCAAAGAATGGAGGCAAGACAAAAGGGTTTCTGATCAAGCCTCGAAATTTTATTTTTTACAGCGTTCCTTATATGTGGTTTCTAGAAGGGGAGATGCCTAGGAGGGGTGGGGGCTGACCTAGATAATCAGCTAAAGTCGTAAAGGGTGCTGACTATAGATAAAGGGTGTGGCGGTTGAAGGGCGGCTACAGAAGGAATGCTTTGTCCTCAGGCAAGAGGAAGTGGGCCTAGTTTCCATTTCAGTAACTTACTGAAGGTCAGAGTTAATCCTTTGACCAACTCTTGGCTCCTGACAAGCAGCTATCATGATCATATAAGAAGAAGAAACGAAAGGTATCCAAATTGGAAAAGAAGAAGTAAAATTGTCATTATTTGCAGATGACATGTTATTGTACATAGAAAACCTTAAAAACTCCATCAGAAACCCCCTAGAGTTAATAAATGAATTCAGCAATGTTGACTATGGTTTTTTTATACACCAATAATCAACTCACAGAAAGAGAATCTAAAATACAATCCCATTTACCATTGAAACAAATAAATTAAGATACCTAGGAATAAATTTAACTAAGGAGGTAAAGGACCTGTACTCAGAAAATTACAGGACACTGAAAAAAAGAGATAGAGGAAGACATAGACAAATGGAAGAATAATACCATATTAATGGATTGGTAGAATCAACATCATTAAAATGTCCATACTACCTAAAGCAATCTATAAATTCAATGCAATCCCCATTAAAATACCAGCAGCATTCTTCAAAGACCTGGAACAAAGTCTCCAAAAATTCATCTGGAATAATAATAATAATAAAAGACCCTGAATAACTGCAGCAATCTTGAGAAAGAAGAACAAAGCTAGAGGGATCATAATATAAGATATCAAGATATACTACAAAGCCACTGTTTTCCAAAACTACCTGGTACTGGCACAAGAACAGACATATAGACCAATTGAACAGAATAGAGACCCCAGAGATGGAAACAAGCCATTATGCTCAATTAATATTTGACAAAGGAGGCAAGAGCATACAATGGAGTCAAGACAGTCTCTTCAATAAATGGCGTTGGGAAACTTGGACAGATACTTGCAAAAAAATGAAACTAGACCACGAACTTACACCATACACAAAAATAAACTTAAAATGGATAAAGAACTTAAACGTATGATGGGAAACCATAAAAATCTTAGAATAAGCCATAGCCAGCAAAATAGCAGACATTTGTCATAGAAATATCTTTACCGCCACAACTCTTAGGGCAATGAAAAATAAAGAGAAAATAAACAAATGGGACTACACCAAAATAAAAAGCTTCTGCACAGCAGAAGATACCATCAATAAAACAACAAGAAAGTCCATTGCATGGAAGAACATATTTGCCAATATTATCTCCGATAAGGGTTTAATCTCCAACATTTATAGGGAACTCATACAATTTAACAAAAGGAAGATAAACAATCTAATAAAAAATGGGCAAAGGACCTAAATAGACACTTTTTGAAAGAGGACATAAGGAAGGCCAAGAGATATATGAAAACATGCTAAAAGTAACTATTCATCTGAGAGATGCAAATCAAATAAAAACTAGATACCATCTCACTCCTGCCAGAATGGCTATCATCAACAAGTCAACAAATGACAAGTGCTGTACAGGATGAGGAGAAAAAAGGAACCCGCTTGCACTGCTGGTGTGAATGCAGACTGGTGCAGCCACTGTGGAAAACAGTATGGTGTCTCCTCAAAAAATTTAAAATGGAACTGCCATTTGACCCAGTAATACCACTTCTAGGCATATATCCCAAGAAATCAGAAACACCAATAAGAAAGGATATATGTACCCCTATGTTCATAGCAGCATAATTTACAACAGCTAAAATTTGGAAATCGCCTACTAGTAAATGCCCATCAGCAAATGAGTGGATTAGAAAACTGTGGTACGTGTACAAAATGGAATACTACGCTGCTGTAAAAAAGGAGTTCTTACCATTTGCAGCAGCATGGATGGAACTGGAGAGCATTATGGTAAGCGAAATAAGCCAGTCAGAGAAAGATAAATATCACATGATCTCACTCATTTGTGGGATATAATGAGAAACATAAACTGATGAACAAAAGAGATCCAGAGATAAAGAAGCATCTAACAGACTGTCAAAATACAGCGGGAAGCCAGGGAACAGTTGGGGTGGTGGTAAGAGATCATCCAAAGGACTTATATGCATGCTTATAAGGATAACCAATAGACACAGACACTGGGGATGGGGGTGTGGGCATATACTGGGTGTGGGAGGTTAGGGGGTTCTGGAGGAAGTCAATGGTGGAAAAAGGAGACATATGTATTACTATTTGTAATACTTTAAACAAAATAAATAATGCACACACACACAATTCAATTACTTATATGCTAAACTTTTAGTTATCATGGAGAAAAACTATTTGACACAACAGTTTTGTGTAAAATAAGATAATGTGAAAAGAAAAGGAATTTTGGAAACACAGAAAACTGTTAATTAAGCATCACAATTATACACAGTAGCTGCTGTCATGGAGACTAATTTTAAGTTGTTAGAGCAATTAAAAACACCACACACCACATAATAACAAATAAGTCATGGTGTTATTATGGGGAAGGGAAACTATAACAGCTTCTTCAATTTTCAGTTCCTAAAACCAAGACAAAAACAACATTTACACTAAATTGATAAAAAAAGCCAATATAATAATTAAAATATTTTTGAATTTCAGGCCTAATATTATACTCAATGTCAGTTGTCATATACCATCCTCTTTTTTTGTTGAACAACACCCATAAATCCAGTAAAGTCTCAAAAATAAATTAATAGACTTACTTACTGACATGATCACTGTAATAATTCACTTTATTCCTACATAGCAATAATTTTTGCTCCACCAGCTTTGATTCAATACATTATATATGAAGCTCATCTCTTAAATGACAAATGGATGGGTGGGAAATTAATAAACTCTCTTGCCAAGAAGGATGGAAAAAATAACAATGTTACTGCCAAGAGACACACAACCCTGAGACTAATACCAGAGTCAATCTTTAAGAAAAAGATCCAAACATAATAACGTTCACAAATTGTGGCAGGTCCTAGACCAAGAAACCACAAACTATATGTCATTTTCCAGTTACAGATATTTCACTTCCAGACAATACAGTTATTTATAAGATTTCAGTACATTATTCACTGGCTATAATTCAGCCAGAGTAGACCTCTTCCAAGTAACATGCCAGAGTTTGTAACTTGAAGAGGCCCAGAAAGGAAGGAGGAAAAAAATAAGTAGTCGTATTTATAATTTAGACTAGATTAGATCCTAGGAATCCAGAAAATGAAGTACTCTTCAACCGAGGAAAGTGCTTAACCCAATAGATGCATTTTTGTTCATGTGGTGCCAGGTAAAGATAATGTTACTTCACTGTCTCCAATTAGAATAGAGAGAGGTACAAGGTACTGCAACAATGTAGCTGCCTAATTCAAATAACTTACTGTCTATGATTCTCTATACATGCAATTTAGGCTTTGAGATGACTGTATTCCTCCCAGTGAAGAGCATTCAATCTGAATATCATCAATAGATGAGATCCTCAGACTTGGGGTGGAGGGAAACATATCAATTGCCAGTGCATAAAAAAGTTGCATATTTTGACTTTACCATATGACACATTTATGGTGACATTCATTAGGAAAAGCAGGTATGCTTAAGACTATTAGTGGTATTACTATAAAACATTATAATTTAATTAGAGGCCTGGTGCATGAAATTCGTGCATGCGGTGGGGGGGGGGGGTGTCCCTCAGCCCAGCCTGCACCTTCTCCAATCTGGGACCCTTCAAGGGATGTCCACTGGGTTTAGGCCTAAACGGGCAGTCGGACTTCCCTCTCACAATCCAGGACTGCTGGCTCCCAACTGCTCGCCTGCCTGCTTGCCTGATTCCCCCTAACCACTTCTGCATGCCAGGCTGATCACCCCCTAACCACTCCCCTTCCAGCCTGATCCATGGCTAACTGCTCCCCTGCCAGTCCAATTGCCCCTAACTGCCCTCCCCTGCAGGCCTGGTCGCCCCCAACTGCCCTCCCCTGCTGGCCCAGTCACCCCTAAATGCCCTCCCTTGCCAGCCTGGTTGCCCCTAACTTCCATCCTCTTCAGGCCTGGTCACCCCTAACTGCCCTCCCCTGCTGGCCTGGTCGCCCCCAACTGCCTTCCCCTGCAGGCCTTGTCCCTCCCAACTGCCCTCCCCTGCAGGCCTGGTCCCCCCAACTGCCCTCGCCTACCAGCCCAGTCACCCATAACTGCCCTCCCCTACAAGCCTGATCACCTCAACTGCCCTCCCTTGCAGGCCTGGTCCCTCCCAACTGCCCTCCCCTGCTGGCCTGATCACCCACGACTGCCCACCCCTGCCGGCCATTTTGTGGTGGCCATCTTGTGTCCACCTGGGGGCAGCCATCTTGTGTGTTGGAGTGATGATCAATTTGCATATTACCTCTTTATTATATAGGATTTGGTTTCAGAAGGCCCAGATGCCACTAGATGTTTATATCCCACTAACACAGGGAGCGTTTGGTCTTTTTCATAACAGTCTCAATCTAGCAGAACTTGAACTCAGCTTTGGAGGCCAACTCAGGCAGTAAGTCTTAAAGCTATTAAGATTAATCAACAACTGACAGAGCTGCTATGATCAGTTAAGGTTCTGATGAGCTCCAGTGCCTGAAGGACGAAGATCATTTCATTGTCTAGGGTTCCATTTATTACAGGTCTAAGTGTAGTTTGGAATAATGATGAAAAATATCACAGGATCAGTTTTTGGGTGTGTTTCTCAGGAAACTACTTGTGAAAAGAACTATCAAGGCCCACATCTGACCGTTTTCTTCTTGGGGTTGGACAGTAGCATGGAACAGCATAAATATAAAATGGTAAAGCATGCAAACAGACACATGTAAGCACTGCTGATGAAGGTGAAACTTAGGCAGACACTCCTCCTCCACATGCCACTCAGGGTTTTCATGCAGAGATTTGCTGATGATAGTGCCTTTGTGGCTCCAACTTAGTAGTATTTCTGCTGAAGCACACACAACCTCCTAGTTTCAGGAAATGAAGACATCATTTTTTCCCCTACAGTTCTATGCCAAGCAGGAAGTTTCATCCTACTTAAAAAGCTAATTTCAGTTATAAAATGTAGGGTGGAATTTGCACTATCAATGTTTGGCTCTCATTTTAAGAAGAAAACAAAGGGCGAGGGAAGCAAAGAGTGAATATGTGGTATTATAGGAAACATGGATAATATTTGGGAGTGGAGATGCAAGGCAAATGTTTCCTTAATCATGTCTCACTACCCTAACCATAATATTACCTTTTGGGCTAACAGGTAATTTTCTAATCCTAGAAGAATATGTGTCTAAAAATCAACATCCAGATTTCCTCAGAAGCATAAGCCATACATTAGAGCTAAGTCCTGATGTGCGTTGACCATAATTCAGTCCCCTCCCCCAAAAAAGTCTGATTGGTAAAGGTTTCAAAGTTAGTATAGATTCAGTGTACAATCAGAAGTATAGCATAAAATTTACTACATTTCAGCTAGATTCAGGAGGTCATTAGCTATATACTTGGATTACCAAGTCTCCTTCACTATTCTAAATGACGTTCCTGGGCTTCTCAGAAAAAAAGGAAGAAAGACAGTTAATTCTTAATGACTCTACAAGCTATTGTTGAAATATCCTTTTTTTCTTCAGTCCCATCCAAAGTACTTTTGAGACTATAAAAAATGAAAAAAATATAATTAAAAACAAGTGGAGGGCCCCCTATGTTACAGAAGTAAGAGATTGCATGTCCATTATAGTGTTGCCTTGAGTGTCTGATTTGTCTTTAATGAAAATTGGATCATTGTATTGAGAAGGACATAATACTAGAGAAAGAGATCCAAGATGGCAGCAGAGAAGGTGGAAGTCACATTCACATCCTCCCAGGAGCAAACTAGAATTAAAACTAAATTAAAGAACAACCAATCTGAATAACCAATTGGAGACTAACTGAACACAAGTGTTATAACCAAGAATTTATAGAAGTAGCCACATTGACACTGGTAGGAAGAGTGGAGACAAAAAAGGGACTGACCTTATGAAAAGGGTCAGCCTGTACTCACGTGTGGCAGCTGACAACCTGAAAGGATATCTCAGCTGCAAAGAACCCCAGCTGAGGATTGAGGGGGCTCAACCCCACACCGGGCTCCTAAGCACAAAGAACCAGAGCTGGAAAGAAGAGATCACATAACATTTGGATATAAAAATTACTAGGGATTCTGTCTTCCAGGGAGAGATGGGAGTCTGTTAGAAACACAGGTGCCCCCTTAAAGGGCCAATGCACAAAATCTCATTTGTGGCCACTCACCCGGGGTTCTGGCAGAGGAAAGGTGGCTCTCATTCGACTGGAGTCATATAAGGATAGACTATATAGTGTGGCTCTGGAGACAGGAACAGCCACCAAGGTCCCTGAGCCATGTCCCTCTCCCAAACTTTACACAGGCACCATCTCTCCTGGGCCCAGCATGCTCTTCCAAAATGCATCAACCTGGGAAATGCACCAGCCCCACCTTACCAACATCTTTGGCCCCAGTCTACTTAATATGCACTCTTCAGAGGAGTCAGCTAGCTGTGGCCATCTTGGGTCCACCATGGAGATTTTCTGGAAGGGTCTCAAGGACATTTAGGCAAACTCATGGGTAGCAGAAACAAATGTGGAGAGAATGAGTTGTGTGACTCTAGGGTGGAGACCATTTTTTCCATCATACATCCAATAGATGCCACCATTCCTATGCAAAGCCCTCCCACCACAAGGCCCAATCTTAGTCTGCTTTGGCCTGATAGACTCCACTGGCCTTAAACTGATGACTCCTTGTGACCATGATCCAACACAAATGTCCATGGGTCCCTAGCAGGAAGCAGCTGACCTTGGTGTATCCTGAAACTTTTGCTGAGTGGCCTCAAAACTAACATTGGTGCTGAGTTTCAATTGGTATCAACCTGGTGAACATCATTCACCACTACCTGGTAACTCACTGAGAACCTACCGCATGAAACTTGCATAAGGCTCTTATGGCTCTTTCAGTGAATTAGCCTAACAGGCAGCCAGTAAGCAGAGGCAGATCTTGGGGTATCTTGGGTCTTTGCTGACCTTCCCCAACGCTCAGTGATGGTGGAATATGGCCTTGGTATACAGCTGGGGCTCTCACACATGCATCCAGGGCCAGCAGAGGCAGTCACAAACTGTTGATCACTTTGTAGCTATATACCAGTAGCTCAGGGCTAATCACTGGGAACACCAGACATTGACCTGGACCAGAGTCCCTCCTAAGAGGCACCAGAAACAACAAACCCAATGACAAGTTTCATACCACTTCAGAAAACAACCCAATAAACTCCATAAGTAGCACCCAAAAAGATATATTGGCAGGCACTAAACTCTGCTAGAGAAAATTCTGCTTCATGTGGTCAGCCCGCACAGAGAAGCTTGTATACAGTGCTCAAGGTTGATTGTCATAGCCAGCCAGCCTGAAGGTCAACCCCATCCATGGATGGCCCAAGAGCAATCAAAACTCAACTACAACAGGAGGGATCACATAACCCACACAAGAGACATTCCTGAAGTACCTAGCTCAGGTAGTTAGACAGACTGTGCCACTGAGTACCACAAGACACACCTAATACATAAAGCCACCACACCAAAAGTGGGAGACATAGTAGATCTACCTAATACATAGAAACAAATACGAATAGGCAGCCAAAATGGTGAAACAAAGAAACATGCTGCAAATGAAAGGATAGGAGAAATTCCCAGTGAAATAATTAAATAAAATGGAGGCAAGCAATCTACCAGAAATAGAGTTCAAAACAATGGTTATGAGGATGCTCAAAGAACTTAGTGAGAACTTCAATAAAGAGATAGTAAGCATAAAAAGACATAGAAACCATTAAAAAGCATTCAGATGAAGAATAGATGAAGAATACACTTAAAAAAAATCAATAGCAGATTAGATGAAGCAAAGGATTGAATCAGTGATTTGGAGACAAGGTAGACAAAAACATCCAATCAGAGCAGCAAAAAGAAAAAAAGAAATTTTAAAAAATGAGGATAGTTTAAGGCACCTCTGGGACAACATGAAGCACTAAATCATGCACATCATAGGCATACCATATGTATGAGATAGACCAAGAGATTGAAAACTTACTTAAAGAAATAATGATTGAAAACTTTCTTGACCTGGTGAAGAGAAAACTCCAAACCTAGGAAGCTGAGAGTTCCAAACAAGATGAACCCAAAGAGGCCCACAGAAAGACACATCACAATTAAAAGTCAAAAGTTAAAGATAAAGAGAAAATTATAAAAGCAGCAAAAGAAAAACAATTAGTTACATACAAAGAAGCTCCCATGAAACTGTCAGCTGACTTCTCAACAGAAACATTCACTAGTAAAGCCAGATGGAACACACAACACAGTGTACAGGTGTTGTGTTGTAGAATCGTGCATCTGAAACCTGTATAATTTTCTTAACCAGTGTCACCTGAATAAATTCAATAAAAAATTAAGGCCAGAAGGGGTTGACATTAAATATTTAAATGGATAAAAAACAAGAACCCACAATTAAGACTACTCTACCTAGCAAAGATATCACTTAAAATAGAAGAAATAAAGAACTTCCCAGACAATAAAAAGCTAAAGGAGTTCATTATCACCAACCTAGTATTACAAGAAATGTTAATGGGTCTTCTTTATGAAGAACAAAAAGAAAAAAGAACATAATTATAAAGAATAAAATGGCAATAAATGTGTACCTATCAATAACCACTTTATATATAAATGGATTAAATGCTCCAATCAAAAGTTTTAGGCTACCTAAATAGACAAGGAATCAAGTCCCATATATATTCTGTATACAAGAGATCCACCTCATAAAGAAAGACACACACTGAAAGTAAAGGGATGGGAAAAGTCATTTTATGTAAATGTGAATGAACAGCTCAGGAGGAGAGATATATTAAGCAAGGAAAGAAAACACCTGAAGACTGGTAGGAAGGGTGAGGTCATGAGAGGAGTGGACCCAGCTCCTACAGGCAGAAAGCTGGTAGAGCAAGAGGGAGTAGAAACTACTCACTATGAGAGGATCAGAAGGTAGAGGCCTGCAGGCTAGGCTGTGCTCCATAGCTCAGAGCACCAGAGCTGAGACCTGCAGCACATGTAACATCCAGCTGTGAACCTATAGATTCTATTCAATCTCCATTAAAATACCAATGGCATATTTCACAGACCTAGAACAAACTCTGCACAAATTCATATGGAATAAAAAAATCCCAAATAGCCACAGCAATCCTGAAAAATAAGAACAAAGTCAGAGGGATCACAATACCAGATATCAAGGTATACTACAAAGCCACTGTACTCAAAATATCCTGGTACTGGCACAAGAACAGACATATAGACCAATGGAACAGAAGAGAAAACCCATAAATTGACCCAAGCCATTATGAGCAATTAATATTTGACAAAGGAGGCAAGAGCATACAATGGAGTCAAGACAGCGTCTTCAATAAACGGTGTTGGGGAAATTGGACAGAGATGTGCAAAAAAAAAAAAAAATGAAACTAGATCCCCAACTTTAACCATACACAAAAATAAACTCAAAATGGATAAAGGACTTAAACATAAGATGGGAAACCATAAAAATCTTAGAATAAGCCATAGGCAGCAAAATATCAGACATTTGTCATAGAAATATCTTTACCAACACAACCCTTAGGGCAATGAAAAATAAGGAGAAAATAAACAAATGGGACTACATCAAAATAAAAAACTTCTGCACAGCAAAATAAACCATCAACAAAAAAACAAGAGAGCCCACTGCATAGAAGAATATTTTTGCCAATGTTATATCCCATAAGGGTTTAATCTCCAACATTTATAGGGAACTCATTCACTTAACAAAAGGAAGATAAATGATCCAATCCAAAAATGGGCAAAGGGAGAAAAATATGGCGGCTGGCAGGATGGAGGTGAGGGAGAGGAAGTGAGTGAGTGAGGGGTTGAAAGGAGAGTCTTTGGATGCGTGCAGTGTGTGTGTGAGTGAGTAAGGGACAGTTAAATCTGGCAGGAGCATCAGGGGCTGGCATACCAGGCTCTCCTGAACAGGGAGACACTACCACCACTGTGGGCACTCCCCAGACTGCGGGACTCGGGCATGGAGCCCACGCCATCTTGAAGGGGTGTGCGGCCTCTTCTAGGAACTCATCAGTACCTCCACCCAAACAGGCCTTGGACACTGCCCGTGACCCAGTAGCCACTCCAGCCAAAATCCTGCTGCCCCACTCACAGACTCGCGGACCCTGGTACCTCCACCTCCAAAAGTTGCATGGTTTCCACAGCAGTAAGTGCAACATCTCCCCTCCCCAGCAGCAGAACTCTGGACACCATTCCATAGGCAGCTTTTGGGAGACTCTGTGAGCCCTTGCTTCATGTGATTTTGTACAGACAGGGCCTGCTGCTCCACAGTAGAAATTCTGAATTCCCTCTTCCTGAATAACTGCCCACAGACAACCCAGCTGCACAACTGCAGAACCACAGCCCCTCAGAGTGTGTCAGAGCTCTGTGCCTGCAAAAGCACTGCCACAGTCCTGCATTTCCAATGAGGAGATACCCTGAGACCATCTATCCACAGGGCGCTCTTGGGAGCTGCTGTGAGCCCCCGCTGGGTGCTATCTTGGACAAACAGGGACACACTCCCCCCACAGGCAGTAGAAATTCTGAATTCACTCATCCTAGATACCTGCCCACAGTAACCTCAATTACACAGCTTCAGTGCCAGGGCCCTTCAGAGTGCTTCAGTGTGCCACACTGTGGGAGCCCCTGTGAGCTGCCACTAGGATCGTGTGCTTATCCACTACAGGTACAGCAGCAAAAACTGAGTCTTCCAACTCCACTGCTGCAGAACTCTGGACACTACAGTTGCATGGTTTTCCAGCGCACAGGCCTCCCAATCCCACCACTCCACAGGCAGCCCTTGGGAACCTCTGTGAGCACCCACTGGTCTCGAACTTATACAAACAGAGGTGCACTGCTGGGCTGTAGAAACACTGAATTCCCTCTTCTGGGATACATGCCCACAGACATCACAATCCTGTGGCTTCAGCGCCAGGGCCCTTCAGAGTGCCTCAGTACACACTACTGGCAAATGCAGTGTTAGTGACCCTGTGAGCCACCACTGGGGGCGCATGTATCCAACCATGGAGGCAGCAGCAAAAGCTGAGTCTTCCCACCCCACAACTACAAATCTCTGGACACCACAGCCATGCCTTTCCAGAGTGCAGGTCTCCTGAGCCCCATCACCCCAACAGACGGTTCCTGGGTGCCACTGTGAGTCCCTACTGGGCATATGCAATTTCAACCAAGGGTGCAAGACTACAAAAATTGGGACACCCTCCTCCACAGCTGCTGACTTCAAGACACCGCAGTTGGCCAAAACTGGTTTGGCTCAGTGGATAGAGCGTCGGCCTGCGGACTGAAAGGTCCCAGGTTCAATTCCGGTCAAGGGCATGTACCTTGGTTGCGGGAACATCCCCAGTAGGGGGTGTGCAGGAGGCAGCTGATCGATGCTTCTCTCTCATCGATGTTTCTAGCTTTCTATCCCTTTCCCTTCCTCTCTGTAAAAAATCAATAAAATATTTAAAAAAAAAAGACACCGCAGTTGCACCTTTCCATCTCACAGGCTGACATCAAGAGTACCCAAATAGCTCAACTAGGGAGCTATGCTATATTACCAAGCCCAGGAGACCTGAGAGATCACACCAGTAACACCATCCCTAAAAAAACTGGGTGGCAAAGCAATCAGATCTACAATTAAAACATTACAGCAAAACATGGGAAGACAAAAAAGCAATCCCCAAAGGAAAGAAAAAGATGAATCACCAGAAAGGGAGTTAAATAAAATTGAGGCTAGCAACATATCAGAGAAAGAATTCAGAGTAATGGTTATAAGGATGCTCAAATGGCTGGATGACAAATACACACAACAAAATGACACATACACACAACTCAATGAGAATTATAAGGAGCTGAATGAGAATGTCACCAACATGAAAAGGAACCAAGAGGAGATGAAGAACGACATAGCTGCAATAAAGAACACAATGAAAGGGTTAAACAGTAGACTAGAAGAGGCTGACGACCGCATCAGCAAATTAGAAGACAAAGTAGAAAAAGCACACAAACACAGAAGCAATTGGAAAGAAGATTTAAAAACAAGGGGAGAGCCTAAGGGAGCTTTGAGACAACACAAAATGAAACAACATTCGTATAAAAGGGGTACCAGAAGGAGAGGAAGAGAGGCAAGGAATAGAAAACCTGTTTGAAGAAATAATGACAGAAAAATTCCCTGATATTGGCAAGAAGAAAACTATGCAAATCCAAGAAGCACATAGAGTCCCAAATAAGATGATCCCTTAAACACCGACACCAAGACACATCTTAATTAAATTGGTAAACACCAACGACAAAGTAAGAATCTTAAAAGCTGCCAGAGAGAGACAGAAAGTTACCTACAAGGGATCTCCTACTAGAATATCAACTGATTTCTCAACAGAAAAACACCAGGACAGAAGGGAATGGAATGAAATATACAAAGTGATGCAAAGCAAGGGACTGAATCCAAGAATACAATACTCAGCAAGGCTATCATTCAAAATTGAAGGTGGAATTAGGAGCTTCATAGACAAAAAAAGGGCTAAGAGAGTTTATTACTATCAAGCCAGCAATGCAAGAATGCTAAAGGGACTGCTGTAAAAAGAAGAAAAATAAAGGCAAGAAGAAACACATACATTAAGAATAAAAATGACAAACAAGTACTTATCAATAATAACATTAAACATAAATGGATTAAATGCTCCGATCAAAAGACATAGGGTAGCTGAATGGATAAGAAAACATGACCCATATATTTGCTGTCTACAAGAGACCCACCTTAGAACAAATAATTCAAAGAGACTGAGAGTGAAGAGATGGAAAAAATTTTTTCACGCAAATGGAAATGAGAAAAAAGCTGGGGTTGCAATACTTATATCTGACAAAATAGACCTCAAAGTAAAGTCCATAACAAGAGATAAGGAAGGCCACTACATAATACTACAGGGAAAATTCAACAAGAGGATATAACTCTGGTAAATATATATATATATATATATATATATATATCCAATACAGGAAAACCAAAATACATAAAACAACTTCTGGAAGATAGCAGGGGAGAGATCGATACCAATACAGTCATAGTAGTGGACTTTAATACCCCACTGACACCACTGGATAAATCCTCTAAACAAAAAAGTCAGCAAAGAAACATCAATCCTAAATGACTCATTAGATCAGATGGACTTAATTGACATCTTCAAAATATTTCACCCCATAAGCTACAGAATATACATTCTTCTCCAGTGTACATGGGACATTTTCAAAGATAGACCACATATTAGGACACAGGCAAAGTTTCTTCAAATTCAAGAGGATAGAAATCATAACAACCATCTTCTCAGATCACAATGGCATAAAACTTGAAATCAACTAAAATAAAAATAATGAAAAAATATCAAACACTTGGAGGCTAAATATCATGCTATTAAATAATGATTTGGGTAACAAATAGATCAAAGAAGAAATAAAAAGCATCCTGGAAACAAATGACAATGAAAATACAACAATCCAAAATCTATGGGACACAATGAAAGCAGTCTAGAGAGGGAAGTTCATAGCTCTACAGCCCTACCTCAAGAAACAAGAAAAACTGGTAATAAATTATCTAACCTTGCAACTTAAAGAAATAGAAAGAGAACAACAAAAAAGCCCACAGTATTCAGAAGGAAAGAAATAATAAAGATCAGAGCAGAAATAAACGACATAGAGACCAAAAATCAATACAAAAGATCAACAAAACCAAGAGCTGGTTCTTTGAAAGAATAAACAAGATTGATATCTTGCCAGGCTCACCAAGAAACAAAGAGAGAGGACCCAAATAAACAAAATCAGAAATGAAAGAGGTTAAGTAAAAACTGACCCTAATGATAAACAAAGGATTGTAAAAAAAAACACTACGAACAACTCTACTCCAACAAACTGGACAACCTTGATGAAATGGACACATTTCTAGAAAAATACAAGCTTCTAAAACTCAATCAGGAAGAATAAAAAAACATAAATAGGCTTATAACTACTGATGAAATTGAAACAGTAATCAAAAAGCTTCCAGCAAACAAAAGCCCTGGACCAGATGGCTTCACAGGGGAGTTTTACTGAACATTCAAAGAGGAACTAAAAACCAGTCCTTCACAGACTATTCCAAAAAATTCAAGAGGTAGGCATACTTCCAAGCTCTTTCTATAAAGCCAGCATTACCCTAATCCCAAAACCAGATAAAGACACCACAAATAAAGAGAATTACAGGCCAATTTTCCTGATGAACATAGATGCTAAAATCCTCAACAAAATTCTAGCAAACTGGATCCAGCATTACATTAGAAAAATCATACACCATGACCAAGTGGGATTTATTTCTGGGACGCAAGGCTGGTACAATATCTTCAAATCAATAATTGTGATACATCACATAAACAAATTGAGAGACAAAAATTACATAATCATATCGATTGATGCAGAAAAGACATTTGACAAAGTCCAACACCCTTTTCTGATAAAAAACATTGAGCAAAGTGGGAATAGAAGGATCATACCTCAACATGATAAAAGCCTTATATGACAAACCTACAACCAACATCATACTCAATGGGCAAAACTAAAACCATTTCCCTTAAGAACAGGAACAAGACAGGGATGCCAACTTTCACCACTCCTGTTCAACATAGTACTAGAAGTAGCCATAGCGATCAGACAAGAAGAAGAAATAAAAGGCATCCAAATTGGAAAAGAAGAAGTAAAATTTTCATTATTCGCAGATGACATGATACTACTGTACATAGAAAACCCTAAAGACTCCATCAAAAAATTATTAGACTTAATAAATGAATTTGGCAATGTAGCAGGATACAAAATTAACGCCAAGAAAGGCATGGCATTTTTATACACCAATAGTGAACTTACAGTAAGAGAAATTAAAAACCAAAAACAAAACAATCCCATTTACCATTGCAACAAAAAAAAATTAAGATACCTAGGAATAAACTTAACTGAGGAGGTAAAAGACCTCTACTCTGTAAACTACAGGATGTTGAAAAAAGAGATAGAGGAAGACATAAACAGATGGAAGAACATACCGTGTTCATGGATTGGTAGAATCAACATCAATAAAATGTCCATACTACCCAAAGCTATCTATAGATTAATTGCACTCCCCATTAAAATACCAAAGTCATATTTCACAGGTCTAGAAAGAACTCTCCAAAAATTCATCTGGAATAAAAAAAAAAAAAAAAAAGAAGAGCTGCAGCAATCCTGAGAAAGAAGAACAAAGAAGGAGGTGTCTGAATACCATATATCAAGATGCATTACAAAACCACTGTTCTCAAAACTGCCTGGTACTAGCACAAGAACAGACATATAGATCAATGGAATAGAATAGAGAACCCAGAAATGGACCCAAACAACTATGCTCAATTAATATTTGACAAAGGAGGCAAGAACAAACAATGGAGTCAAGACAGTCTCTTCAATAAATGGTGCTTGGAAATTTGGTCAGACACATGCAAAAAAATGAAACTAGAACACCAACTTACGCCATACACAAAAATAAACTCAAAATGGATAAAGGACTTAAACGTAAGACGGGAAACCATAAAAATATTAGAGGAATCCACAGGCAGCAAAATCTTAGATATATGCCAAAGCAATAGCTTCACCGACACAGCTCCTTGGGAAATGGAAACGAAAGGAAAATAAACAAATGGGACTACATCAAAATAAATAGCTTCTTCACAGGAAAAGAAAGCATCAACAAAACAACAAGAAAACCCACTGCATGAGAGAACATATTTGCCAGTGATATCTCCGATAAGGGTTTATTCTCCAACATTTACAGGGAACTGATACAACTTAACAAAAGGAAGACAAACAGCCCAATAAAAAATGGGCAATGGACCTAAATACTTTGATGAACCGATGAACAAAAACAGATCTAGAGAGAAAGAGAAGTATCGATCAGATGCTCAAACCTCAGAGGGAAGGTAGGGGAGGATGGGGTAAGGGGGAGAGATCAACCAAAGGACTTGTATGCATGCATATAAGTATAATTGATGGACACAGACAACAGGGAGTGAGGGGGAGGGCAGGATTGAGGGATGATGGGACAATGTGGGGATAAGGACACATTTGTAATATCTTAATCAATAAAAAAAACATAATAATAAATGGGCAAAGGACCTAAATAGACACTTTTTGAAAGAAGACATACAGAAATTCAAGGGACATATGCAAACATGCTAAAAGTCACTAATCATCAAAGAGATGCAAATCAAAACCACAATGAGGTACCATCTCACACTTGCCAGAATGGTTGTCTCAACAAATAAACAAATGGCAAGTACTGGAGAGGGTGTGGAGAAAAAGACCCTAGTGCACTGCTGGTGGGAATGCAGACTGGTGTAGCCATTGTAGAAAACAGTGTGGAATTTCCTCAAAATATTAAAAATGGAACTTCCATTTGACTCAGTAATTCCACCTCTAGGAATATGTCCCAAGAAACCAGAAACACCAATCTGAAAGTATATATGCACCCTTATGTTCATAAAAGCACAATTCACCATAGCTAAGATTTGGAATCAGCCTAAGTGCCCATCAGCAGATGAGTAGATTAAAAAACCATGGCACATCTACACAATGAAATATTATGTTGTAAAAAAGAAGAAACTCTTACCATTTGCAACAGCATGGATAGAACTGGAGAGCATTATTCTAAGCAAAATAATTTGGTTGGAGAAATATAAATATCACATGATCTCACTCATTTGTGGAATATAATGAACAATATAAACTGATGAACTAAAGTCGATCGAGAGGCGGACGTGGAGACCATGCCATCTTGAGAAACAGAGCTGCCTAACACTCGGATCCTGGCTTCTGACACAAACCAGGACCCTGCAGCCACTGGGGACAGAGAAATGCTATCACAGCTTCAGACCAACAAACAACAAGAACCCAGACTTCCCGGTAGATTTCTGTGAGTAAAAGAGCCTATGCCCCTTCCCGCAGGCGCGGATAGCACCATAGTAACTGATAGACCCGCCCCTCGCCCAAGCTGCAGAGTGCCCTCAGCCTCGCGATAGCACCAAAGTAACTGATAGAGCCACCCCTCACCCAAGCTGCAGACCTTTACGCAGGGACATGCTCCCCCTTAGGGAATTTGGTGCTTGGGACAGAAGCAGCTCCCCTTCGGGGAAATCTGACAGTGCGCACAGAGGGCTCCCCTTCGGAGAATTTGGGGGAATTTGGCTTGCGGATCACAGCTCCCCTTTGGGGAATCTTAGAGCGCGCACAGAGGGGCTCCCCTTTGGGGAATTTGGTGCACAGGACGGACTCTTCCCCCCTTCGGGGAATCTGGGAGAGTGCATGGAAGCAGCTCACCTTCAGGAATTTGAGAGTGTGCAAAGCCCTAGCCAGTTTGGCTCAGTAGAGAGAACACATACAGGACGCAGCTCCACTTCAGGGAATTAGGCATGCCGGACACAGCTGCCTGGGATCCCTGACTCACAGCGCATTCACACTAAGAGCCAGTGACCCCAATTGTTGGTGCATGCACACACAGGGACCCTGATTCTCAACAAGAAACCACACAAGGCAACAGAGACTCTGACACTCGATTCTTGGTGCAGATACAGGGAAACTCTGACTCCTGGCACATGCTAAGGATCTCATTTTCGGCACATACCAACAGTGTGGTGCAGACAGGGCCCCTGATTCTAAGTGTGCACACGAGACCACACGGAACACAGGGGACACTGACCCTGGGCAAGTCTGGTTCCCACCAACCAAAGGCAGCCACACGTCCTAGTGTCAGAGCACTTCAGTGAAACTCGGGTGGAGCGAAGTCCCCACAGCACACGGCCCAGGTCCACGCAAACGGAAGCTTGAGATTTCTGGTGATAGCTAGAATGGGGAAACGAAATAACTCACAGAGGAAAGAAAATGTGGAGTCGCCAAGAAAGGAAATTAGTGAAACTGAAGCTTGCAACATGACCGAAAAGGAGTTCAGAGTAATGGTCGTGGAAATTATACATCGGATGGATGAGAAAATCAACAACTTATGCAAAAATCAGGAAGAAATGAAAAGTGATATAGCTACAATCAAAAACACCATGGAAAGTTTCAACAGTAGACTACAAGAAGCAGAGGACCGAATTAGTGAGTTAGAAGATCAGGTACAGAAACAAGCTCAATCTGAACAGCAATTGGAGAAAAAAATTAAAAAGCAGGAGGAAAGCCTAAGGGAGCTTCGGGACAACATGAAACGAAGTAACATGCGTATAATAGGGCTGCCAGAAGGACAAGAAGAGCAGCAGGGATTAGAAAATCTATTTGAAGAAATAATGACAGAAAACTTCCCGGATATGGGAAAGATAAAAGTTACGCAAGTACAGAGAGTCCCAAGCACGATCAACCCCAAAAGACCCACACCAAGACATGTCATAATTTCAATGGCAAATATAAATGATAAAGAGAGAATCTTAAAGGCGACAAGAGAGAGAGAGTTACCTACAAAGGAACACCCATCAGATTGTCAAATGATTACTCAACAGAAACACAACAAGCTAGAAGTGAATTGAAAGAGGTATACAAAGTGTTGCAAAGCAAAGGACTGAATCCAAGAATACTATACCCAGCAAGACTATCAATCAAAATTGAAGGGGAAATCAGGAGCTTCGCAGACAAAAAAAGGCTCAGGGAGTATATCACCACCAAAGCAGCAATGCAAGAATTGATAAGGGAATACTGTAAAAAGAAGAAATAAATAGGTAAGAAGGAATACATACACAAAAATAGATATGACTACAAACAAATACCTTTCAGTAATAACTTTAAATGTAAACGGACTAAATGCTCCAATCAAAAGACAATGAGTGGCTGAATGGATAAAAAAACATGACCCATATATATGCTGTCTAAAAGAGACCCACCTCAGAACAGGAGACTCACACAGATTGAAAGTGAAGGGATGGAAAAACATCTTCCAGGCAAATGGAAATGAAAAAAAAAAAAAAAAAGCTGGGGTAGCAATACTTATATCTGACAAAATAGAACTCAAAGTAAATGCCATAACAAGAGATAAGGAAGGCCACTTCATAATACTAAAGGGAGAAATCCAAGAAGAAGAAATAATTCTGGTAAACATATACGCTCCCAATATAGGAGCACCCAAATACATAAAAAAACTCCTGGAGGATATCAAGGGAGAGATTAATAACAATACAATCATAGTAGGAGACTTTAATATCCCACTATCACCATTGGACAAATCCTCTAAACAAAAAATCAGCAAAGAAACAGCAATCCTAAATGACTCACTAGAACAGATGGAATTAATTGACATCTTCAGAACATTTCACGCCAAAGCCACAGAATATACATTCTTCTCAAGTGCACATGGGTCATTTTCAAAGATAGACCATATGCTTGGTCACAGGCAAAGTCTCTTCAAATTCAAGAAGATAGAAATTATATCAAGAATCTTCTCAAATCACAGTGGCATAAAACTGGAAATCAACTACAATAAATACAATCCAAAGAAATCAAACACATGGAGACTAAACAGCATGCTATTAAACAAGGACTGGGACACCAGAGAGACCAAGGAAGAAATAAAAAAAAAAACATCATGGCAACAAATGACAATGAAAACACAACAATCCAAAATCTATGGGACACAGCTAAAGCAGTCTTGAGAGGGAAGTTCATAGCTCTACAAGCCTATTGCAAAAAACAAGAAACAATGGTAATAAATTACCTAACCCTACAACTCAAAGATCTAGAAAAAGAGCAGCAAGAAAATCCCAGTGTAACCAGAAGGAAGGAAATAACAAAGATCAGAGCGCAGATAAATGACATACAGACCAAAGAAACAATACAAAAGATCAAAAAAACCAAAAGCTGGTTCTTTGAAAGGATGAACAAGATTGATGGACCTCTATCCAGGCTCACCAAGAAGCAAAGAGAGAGGACCCAAATAAACAAAATCAGAAATGAAAGAGGTGAAATAACAACAGACCCCGACGAAATACAAAGGATTGTTACAAAATACTACGAACAACTCTATTCCAACAAACTGGGCAACCTGGAGGAAATGGACATATTCCTAGAAAAATATAACCTTCCAAAAATCAATCAAGAAGAATCAAAACAGCTCAATAGGCTGATAACTATGGATGAAATTGAAGCAGTCATCAAAAAGCTTCCAGCAAACAAAAGCCCAGGGCCTGACGGCTTCACAGGAGAGTTTTACCAAACATTCAAGGAAGAACTAAAACCTATCCTCCTCAGACTATTCCAAAAAATTCAAGAAGAAGGAACACTTCCAAGCTCCTTCTATGAAGCCAGCATCACCCTAATGCCAAAACCAGATAAAGACAACACAATGAAACAGAATTACAGACCAATATCCCTCATGAATATAGATGCCAAAATCCTCAACAAAATTCTAGCAAATCGGCTCCAGCAGTACATCAGAAAGATCATACACCATGACCAAGTAGGATTTATCCCAGGAATGCAAGGATGGTACAATATCCGCAAATCAATAAACGTGATACATCACATAAACAAATTGAGAGATAAAAATCACATAGTCATATCAATTGATGCAGAAAAAGAATTTGACAAAATCCAACACCCTTTCTTAATAAAAACTCTCAACAAGGTGGGAATAGAAGGCTCATACCTCAACACAATAAAAGCTATATATGATAAACCCACAGCAAACATCATACTCAATGGACAAAAACTAAAAACATTTCCCCTAAGAACAGGAACAAGACAGGGATGCCCACTCTCACCACTCCTGTTTGACATAGTACTGGAAGTATTAGCCATTGCAATTAGACAAGAAGAAGAAATAAAAGGCATTCAAATTGGAAAAGAACAAGTAAAGCTGTCTTTATTTGCAGACGACATGATATTGTACATAAAAAATCCGAAAAACTCCGTCAAAAAACTAATAGACTTAATAAATGAATTCGGCAATGTAGCAGGATACAAAATTAACGCCAAGAAATCTATGGCCTTTCTATACACCAATAGTGAACTTACAGACAGAGAGACTAAAAAGGCAATCCCATTTACCATCGCACCAAAAAAAGATACCTAGGAATAAACTTAACTAAGGAGGTAAAAGACCTATACACGGAAAACTACAGTACACTGAAAAAAGAGATAGAGGAAGACGTAAACAGATGGAAGAACTTACCATGTTAATGGATTGGTAGAATCAACATCATTAAAATGTCCATACTACCCAAAGCAATCTATAGATTCAATGCACTCCCCATTAAAATACCAAAGGCTTATTTCAGAGACCATGAAAGAACTCTCCAAAAATTCATCTGGAATAAAAAAAGACCCCGAATAGCCACAGCAATCCTGAGAAAGAAGAATAAAGTAGGAGGCATCTCAATACCAGATTTCAAGCTGTATTACAAAGCCACTGTTTTCAAAACAGCCTGGTACTGGCACAAGAACAGACATATAGATCAATGGAACAGAATAGAGAATCCAGATATTGACCCAAAGCACTATGCTCAATTAATATTTGACAAAGGAGGCATGAACATACAATGGAATAAAGACAGTCTCTTCAATAATTGGTGTTGGGAAAATTGGACTGATACATGCAAAAAAATGAAGCTAGATCACCAACTTACACTTACACCATACACAAAAATAAACTCAAAATGGATACGGACTTAAACATAAGACGGGAAACCATAAAAATACTAGAGGAATCCACTGGCAGCAAAATCTCAGACATATGCCAAAAGAACTTCTTCACCGATACTGCCCCTAGGTCAATGGAAGCTAAAGAGAAAATAAACAAATGGGACTACATCAAAATAAAAAGCTTTTTTACAGCAAAAGGAACTATCAACAAAACAACAAGAAAGCCCACTGCATGGGAGAACATATTTGCAAATGGTATCACTGATAAAGGTTTAATCTCCAACATCTACAGGCAGTTTATACAACTTAATAAAAGGAAGATAAATGATCCAATAAAAAAGTGGGCAACGGACCTAAATAGAATCTTTTTCAAAAGAAGACAGAAGGAAGGCCAAGAGACACATGAAAACATGCTCAACGTCACTACTTATCCAAGAGATGCAAATCAAAATGACAATGCGGTACCATCTCACACCTGTCAGAATGGCTATCATCAACAAACGACAAGTGTTGGCGAGGATGCGGAGAAAAAGGAACCCTTGTGCACTGCTGGTGGGAATGCAGACTGGTGCAGCCACTGTGGAGAACAGTATGGAGTTTCCTCAAAAAACTGAAAATGGAACTCCCATTTGACCCAGTAATCCCACTCCTGGGAATATATCCAAAGAAACTAGAAACACCAATCAGAAAGGACATATGCACCCCTATGTTCATAGCAGCACAATTTACAATAGCTAAGATTTGGAAACAACCTAGGTGCTTGTCAGCAGGTGACTGGATCAGAAAAGTGTGGTACATCTACACAATGAAATACTATGCTGCCATAGAAAAGAAGGAATTCTCATCATTTGCAGCATCCTGGATGGAACTGGAGAACATTATGCTAAGTGAAATAAGCCAGTCAATGAAAGAAAAATACCATATGATATCACTCATTTATGGATAATAAAGAACATTATAAACTGATGAACAAAAATATAGATACAGAGACAGTAAAGCATCAAACAGACTGTCAAATTACAGGGGGAAGGTTAGGGAGAGGTGGGAGAGATAAGAGATCAACTGAAGGACTTGTATGCATGCATATAAGCATAACCAATGGACACAATACTCTGGGGGGTGAGGGCATGTATGGGTGTGGGGCTGGGGGGGGGGGACAATGGTAAGATATGTACACATATAATACCTAAATAAAAAAAATTGGAAATAAAATAAAATAAAGTGGATCGAGAGACATAGAAACATGGAACAGTCCATCCAACCTCAGAGGGAATGTGGGGGAGGGGGTTAGAGATCAACTAAATGATATCTATGCATGAATATAAGCATAGCCCATGGACACAGACAGTAGGAGGTGAGGGTATATGCTGGGGAACTGGGAATGAGCAGGGAGAGGTCAATGGGGGGGGGATGGAGACATATGTAGTACTTTAAACAATAAAGAATTAAATAAAAAAAAGAAAACAGCCTGGCTGATGTGGTTCAGTGGTTGAACATCGACCAATGTACCAGGAGGTTAGGGCACATCTCAGGGTTGCAGGCTCAGTACCCCGTGTTGGGCATGCGGAAGCCAGCCAATAAATGGTTCTCTCTCATTGTTGATGTTTCTGTCTCTCTCCCTCTCCCTTCCTCTCTGAGACTAAGGGTAATTTCCCCTCTCTTTTTATAGTTTGACTAGAGGTGCAGTGCACGACATTCGTGCCTGGGTGCGGTCCCTAGGCTTGGTGGGTGATGGAAGCGTGAGCGTCTGGTGTGGAAGGGCAGGTCCCAGGTGACCTCTGGCCCCTCTTCAGCCTGAGTCACAGCCCCTAAGTCCCCATGCAGAGATGTGGTGAGTGCGGCCAGACACCACGGGCCGGGGCACAGCGTGGGCCTCTGGGCTACCAAACAGTGCCACATGGAAGCCTAGTGGGCAGCATGTTCTCTCCCAGCTGGGCTCACAGACTGGATCCTGTGCAAACCAACAGGGAGCCCGACCTACCCCTGCGGACCCAGCGGCTGCAGCCCTGCTCACCCGGAAGAGGCCACACGGGTGCAGGGCGGGCTCTTTCACGGGTACCTAATACCTGAGCTCAAGGGTTTCCCTGGCATGTGAGACCTGGTGTCCCAGGGAAGGGTAGCAGGGGAAATGAGAGCAAGCTTGGTGGACACCCCGCATTCTCACTGAACCTCCATCCCATCACCCCTGCCCCCCAGTAGCCAGCGTGAGATCACAGCCCCCCCACTCCCGGGTGCCATGGGAGGTTGGTCGTCACCACCAATCCCCAGTTCCCTGTCCCAGATTGGGTCCCAGCTCCGATCAGGCAATCAGGGCCTGCTGGCCACTGGTTGCCATCTGAGGGATGATTGGGCCCCTGTTCGCACCTGCCTTGGCCTGGAGCCGCCTGCTCACCTGCTCCACCATCCAGCTGTGGTCCTGCTCTTGTTGGGGCCCATTGGGGCCAGCAATGCCTCCACTGCTACCCACTGCCAACGCCACATCTCCAACGCCCACCGTGTTCTGCACCACCCCCTGGTAGTCAGCGCACGTCATGGTAAACAGTTGAACTCCCAGCCAAACTCTTGGTCAGGGGGACAATTTGCATATTAGGCTCTTATTATATAGGATTTTGTACATTTTCTATGATGAACATATATCAGTTTATACACATACACACACACCACAGTAACAATAAAAAGGAAGATGATTACATTTCTTAGCACCTATCTTATTACTCATGCTGCATTTCCCTATAGTGAAACTAGCCTAATTTACTGTAATTTCTCATTTTTACAATAGTAAGTAGTGTTTTTCCTCCCTATATGCTATAACAATAAACACTAAGTTTTAAAATATTAGTTAAAAAAATCCTATCTAATAAAGAGGGAATATGCTAATTGACCCTCGCACCATCACAAAGATGGTGGTGCCCACAGCCAATAAGGAGGGAATATGTTAATTGACTGCTCCGCCCTCAAAGATGGCAGTGCCCACAGCCACAAGATGGCAGCGCCCAGTCCCCTCAGCCCCGCTGGGGCAGCAGGTGCACGGAAAGGCCAGGCCCTCCCCCAGGTGGGACTGGCCGCACCGTGCACCTGCTTCCGGAGTCCCCCAGTCCCCTCATGTCCCAGCCACCCATGGCCGCCTGAGGCTCAGGTAACCAGGGCTGGCTGAGGCTTGTGCTGCCGGCAGTGGCAGCAGCAGAGATGTGATGGGGCGTTGCCTTCCCCTGATCACTGGGTTGATTCCCAACCCTGAGGGCTCCTGGACTGTGAGAAGGGGCAGGCCAGGCTGAGGGACCTCCCCCAACTCCAGTGCATGAATTTTCATGCACTGGGCCTCTAGTATTATTATAAAACATGAAATCAATTAACTTTGTCTATTGGGAATTCCTATTAATTGGGTATATGTCAATTACATTGTGGAATATTTAATTAAATCTAATAAAAACCGAAAGTGCTAAGAAAATCAACATTGATAAATTGAAGAAGGTACAAATAAGTAGAAGCATAAACTGTGCTCATGGATAGGAAGAGTTAACATAATTAAAATGTCCATATTAGCCAAAGCAATCTACATATTTAACACAATTCCTATCAAGATACCAATGAAGTATTTCACAGAAGTAGAACAAATGTTTCAAATATCTTTATGAACCACAAAATACCCTGAATAGCACCAGCGATCTTGAGAAAAAAAAGGACAGAATTGGAGGAGTCATCCTGCCTGATATCAAACTATATTACAAAGGCATAGTTATAAAAATAGTGTGGTACTTGAATAAAAACAGACATATAGATCAATGGAACATAACAGAGAGCCAAGAAGTAAAACCATGCCTTTATAGTCAATCAATATTTGACAAAGGAGGCACAAACATACAATAGACTATACAAAGATAGTCTATTCAATAAATTGTATTTGGAAAATTGGAAAGATGCATGAAAAAAAAAAACTAGACCAAGTTCTTACACCACACACAAGAATACACTCAAAATGGACTAAAGACTTAAATATTAGACTTGAAACCATAAAAATACTGAAAGAAAATATAGGCAGTAAAATCTCAAACATTTCTCATAGCAATATTTTTTTTCTGGTATATCTCTTTGGGCAAGGAAAACAAAAAGAAACAAGAAACAAGTGGGACTACATCAAACTGAAGAGTTTTTTAACAGCAAAGAAAACCATCAACACAAATGAAATAACAACCCACTGAATGGGAGAACATATTCCCTAATAATACATCTGATAAGGAGTGAATATCCAAAATTTATTAAGAACTTATAAAGCTTAACACCAAAAAACTGCTTGCTATGACATGCACTGATCACCAGGGGGCAGATGATCTGACTGGTAGGTTAGCTTGCTGCTGGGGTCCGGCAGATTGGGACTGCGCAAGATGGGCTGAACATGCACTGGAGCCCTCCCACAGTCCCTCCCCACCTGGGCAACCTCCTGTGTCCCTCCCTGGCCCTGATCATGCATTGGTGGGGTCCCTAGGCCTGGCCTGCACCCTTTCACAATCTGGGACCCCTAGGGGGATGTTGGAGAGCTGGTTTTGGCCCGATCCCACAGGCCAGGCCAAGGGACCCCTCTGGTGCACAAATTTGTACACCAGGCCTCTAGTTCTAAAATAGAATTACAACTTCCTGCTTCTGTTTGTCATCTTAATCACAGATTTGTGTCTTTTTACCTTTGGTTTTAGGTAGAAGCACTCTTTTCATCATTTCTTATAAGGCATATCATTTCATGGTAAATTCCCTCAGCTTTTGTTTGTCAGAAAAACCTTTATTTATCTTTCATATCAAAAGTATAATGTTGTATATATTAATCTTGATTGGTAAATAAGTCCTTTCCAATATTTTGAATATTTTATTTTACTCATTTAACATGTAAGTTTTCTGCTGAAAAATACCATGACAAATTAATAAGGTTGTCTTTATAATTTCCAGTCGTTCTTCCCCTGGCTGCCTTTAGAATTCTTTTACATTAACTTTTTACAGTTTCAATATAATGTGTCTTGGAAGAGATGTTTTTTGTTGTTGTTGTTGTTTGTTTGTTTTTTTATTGAGATAATCAGGTGTTCTGTTAGCTTCTTGGATCCTAGGGTCCAGTTTTATTGGTTTGAATAGGTTCTATATTCTCTTCTCTCTCTCCTCTCCTTCAAGTATACCCATTAGTCTTACAGTAGTCATTCTAATGAAGTCAGTTTTCGTAGAGTACTTGCATTATTTTAACTCTCAATTCTCTCTTTACTTCTACCTTAGTCATTTCTAAAATTCTATCTTCAGGATCACTAATGTCTTTTCCATCTGGTCTGGTCTATTTCTTGTGTTATCTAATTTATTTTTTCTTATTTATTGAGTTGTCCAGCTTCAGATTTTCTTTTTTTATATAGTTTAAAATTCTTTTATAATGTACTTCTTTTGTTCATTGATCTTATTCTTGATCTCATTGAACTGCCTTTCTCAGTTGTCTTGTATCTCACTGAGTTTTTTTCAAAACTGCAATCTTGAATTATCTGTCATTTAAATAACAGTCTTCCCTGTCTTTGAGTTTGTTTTCTGGAGACTTACCATTTTCTTTCTGAGCTACCTTATTACCTTGATTATTCATGGAGCTTGATGGAATATTTCTTTGCCTGGACATTTGAGGTATTGGACTCTTCTTTTAAGTACTGTTTTGCTGCATTATGCTAAGCGAAATAAGCCAGTCAGAGAAATATAAATATCACATGACCTTACTCATTTGTGGAATATAATGAATAACATAAACTGATGAACAAAAACAGATCCAGAGACAGAGAAGCATCGATCAGACTGTCAAACCTCAGAGGAAAGGTAGGAGAGGTTGGGGGTAAGGGGGAGAGATCAACCAAAGGACTTGTATGCATGCATATAAGCCTAACCAATGGACACAGATACCAGGGGGGTAAGGGTATGAGTGGGGGATGGTGAGCAATGGGAGGATAAGGACACATTTGTAATACCTTAATCAATAAAGAAAAAAAAAAAACAATTCAGCAGGTTGATAAGTAAATGCCTTTCTTTTTATTTCCATAAGAGGGTACTATAGCACAAGTTTTTGTTTTCTCTTACGTGCACTGCAGTCACTTCTGGGATCTGGGTGGGGCTGTGCCACATCAGCAGTGGAAAATGTCTCATATTTCCCAAGGAGGTGGGAATACCCTCTGTTACTAGGTCTCTTTTGTCTTTGGGTACCAACCCCATGGTAGGATGTGGCGGGCAATGGTGCTCCAGACCTGTAAGTTCCTGGCACTGTCTCATTGTAACCATAAGTAGCCAACTGTTTTATCCTATCTGAGGTTTCCTATCTACTTCACTAAGATCTTTTACAATAGGTGATGATGGGTGGGGGTGTGTGGGAGGTTGCACATCTATGACTTGTTATTTCACTGGTATTGGGAGTTGCTATACCATGGCTACCACACTTCTGTATCATATCTCTGTCCTTTTCACAGGGTTTAACCAACAATGTATACTAGACACTCAAACCAGAATGTTGATTCTGCCCCCTCTGACCCGCTCTGGGCTGCCAAGTGAGGACTGCATTCCCGTACGTCCATTGCTTCTGCATCAGATGGACCTGAAGAGCCAACAGGAGGGTTAGAGAAGTCAGGTTCATGCATCTGCACCTTTGTTTTTTTACCTAATAATGGCAGTTGTCACGCCTCTGCCCCATATTTTTGCCCCTGTCACTGAGCTTGGCTACTATGTGGAATGGTCACTCCGGCTGAAATGTTGCCTCTACTTCTTAAGCCTGTAAATTTTAAATGGATATATAAACACAAGGGGCTTTTGTTATTATTCATACACTGCTCATGATTCCCAGTCACTTCTATGCCATTTTGTAACTGTGGTTCTGATCACAATTAAGTGTCAAATTGCACATCTGTATGTCAAAAATGCATTTTAAAAGTAAAAATAAAATGAACCTAGATGACCTCTTTTTATTTATCTATCTAGTTAGTTAGTTAATCATCATCTGAGGATATTTTTTTCATCACTTTTTAGAGAGAGAGTGGAAGGGAGGGAAGAAAGGGAAGGTAGAGTAAGAGTGAGGGAAACATCAATGTGAGAGAGACAGATCAATTACCCCCGACATGTGCCATGACCAGGGAAAGGGATCCAACCTGCAACCTAGATATGTGCCCTTGACCAGGAATCAAACCTGCAACACTTCAGTGCAAGGGCCAATACTTTAACCACTGAGCCATGCCAGCCAGGGTGGATGACTTCTTTTTAGTCTTATAGCTCTCTTACTTTTAAAAAATATTTTATCTTCTTTTTCCATAGGTCTCCTCTCTTGTATCTCACTCATTCCTCTCCTCCACTACAGTCATATATTGCTTAACAATGCATCTATGCCCTAGCTGGGTTGCTAGTGGTTAGAGTCCACAGACTGAAGAGTCACGGGTTTGATTCTGGTTAAGGGCACATACCTCAATTTTGGGACACATGCTGGAGGCAACCAATTGATGTGTCTCTCTCACATAGATATTTCTCTCTGTCTCTACCTCTCCCTTCTATACCCTCTAAAAGTTAATAGAAAAAAATGTCCTCTGCTGATGATTAACAAGCAAACAAACAAAAGTACCACAATGCATATAAGTTTTGAAAAATGCATCTAAATGATTTCATCATTGTGTGAATATTGTAAAGTGCACTTACTCAAACCTAGATGTTATAACACAGCAAAACTAAGCTATGCCCAGCCAGCCAGTGTTGACCTATGAACCAGGAGATCATGTTTCTATTCCTGGTCAGGGCACATGCCTAGGTTGTAGGCTTGATCCCCAATGTTGGGCATGCGGGAGGCAGCCGATCAATCTTTCTCTCTCATCATTGATTTTTTTTTCTCTCTCTCTCTCCTTCTCACTTCTTCTATTAAATCAATAAAAAAATAAAACAAACAAACAACCCAAACCTAGGCGATATAATATGTTGTATTACTACTAGGCTACCAACCTGTATAGTATGTTATTATATTGAATCCTATAGGCAATTGTGATTTTTAAATTAAATGTATTGGGGTGACATTGGTTAATACGATTATATAGATTTCAGGTATACATGTATTTTTAACTTTATTTTTATTGTTACACTATTACAGATGTCCCCATTTCTCCCCCTCCCCCCGCGCCCCGCTTTGTTCACCTCCATTCAGCCTTATCCCCCCTTTCCCTCTGGCCATCACCACACTGTTGTATGAGTCTATGGGTTATGGATATACTGTATGTTCTTTGGCTATTCCCTTCACCTTCTTTTATCCAGTCCTCCCTGCCCCTACCTTGAGATAGCTGTCAGTTTGATGTATCCTTGCATCAGTTTATTCAATTTATTTGTTCATTAAATTCCACATATAAGTGAGAACATATGATATTTGCCTTTCTCGGATTGTTTTATTTCACTTAGCATAATACACTCCAGGTGCATCCATGTTGTCACAAAATGTAAGATTTCTTTCTTTTTTATGGCTGCATAGTATTATCTTGTGTAAATGTACCACAGCTTTTATATCCATTCATATATTGATGGGCACTTGGGCTGTTTCCAGATCTTGGGTATTATAAGTAGGGCTGCTATGAGCATAGGGGTGTCTATGTACAAAATGGTAAATGTATGTGTATCTACACATAGTAAAGGTACAATAAAAATATAGTATAAAAAATAAAGGAGGTACACTAATATAAAGCACTTATGATGAATGGAGCTTGCACAACTCAAAGTTGCTCTTTAGTGGGTGAGTAGCAAGTGCATCTGAAGGTCTTGGGCATTACCCTACACTATCGTAAACTTTATAAACATTGCAAACTTAGGCTATAGTAAATTTATAAAACATTTTTAATAATAAATCAACCTTAGCTTATTGTAACATTTTTACTTTATAAATATTCTACTTTTTAAAATCTTTATTGTGCCGAAACCGGTTTGGCTCAGTGGATAGAGCGTCGGCCTGCGGACTGAAAGGTCCCAGGTTCGATTCCGGTCAAGGGCATGTACCTTGGTTGCGGGCACATCCCCAGTAGGGGGTGTACAGGAGGCAGCTGATCGATGTTTCTCTCTCATCGATGTTTCTAACTCTCTATCCCTCTCTCTTCCTCTCTGTAAAGAATCAATAAAATATATTTTAAAATCTTTATTGTTAAAAGTATTACATAGGTCCTCCTTTCCCCCCATTAAGCTCTTCCAGCCCATTCTGGTCCCCCCCACCAGGTCCTCAACACTCCATTGTCTGGTCCATGGATTATGCATATATGCATACAAGTACATTGGTTGATCTCTTTCCACCCACCCTCCCCTGTCTTCCCTTTGAGGTTCAACAGTCTGTTCATGCTTCTATGTCTCTGGGTCTATTTTTGCTCATCCGTTTATTTGGTTCATTAGATTCCACATATGAGTGATATAATGATACTTATCATTCTCTGACTTATTTAGCTTAGCATAACGTTACTGGGAAACCCATGGTTGAGCTTGGGCAGCCTGTCACTGTGTCCAATAACAAAGGCAAGGTTGAATCATATTAGGCATTTATTGAGAAGGCTAGCCAACCAAGAACACAGTGCACTTACTACCATTCAAATCCTATCTTCCAGCAAGGTGCAGGGGACAGGATTATAAAGGGGAGTGGGGCTAGGGAACAGATGTCAGTTATTGTCATCAGGCAATGAGATGATATTGATGAGATGATATTGACGAGATGACGTTTTGACTCCTGGTGGGTCAGCCTGACCATGCTTATAGTTTCTGCTTGCTGGATTCACTGCTGAGTCACCTCCTCAATTGTTTTGCACAAGCCTTGAAAAGGAAACTTAAAAAAAACTTAAACCCCTATTCACATAAGTACATGGGTTCTAAGATTTAAAATAATATGATTATTTTTCAGATTAAATCAGGTGCTATATCTATCAGATTATAGGTCTCCCCATCAATAATATTCTCCAATGGATTGGTAGAATCAACATCATTAAAATGTCCAGAGTTTCTGAAGATGGCGACTGGCAGGAAGGTAGGGAGAGAGTGTGAGAGAGTGAGGGAGTGATAGAGAAGTGTGTGGACATGTGTGGTGTGTGTGTGTATGAGCTAGGGACAGTTAGATCCTGCAGGTCTTCCAAGGGGCTGCCAAACTGGGCAGTCTTAGATGGCGGAGCCCCGCTGCCACCGCAGACACTCTGGGGTTGGCCAGTGCGGGCACAGAGACCACATCATCTTGCAAAACAGAGCTGCTTGAGACTAGGATCCTGGCCTCAGCAACACCGAGTCCGGTCTCAGATGCAAACCGGGACCCTGGGGACAGAGAACTGCGACCACAACTGCAGACCCAGGCACCCTGGCTGCAGATTTCTGTGAGTCACAGAGCCCATCCCCCTCCCTGCAGGCTCTTGGCAGCTCCATAGGAACTGCTAGACCCACCCCTCACACAGGGCTGCAGCTTGGCTACAGGAATTTGAGACTGGGAGCACACAGACACTGGGAATCTGTTCCCCGCAACACAAACGGGTGACCAAACCCCACGCCCACGCAGGTGGGCAGTGACTTCGATTCTGGGTAAGCGCACACGGAAATCTGTTTTCTGCAGTGTAGGAGTGCAACCCAGTCCCCCAAGCTGACCTGGACCCTGATTCTCTGGGCTAGAGGCAGCACTGAGCACCATTGACTTGACTCTGTTTCTCATTGTGTGTGCCTGGGATCCCTGATTCACAGTACATTTACACTAAGAGCCAGTGACTCCAATTCTTAGCACATGCACACAGAGGGACCCTGATTCTCGGCGCAAGGCCAAACCAAGCAACAGAGAATCTGATACTCAATTTTTGGTGTGGGCAAAGGGGGACTCTGACTCCTGGTACATGCTAAGGAACTCTGATTTTCAGCACACACCAGCGGGGTCTCTGCTTCAGCCCGGCAAAGGCGGGGTCCCTGATTCTAGGTGCGTGCATGAGGCTAACTGAGCACCGGTGATTCTGACCCTGGGCGAGCATGGCTCCCACCAATCCACAGCAGCCACACATCTTGGTGTCGGAGCTCTTCAGTGACACATGGGGGGTATGAAGCTCTCACTGCACGTGGCCCAGGCCCATGCAACTTGATTTTTGAACCTTCTGGTGATAGTCAGAATGGACAGATGACACAATCCCCAGAGGAAAGAAAAGGAGGAGTCACCAAGAAAGGAAATTAGTGAAACAGAAGCATGTAACATGACAGAAAAAATAATTCAGAGTAATGGTCATACAGTTCATACACTGATGGATAAGAAAATCAACAACCTATGCAAAAATCAGGAATAAATGAAAAATGATATAGTTACAATAAAAAACACCATGGAAAGTTTCAACAGTAGACTAGAAGAAGCAAAGGACTGAATTAGTGAGTTAGAAGATAAGGTAGAGAAACAAGCTCAATCTGAACAGCAACTGGAGAAAAAAATTAAAAGCAGGAGGAGAGCCTAAGGGAGCTTTGGGACAACATGAAATGTATATGTATTATAGGGCTGCCAGAAGGACAAGAAGAGCAGCAAGGATTAGAAAATCTATTTGAAGAAATAATGACAGAAAACTTCCCAGATATGGGGAAGAAAAAATTACACAAGTACAGAGAGTCCCAAGCAAGATGAATGCCAAAAGACCATAACCAAGACACGTTATAATTACAATGCAAATGTTAACGACAAAGAGAGAATCTTAAATACTACAAGGGAGAAATAAAGAGTTAACTACAAAGGATCCCCCATCAGATTATTAAATGATTTCTCACCAGAAACACATAAAGCTAGAAGGGAATGGAAGGAGTTATACAAAGTGATGCAAAGCAAAGGACTGAATCCAAGAATACTCTATCCAGCAAGACTATCAGTTATAATTAAAAGGTAAATCAGGAGTTTTGCAGACAAAAAAACGGCTAAAGGAGTTTATCACTACCAAACCAGCAATGTAAGAAATCCTAAAGGGAATGCTGTAAAAAGAAGAAATAGAAAGGGAAGAAGGAACACAGGCCATAAATTACAGAAATGGCTACAAACAAGTACCTATCAATGATAACATTAAATGTAAATGATTAAATGCTCCAATCAAAAGACAATGAGTGAGTGAATGGATAAGAAAACATGACCCATATATATGCTGTCTACAGGAGACCTACCTCAGAACAAGGAACTCACACAGACTGAAAGTGAAGGGATAGAAAAATATCTATAAGGCAAATGGAAATGAAAAAAAAAAAAGCTGGGGTAGCAATATTTATATCTCACAAAATAGAGCTCAAAGTGAAGACCATAGGAAGAGACAATAAAGGCCAATTCATAATTCTAAAGGGATCAATACAACAAGAGGATATAGTTCTGGTAAACATTTATGCACCCAATGCAGGACCACCGAAATACATAAAAAACCTTCTGGAAGATATCAGGGGAGAGATTGACAGCAACACAATCATAGTAGAATACTTTAATACCCCATTAACATCACTGGATAAATCCTCTAGACAAAAATATTAGCAAAGAAACATCAACCTTAAATGACTCACTAGATCAGATGGACTTAATCGACAGCTTTAGAACATTCGACCCAAAAACTACAAAGTATACATTTTTCTCAAGCACAAATGGGACATTTTCAAAGGTAGACCACTATTGGGACACAGGAAAAATCTCTCCAAATTTAAGAGGAATGAAATCATGTCAAGCATCTACTCAGATCATAATGGCCTAAAATTAGAAACCAATTACAGAAAAATGATCACAAAAATTCAAACACTTGGAGGCTGAATAGCATACTGTTAAACAATGAGTAGGTTATCAAAGAGATCAAAGAAGAAATAAAACACATCCTGGAAACAAATGGCAATGAAAACAAAACAATCCAAATGTTTGGGACACAGTGAAAGCAGTTCTGAGAGGGAAGTTTATAGCATTACAGGCCTACCTGAAAAAAAAAAAAGGGGGGAAAGAAAAACTGGTATTAAACCATCTAACTCTGCAACTTGAAGAATTAGAAAGAGAGCAAAAAGAAAAGTCCAGTGTGATCAGAAGAAAGGAGATAATAAAGATCAGAGGGGAATTAAAGACAGACACACACATACACACGTGCACACACACACACACACACACACACACACACACAAAGATCAATGAAACCAAGAGCTGGTTCTTTGAAAGGATAAACAAGATTGATTAACCTCTAGCCAGACTCACCAAGAAGCAGAGAGAGGACCCAAATAAACAAAATCAGGAACGAAAAAGGTGAAATAAAACAGACACCACAGAAATACAAAGAATCTTAAAAAAAATACTATGAGAAATTCTACTCCAACAAACTGGTCAACCAAGAAGGAATGGACATATTCCTCAAAAAATACGACCTTCCAAAACTCAGAAGGAGGAATAAAAAAATCTGAATAGGCTGTAACTATGGAGAAAATTGAAGCAGTAATAAAAAAAACTTCCAACAAAAAAAAAAGCCCTGAACCAGACGGCTTCACAGGGGAGTTTTATCAAACATTCAAAGAAGAAATAAAACCTATCCTCCTGAGACTATTCAAAAAATTCAAGAGGAAGGAGCACTTCCACGCTTTTTCTATAAAGCCAGCATTACCCTAATCCCAAAACCAGATAAAGACACCTCAAATAAAGAGAATTACAGGTCAATATCCCTCATGAACATAGACGCCAAAATCCTCAACAAAATTCTAGCAAATCTAATCCAGCATTACATTAGAAAGATCATACACCATGACCAAGTGGGATTTATTCCAGGGATGCAAAGATGGTACAAAATCCGCAAATCAATAAATGTGATACACCATATAAACAAACTGAGAGATAAACAAATCATATCCATTGATGGAGAAAATGCATTCGACAAAATCCAACACCCTTTCTTGATAAAAACTCTCAGCAAGGTGTGAATGGAAGGATCATACTTCAACATAATAAAAGCCATATATGACAAACCCACAGCCAACATTATACTCAATGAGCAAAAACTAAAATAATTTCCCCTAAGAACAGGAACAAGACAGGGATGTCCACTCTCACCACTCCTGTTCGACATAATACTGGAAGTACTAGCCATAGCGATCAGTCAATAAGAAGAAATAAAAGGCATCCAAATTGGAAAAGAAGTAAAACTGTCCTTATTTGCAGATGACATGCTATTGTACATAGAAAACCCCAAAGACTCCATCAAAAAACTACTAGACTTAATAAATGAATTTGGCAATGTAGCAGGATACAAAATTAACATCCAGAAGTCTATGGCTTTTCTATACACCAATAATGAACTCAAAGACAGAGAAATTAATAAAAGCTATCCCATTTACCATTGCAACAAAAAATTAAGATACCTAGGAATAAGCTTAAGCAAGGAAACAAAGGACCTATACTCAGATGATTTCAGGACACTAAAAAAAGAGATAGAGGAAGACATGAACAAATGGAAGAATATACCATATTCATGGATTGTAGAATCAACATCATTAAAATATCCATACTACCCATAACATTATATAAATTCAACACAATCCCCATTAAAATACCAATGGCATACTTCAAAGACCTAGAAAAATTCTCCAAAAATTCATCTGTAATAAAAAAACAACAACAAAAAAAACACCCCGAATAGCAGAAGCAATCTTCAGAAAGAAGAACAATGTTGGAGGAATCACAATTCCAGATATCAAGCTATACTACAAAGCCACTGTTCTCAAAACTGCCTGGTACTGGCACAAGAACAGACATATAAACCAGTGGAACAGAACAGAGAACCCAGAGATTGAAACAAGCCAGCATGCTCAATTAATATTTGACAAAGGAGGCAAGACCATACAATGGAGTCAAGACAGTCACTTCAATAAATGTTGGGAAAACTGGAGAGATACTTGCAAAAAAAAATGAAATTAGACCAACAACTTACATCATACACAAAAATAAACTCAAAATGGATAAAGGACTTAAATGTAAGACGGGAAACCATAAAAATCTTGAAGAAGCCATAGGCAACAAATATCAGACATTTGTCCTAGAAATATCTTTACCGATACAGCTCCTAGGTCAATGGAAACTAAAGAGAAAATAAATAGGACTTCATCAAAATAAAAAGCTTCTGCACAGCAAAAGAAACCATCAACAAAACAACAAGAAAGCCCACTGCATGGGGAACATATTTGCTAGTGTTATCTTCGATTAGTGTTTAATCTTCAACATTTACAAGGAACTCAACCAACTTAACAAAAAGAAGATGAACAATCCAATCAAAAAATGGGCAAAGGACCAAAATAGACACTTTTTGAAAGAGGACATTCAGAAAGCCAAGAGTCATATGAAAACATGCTCAAAGTCACTAATCATCGAAGAGATACAAATCAAAATAACAATGACGTACCATCTCACACCTGTCAGAATGGCTATCATCAACAAATCAACAAATGACAAGTGCTGGACAGGATGTGGAGAAAAAGAAAGCCTTCTTCACTGCTGGTGGGAATGCAGACTGGTGCAGCCACTGTGGAAAACAGTATGGCATTTCCTCAAAAAATTAAAAATGGAACTGCCATTTGACCCAGTAATCCCACTTCTAGGAATATATCCGAAGAAAACTGAAACACCAATCGGAAAGGATATAGGCACCCCTATGTTGATAGCAGCACAATTTACAATAGCTAAGATTTGGAAACAACCTAAATGCCCATCAGCAGATGAATGGATTAGAAAACTGTGGTATATTTACACAATGGGATACTATGCTGCTGTAAAAAAAGAAGGAATATTTACCATTTGCAACAGCATGGATGGATCTGGAGATCATTATGCTAAGTGAAATAAGCCAGTCAGTGAAAGATAAATACCACATTATCTCACTCATTTATGAATAATAAAGAACGTTACAAACTGTGGAACAAAAATAGACAGATGCAAAGAAGCATCAAACAGACTGTCAAACTACAGTGGGAAGGTAGGGGAAGGTTGAGGCGGCGGTAAGAGATCAACAGAAGGACGTGTATGCATGCATATAAGCACCACCAACAGACTCAAGACACTGGGGGTGGGGGGGATGAGGTCAAGTGCCAGGGGGTAGAGGAGGCTGGGGGGAGGTCATTGGTGAAAAAAAGAGAGACATATGTACTACTATTTGTAATATCTTAAAAAATAAAATTTAAAAAAATAAAATGTCCATACTTCCCAAAGCAATCTACAAATTCAATGCAATCCCCATTAAAATACCAATGGCATACTTCAAAGACCTAGAACAACCTCTCCAAAAATTTATCTGGAATAAAAAAGACCCAGAATAGCCACAGCAATCTTGAGAAAAAAGAACAAAGTTGGAGGGATCACAATACCTGATATCAAGCTATATTACAAAGCCACTGTTCTCAAAACTGCCTGGTACTGGCACCAGAACAGACATACAGACCTGTAGAACAGAACAGAGAACCCAGAAATCCACCTAAGCCATTATCCTTAATTAATATTTGACAGAGGAGGCAAGTGCATACAATGGAGTCAAGATAGTCTCTTCAATAAACGGTGCTGAGAAAATTGAGCAAATACATGCAAAAAAAAAAAAAATGAAACTAGATCACCAACTTTCACCGTACACAAAAACAAACTCATAATGGCTGAATGACTTAAATGTAAGATGGTAAACTATAAAAATCCTAAAAGACTCCATAGGCAGCAAAATATCAGACATATGTTGTATCAATATCTTTTCCAACACAGCTCCTAGGGCAATGGAGACTAAGGAGAAAATAAACAAATTGGACTACATCAAAATAAAAAGCTTCTGCACAGCAAAAGAAACCATCAACAAAACAACAAGAAAGTCCACTGCATGGTAGAACATATTTGCCAATTCTATTTCAGATAAGGGTTTAATCTCCAAAATTTACAGAAAACTCATATAACATAACCAAAGAAAGATAAACAACCCAATCAAAAAATGGGCAAAGGACCTAAATAAACGCTTTTCGAAAGAGGCCATACAGAAGGCTGAGAGATACATGAAAACATGCTTAAAGTCACTAATCAACAAATCAACAAATGACAAGTGCTAGTGAGGATGTGGAGAAAAAGGAGCCCTTGTGCACTGCTGGGGGTAATGCAGACTGGTGCAGCCACCGTGGAAGACAGTATGGAGTTTCCTCAAAAAGTTAAAAATGGAACTCCCATTTGACCCAGTAACCTCACTTCTAGGAATATATCCCAAGAAATCAGAAACACCAATCAGAAAGAATATATGCACCCCTATATTCATGGCAGCACAATTTACAATAGCTAAGATTTGGAAACAGCCTAAGTACCCATCAGCAGACATATGGCAGGGGAGGTGGGGGACACGGTTAGAGATCAACCATAGGACTTGTATGCATGCATATTAGCATAACCAGTGGACACAGACACTGGGGCAGTGGGGGCTTGCCTGTGGTGGGAGTGGCTGGGTGTGGGGGGGGGGCGTCAATCAGGGAAAAATGATACATATGTAAAACTTTAGACCATAAAAATAAAAAAGTAATAATACTCTTCAGGTCCCTCCATGCTGTCTCAAATGGTAAGTGGTCTTTTTTTATTGCTGCATAGTATTTCATTGTGTAACTGTACCACTGTTTTGTTGTTTTTAATCCACTTTTCTACTGATGGGCACTTGGGCTGTTTCCAAATCTTAACTATTATAAATGGCACTGCTTTGAACACAGGGGTGCATATATTCTTTCTGATGAGTGTTTTGGGTTTCTTAGGGTATATTCCTAGAGTGGGATCACGGGATCAAATGGAAGTTCCATTTATAATTTGTTGAGGAATCTCCATACTGTCTTTCACAGGGGCTGCATTCCCACCATCAGGGTACTCGGGTTCCCTTTTCTCCACAACCTCACCAACACTTGCTATTTGTTGATTTGTTGATGATATCCATTCATTCTGACAGCTGTAAGGTGGTATCTCATTGTTATTTTGATTTGTATCTCTCAGATGATTAGTGACTTTGAGCATGTTTTCATATGTCTCTTGGCCTTATGTATGTCCATTTTTGAAAAGTGTCTATATAGGTCCTTTGACCATTTTCAAATTGGATTGTTTTTCTTTCTTTTTTTAAGTTGTATGAGTTCCCTATAAATTTTGGAGATTAAGCCCTTATCAGATGTATCATTGGCAAATATATTCTCTCATGGAGTGGGCTTTCTTGTTATTTTGTTAATAATTTATTTTGCAGTGCAGAAACTTTTTATTTTCATGTAGTCCCATTTGTTTACTTTCTCCTTAATTTCCATTGTCCTAGGAGATGTATCTGTAAATATATTGCTAGGAGAGGTGTCTGAGATTTGCTACCTATGGTTTCTTCTAGGACTTTTATGGTTTCACGTCTTACATTTAAGTCTTTTATCCATTTTGAGTTTATTTTGTGTATGGTAGAAGTTGGTGGTCTAGCTTCATTTTTTTTGCATGTGCCTGTCCAATATCCCTTATGAACATAGACACTAAAATCCTGAATAAAATTTTAGCAAAGCAGATCCAGAAATACATTATAAAGATCATACAACATGACCAAGTGAGATTTATTCTGGGGATGAAAAGCTGATGCAATAGTCACAAATCAATAAATGTGATACAGCACATAAACAGATTGAGACAAAATCACATGATCATATCAATTGATGCAGAAAAAAAACATTCAACAAAATCCAACACCCTTTTTAAAAATAAAAACACTCAGCAAAGTGGGAATAGAGGGCTAATACCTCAAAATAATAGAAGCCATATATGACAAACCTACAGAAAACATAATACTCAATGGGCAAAAACTAAAACCATTTTTCCTAAGAAGAGGAATAAGACAGGGATGCCCTCTTTACCCACTCTTGTTCAACATAGTACTCCAAGTCCTAGCTATAGTGATCATACAAGAATAAGAAATAAAAAGCATGTAAATTGGAAAGGAGGAAGTAAAATTCTCATTATTCGCAGTCAACATGATACTGTACATAGGAAACCCTAAAGACTCCATAAAAAACTATTAGATTTAATAAATGAATTCAGACACATAGCAGGAAACAAAATTAACACCCAAAAAGCCATAGCATTTTTATATACCAATAATGAACTCACAGAAAGAGAAACTAAACAAATAATCCCAATTACCATTGCAACAAAAAAATTAGGATACTTGAAAATAAACTTTACCAAGGAGGTAAAATACCTGTACTCTGAAAACTACAGGACTTTGAAAAAAAGAGATAGAAGAAAATATAAATAAGTGGAAAAATATACCATGTTCATGGATTGGTAGAATCAGCATCATTAAAATGTCCATACTACCCCAAACAACCTACAGGTTCAATGTAATCCCAATTAAAATACCAATGGCATATTTCACAGAACAAACACTCTCAACATGTATATGGTAACAAAAAAGACCCCGAATAGCTGCAGCAATCTTGAGAAAGAAGAACAAAGTTGGAGGAACCACAGTACCAGATATCAAGTTATACTAAACATTCTATTTTTTAATTTTTTTTACTCCTTTTTATAGGAGTTATCCTAAAACACGAACACATTGTACAGCTGTACAAAAGTATTTTATATCCTTATTCTATAAGCTTTTAATATATTTTACTCTTAAATATTTTTTTGTTAAAAACTAGGACATAAATATGCACATTAACTTAGGCCTACACAGGGTCAGTATCATCAATATCACTGTCTTCTGCTTCCATATCTTGTACCCCTTGAAGTCTTCAAGGGCAATATATACTTGGAGCTGTCATATCCTATGATCAAAATGCCTTCTTCAGTATATCTCCTAAAGGACCTGCCTTAAGTCCCTACTAGATAGCCATAACTCTTTTTAGAAATCTGTCCCTGGTGGTTTGTGTGTTGGTCTGTCTGTCTGTATTTATCATATATTTTTTTATAAGCAGATAATGAACCATGAACATTCCTCTCTATTAATGAAAACCTTTTGGTGTATGGTCCTTGTTTTCAAACACTTTAATAAGCTTATTGAAGTCTGCAAAGGTTGTTGATAAACCTTTCACTGTTAATTTTCTTGGGAGTTGTTCTTTTTATTCTCTTGCAGTTTTCTTTTCTCTTGCTTCTTCAGTTATAAATTCCTGTTTCAATTCCAACAATTCATCAGTAAATTTTTCATGAACCACTTCTAAGAGCTCCTCATTAATTCTCATCCACACCCAGGTTAAAGTTGTTTGCCACCTCAACTGTAACCCTGTCCATTTATGCAACATCCTATTATTAGAAAATGCATTGAAGTCATAGGCTAACCTCTTGAATGTCTTTTTTCAGGTGCCATTTATACATTCATTGGTGACATCACTCCAAGCTCAAGCAAGGTTATTGATTCAGTCATAGATGTTGTAAACCTTCCTGAATTGCATCTGTGTCTTCTTAGTGTCTTTCTCAGTCACAGCAATAGCCTGGGAAAAGGTCACCCTATGGTATTAGGCTTTAAAAGCTGCTAAAACTCCTTGAATCATTAATTGGGTCCAAGCAGTAGTGTTTGAAAGAAAAAAAACACACACCACTTTCATATTTGGATAATAATCATCAATAAAGGAAATGTACCGGAACGTTATTAACAACTAGAGGCCCAGTGCATGAAATTCGTGCACGGGGGGGTGCTGTGGTGGGGGGTGTCCCTCAGCCCAGCCTGCACCCTCTCCAATCTGGGACCCCCTTGAGGGATGTACAACTGCCTGTTTAGGCCCAATCCCCGTAGGATCGGGCCTAAACGGGCAGTCGGACATCCCTCTCACAATCCAGGACTGTTGGCTCCCAACTGCTCACCTGTCTGCCTTCCTGATTGCCCCTAACCGCTTCTGCCTGCCAACCTGATCACTCCCTAACCACTCCCCTGCCGACCTGATTGATGCCTAAGTGCTCCCCTGCAGGCCTGTTTGCCTCTAACTGCCCTCCCCTGCAGGCCTGGTTACCCCCAACTGCCCTCTCCTGCAGGCCTGGCCCCCCCCAACTACCCTCCCCTGCTGGCCATCTTGTGGTGGCCATCTTGTGTCCACATGGGGGCAGCCATCTTGTGTATTGGAGTGATGGTCAATTTGCATATTATTATTGGATTAGAAAGGATTAGATAGGATAGAGGCCTGGTGCATGGGTGGGAGCCAGCTGGTTTGCCCTGAAGGGTGTCCTGGATCAGGGTAGGGGTTCCCTTGGGTTATGGGGTGGCCTGGGTGAGGAGCCTGTGGTGGTTTGCAGGCCAGCCACACACCCCGGTGACCCAAGCGGAGGCCCTGGTATCTGGGATTTATTTATCTTCTATAATTGAAACTTTGTAGCCTGGAGTGGAGGCCAAGGCAGGTCAGGGCAGGCGGAAAGCTTGGCTTCCTCCATCTCCAGGGGCAACTCAAGCCTCATGCTCTCTCCAGCTCCATGGCTGCCGCCATTTTTGTTGGGATTTATTTATCTTCTATAATTGAAACTTTGTAGCCTTGATTGGAGGCTTGGGCCTGCCAGGGTGTGCAGAAAGCTTGGCTTCCTCCATTGCCAGGGAAACCCAAGCCTCCTTCCTGCTCTCCGTGGCCACAGCCATCTTGGTTGGGTTTATTTGCATATTCTCTCCTGTTGGCTAGTAGGCGTGGCTTGTGGGTGTGGCTTGTGGATATAGAGGAGGCACGGTCAATTTGCATATTACTCTTTTATTAGATAGGATAAGTAAAATCTTGAATGGTATGTTATCCTCCTAATAGTACATCTCTGTTTCACTATCACAGCAATTTAAGAGGGCACTAGGAAAGGAGCTGAATCAACTATAACTCATGCTCCTACAGTACACTGAAAGTTTGAGTTTATTGATATGCTTGAATGCTCTGGAGTTCTTGTGCCAGATCACAGAGGGTTTTCAAATTGTAGCATGCAGAATTTTCCCCAAGCAATATAGTTATCCTGTCCTTAAAAGCCTTAAAACCTGGTATTGACTTGGCCTCCTGTGAATGAAACTTCTTTCAGGCTTATGTCTCCAAAATAGAGAAGTTACATCTATATTGAATATTTCCTCTGGAAAGTAATTTTCTTCCACAATCATCTAATCTGAGTTTCCAAAATTTAGTTGCCTTTACATCAGCACTTACAAACTAACCACTTACTTTAACATTATCTAATTAATAATAATACTTGAGTTATTTAAACCACCCATAACTAGCAGTAAATTTACCAACATAGTTGAGTCTGTACATACTGTATTTTCACATTGCAAACAAAAATTTTGCCTTGGCTGTTATCCTTATGATGCTAAGAGAAATACACTTTGGTGCCTGGTCTTCATTATAGGTCTTTAGAAATTTCTTGACTGGGAGAGTATTAAGTGAAATAAACCAGTGAGAGAAAAACAAGCATAACATGATCTTAATAACTTGTGGGATCTAAAAAACAAAACAAAATAAACTGATGAACAAAATAGATCCAAAGACATAGAAACATAGAACAGAGTGATCAATCTCAGAGGGAAGGTGGGGGTGTGTGGGAAGAGATTAACCAATGAATTTATATACATATAGACATAACACGTGTACACAGACAATAGCCTGGAGGGACAGGCTGGAAGGGGTCAGTGTGGGTGGGAAAGGTACATCTGTATTACTTTAAAAAATAAAGGTAAATAAAAAGGCTGTAAGATTAAAAAAAATGATTAGTCTCATTGTCTTCAATGAAGCAAATCTGTTAACAGATTCTGTCACTGTTTGTGTTCTTCAAGATCATGACTGAGTGATGTGCAATAAACATCACTGATTTTCCACCTTTACAGTCCTTAACCTCTTTTAGTTTTATTTTCAGGTCAATTACTAAATGTGACTTCTTACTGACAGCTCATACTTAGAGACCAAGTTGTATAAAGAAACCTAGTATTAAATCAAGCACCAGAGAAAATAATGCAATCTAGAGATATGATAAACATGAGATGTACGAGCTGCCGTCAGAATAACATAGCATACTATTTTACACAAAACTTATTTTTTAAAGGTGAAAGTAATAATAACAATTATAGTACATTAAATACACAAACCAGTAACATAGTCATTTATTATAATTGTCAAATATGTGATTGTGCATACTTGTATGTGATATACTTTTATATGACTGGCAGTACAGTAAATTTGTTTATACCAGCATCACCAAAAACACATGACTAATGTATTCTGCTACAATGCTATGATGATGATCATGTCACTAGACAATAGGATTTTTTTCAGCTTCATTATAATCTTAAGGAACCACCCTCATATGTGTAGTCTGTTGTTGACAGAAACATCATCATGTGACACATCACAATAATTTTATTTCCTTGAAAGCCTTTCTACCAACTTTTTCTTTTCTATCCATTTTGTTTTTCCTCTCCTTCACTCCTCATTTCCTTTTTCTCTCTATTCTTTAACCATGTTTGCTGTCTAAATTACCCTCTTCTTGAGATTGGGAAGATGGCAGCCCACAGGACAGCAATAAGGAAGACTGTGTGAGTAAGGGAGTGAGAAGGGAGTGTGTGGACGTGCATGATGTGCAAGTGTGTGAGTGAGGGACAGTTAGATCTTGCAAGAGTGCCAGGAGCTGGAAGACCAGTCTCTTTTGGAAAGGAAGCCCCTGCTACTGCTGCTGGCACTCCCAAGGTAGCGTGGCTCTGGCACAGAAACCATACCATTGTGAAGGGAAGAGCGGCCATGACTAGAAGCTCAGCCTCAACACCGCCCAGACTGGACTTGGAACTGCCCTGGACTGCACAGCCATTGTGGCCAAAGTTGCACTGCCTCACCTGCAGACCCCGGAACTCCTGCCTCCTTGTCCAATAGCTCCAAGAACCCTTTGGTGAGTTGCTGAGTGTATGTTTCCCCAGCCAAGGTTGCACTGTGTCAGCCACTGACTCCAGGACTCCCACATCACAAGCAGCTGGCTCCTGAACCCCCTTGGTGACTTTCTGAGAGCACATCTCTCTGGTTCTGGCCAAAGTGGAACTACCTCATCTGCAGACCCCAGGACTCCTACCTCCCTGGCCACTGGCTCCTAGACACCACAGTGGTTCCTAGAGTCACACAAACCTGGCCAGAGTTGTGCTAACTCAGCCACAGACTCTGGGACCTCCAACTCCCTGGCCATGAGCCCCCAGACCCTCACAGTGATCTGCAGAGTGGCGCCACATCAGCCAGAGTCAAGCCACACTGGCCAGAGTCAGACTACACCAGCTGTGGGCTCCGGGACTGCCACCACTCAGGCAGTGGACCCTGAGACTTCACAGGGAGCTACAGAGTGCATGCCACCCTGCAGTGGGATCTGTAACCGTCCAGTGAGTTGCAGGCCAGTAAGGACTCAGGCGACCCTGGCAACAAAAACTGGGACCACAAGGACATCCACAACAGCTTGCATGATGAGGATGGGGGAGAGTCACATTGTCAGACAACCTGGGAGGAGACTCCATCCAGGAACGGGAAAATAACATTCAACATCCAACTACATCAGGAGAACCCAAATAAATCAAGTAGGGGTCTCTCCTACAAGACCCAGCTCAGGATATCTGAGAGACAGCACCACTGGGTCCCACAATCACCTACTACATAGGAACACACCCCAAAAAATCTGCGTGGCATAGCAGTTGGATCTAAGATATTAACCCTTTGCACTCGCTTGCTTTTTTCTCAATTCCTTTATTCTAATGCTAACCGTGTCGAGTCACACTCGACATCTGAGTGCAAAAGGTTAAAACAATTACAACCATACAGCAAAAAGGGGGAGGCAAAGAAACAATCCCCCCAAAAAAGAAAAGGAAGAATAGCCAGAAAAAAACTAAATGAAGTAGAGGAAAGCAATTTGTCGGAGAGAATTCAGAGTAATGGTTATAAGAATGAACAAACATCTGGATGACAATAGCATGCAACTCAATGAGAATTATAAGGAGCTGAATGAGAATTTTACCAACATGAATAAAAACCAAGGGAAATGAAGAATGACAAAGCTGCAATAATGAAAATGGAAGGTTTCAACAGTAGACTAGAAGAAGCTCAGGACCAAACAGTGAGTTAGAAGACAAGGTAGAAAAAGGCACCCAAGCAGAACAGCAACTACAAATCAAAATTTATTTTTTTTTAAAAAAGGAGGGGAGTCTAAGAGAGTTTGAAAAAACTTGAAATAAAACAACATCCACATAATTGGGGTGCTGGAAGGAGAGGATGCTGATCAAGGAATAGAAAACCTGTTTGAAGAAATAATGACAGAAAACTTCCCAGACTTGAGGAAGAAAAAAGGCACACAAATCCAAGAAGAACAGAGAGTCCCAAGCAAGATAAACCCAAAAAGAATCAGAACAAGACACACCATGATTAATTAGGCAAATTAAAAGACAGAGAAAGAATCTTAAAGACTTCAATAGAGAGACAGGAAGTTACCTACAAGGGGTTTCCCATTACACTATCATGATTTCTCAACAGAAACACAGCAGGCCAGAAGTGAATGGAATGAATTAAACAAAGTGATGCAAAGCAAGGGAATGACTACAAGAATACTGTAAACAGCAAGGCTATGATTCAAAATTGAAGTTGAAATCAGAAGCTTTGAAGACAAATAAAAGGCTAATGGAGTTTATTACCACTAAGCCAGTAATGCAAGAAATACTAAAGGGACTGTTGTAAAAAGACGTAATTGAAAGGGAGGAAGGAAGACAGGCATAAAGAATAAAAATGGCAACAAACAGGTACTTATAAATAATAACCTTAAATGTAAATGGATTAAATGCTCCAATCAAAAGACATAGGGTAGCCAAATGGATAAGAAAACATGATCCATATATATGCTGTCTACAAGATACCCACCCTAGAACAAAGGACTGACACATATTGAAAATGAAGGGATGAGGGTAGGGGGTAGCAGAATAGATCATTCAATAAACTCTTATGCTTATATGCATAGCCCACAGACACAGATAATAGGGTGGTAAAGGCCTGCTTCGGGCAGAGGGTGGGAGAGGGCAATTTGGGAAAAAGGCGACATTTGTAATACTTTCAACAATAAAGATAAAAATAAAATAAATAAATAAATTACTCCCTTCTCTGACATCTCTCACAACTTTTCATTTTTTTTCTGTCCTTAGCTTCTATGTGTGTCTCTGCTTTGGTCCTCTGTATTTCTGTTGGTTTACCAGTCTCTGACTCTTCTTATATTTTGCTGACTCTTTTTTAACAAACCCCAATTGAGCTCAAATCTCTCAAATGCTAGAATACTCATTAGAAACATTAATATAAACTTTTAAAAATAAAACTTTTCATCAGTTGGCAGTGTTCTATGATGATCACTCTGTTTATTATTATCATTATTATTATTATTATATTTTTAAATTTCTTTATTAATTAAGTTATTACGTATGTGTCCTCATCTCCACATTACCCCCCAAAACCCCACACTCATGCCCTCATCCCCTGTTGTTTGTGTCCATTGGTTAGGCTTATATGCATGCATACAAGTCCTTTGGTTGATCTCTCCCCTTTACCACCACCCTCTCTTACCTTGCCTCTGATCTATGACAGTCTGATCACTGCTTCTCTGTCTCAGGATCTGTTTTGGTTCATCAGTTTATGTTGTTCATTATATTCCACAAATGAGTGAGATCATGTGATATTTATCTTTCTCTGGCTTATTTCACTTAGCATAATGCTCTCCAGTTCCATCCATGCTGCTGCAAATGGTAAAAAATCCTTCTTTTTATAGCAGCGTATTTTCCATTGTGTAGATGTACCATAGTTTTCTAATACACTCATATGCTGATGGGCATTAGGCTGTTTCCAAATCTTAGCTATTGTAAATTGTGCTTCTATAAACATAGGGGTGCATATATCCTTTCTATTTGGTGTTTCTAGTTTCTTGGGATATATTCCTAGAAGTAGTATTACTGGGTCAAATGGGAGTTCCATTTTTAGTTTTTTGAGGAAACTCCATACTGTTCTCCACAGTGGCTGCACCAGTCTGCATTCCCACCAGCAGTGCAGGAGGATTCCTTTTTCTCTGCATCCTCGCCAGCACTTGTCATTTGTTAATTTTTTGATGATTGCCATTCTGACAGGTGTGAGATGATACCACATTGTCGTTTTGATTTGCATCTCTCGGATAATTAGTGACTTTGAGCATGTTTTCATGTGTCTCTTGGCCTTCCTTCTGTCTTCTTTCAAAAAGTTTGTATTTAGGTCCGTTGCCTACTTTTTTTATCAAATCATTTATCTTCCTTTTGTTAAGTTGTATGAGTTTCCTGTAGATGTTGGAGATTAAAACTTTATCAGTGATAACATTTGCAAATATGTTCTCCCATGCAGTGGGCTTTCTTGTTGTTTTGTTGATGGTTTCTTTTGCTGTAAAAAAGGTTTTTATTTTGATGTAGTCCCATTTGTTTATTTTCTCTTTAGCTTCCATTGCCCTAGGAGCAGTATCATTGAAGAAGTTCTTTCAGCATATGTCTGAGATTTTGCTGCCTGTGGATTCCTCTAGTATTTTTATGGTTTCTTGTCTTATGTTTAAGTCTTTTACCCATGTTGAGCTTATTTCTGTGTATGGTGTAAGTTGGTGGTCTAGTTTCATTTTTTTGCATGTATCTGTCCAATTTTCCCAACATCATTTATTGAAGAGACTGTCTTCACTCCATTGTATGTTCATGCCTCCTTTGTCAAATATTAATTGAGCATAGTGGTTTGGGTTGATATCTGGGTAATCTACTCTATTCCATTGGTCTGTTTTTCTGTTCTTGTGCCAGTACCAGGCTGTTTTGAGAACAGTGGCTTTGTAATACAGCTTGAAATCTGGTATAGAGATCCCTACTTTGTTCTTCTTTCTCAGGATTGCAGTGACTATTCGATGTCTTTTTTTTATTCCAGATGAATTTTTGGAAAATTCATTCTAGTTCTGTGAAATATGCTGTTGTTATTTTAATGGGTAGTGCATTGAATCTATAGATTGCTTTGGGTAGTATGGACATTTGAATGATGGTGATTCTACCAATCCATGAACATGGTATGTTCTCCCATCTGTTTTTGTCTTCCTCTATCTCTTTTTTTCAGTGTCCTTTAGTTTTTAGAATATAGAACTTTTACCTCCTTAGTTAAGTTTATTCCTAGGTATCTTAATTTTTTTGGTGCGATTGTAATTGGATTGTTTTTTCATTCTCGCTTTCTGTAAGTTCACTATTGGTGTATAGAAATGCCATAGATTTCTTGGTGTTAATTTTGTATCCTATTACATTGCCCAATTCATTTATTAAATCTAATAGTGTTTTGATGTAGTCTTTACAGTATTTTATGTACAATATCATGTCATCTGTGAATAAGGACAGTTTTCCTTCTTTTCCAATTTGGATGCCTTTTATTTCTTCTTCTTGTCTAATCGCAATGGCTAATACTTCCAGTACTATGTTAAACAGGAGTGGTGAAAGTGGGTATCCCAGTCTTGTTCCTGTTCTTAGGGGAAATGGTTTTAGTTTTGGCCCATTGAGTATGATGTGGGCTATGGGTTTGTCATATATGGCTTTTATTATGAAGAGGTATGATCCTTCTATTCCTACCTTGCTGGAGTTTTTATCAAAAATAGGTGTTGGACTTTGTCAAATGCTTTTTCTGCATCAATTGATATGACTATTTGGTTTTTATCTCTGAATTTGTTTATGTGATGAATCATGTTTATTGATTTGCGGATATTGTACCATCCTTTTATCCCTGGGATAAATCCTACTTAGTCATGGTGTATGATCTTTCTGATGTACTGCTGGATCCGATTTCCTAGAATTTTGTTGAGGATTTTGGCATCTATGATCATGAGAGATATTGCCCTGTAATTCTCTTTCATGATTTTGTTTTTATTTGTTTTTGGTGTTAGGGTGATGCTCGCTTCATAGAATGAGATTGGAAGTGTTCCTTCCTCTTGAATATTTTGGAACAATCTGAGGAGGATAGATTTTAGTTCTTCCTTGAATGTTTGGTAAAACTCATCTTTGAAGCTGTCTGGCCCTCGCTTTTGTTTGGTGGAAGCTTTTTGATTAGTGCTTTAATTTCTTCCATAGTTATTGGCCTATTGAGATTTTTAGATTCTTCTTGATTGAGTTTTGGAAGGTTGTACCTTTCTATGAATATGTCCATTTCCTCCAGATTGGCAGTTTGTTGGAGTAGAGTTGTTCATAGTATTTTTTAACAATCCTTTGTTTTTCTATGGGGTCTGTTGTTATTTCTCCCCTTTCATTTCTGATTTTGTTTATTTGTGTCCTCTCTCTTTGCTTCTTGGTGAGCCTGGCTACAGGTTCATCAATCATGTATATCCTTTCAAAGAACCAGCTCTTGGTTTTGTTGACCTTTTGTATTGTTTTTGTGGGTTTTTTTGTTTTTTTTTTGGTCTCTATGTCGTTTATCTTCGATTTGATCTTTATTAATTCCTTTCTTCTGCTTACATTTGGCTTTTCTTATTGCTCTATTTCTAACTCTCTGAGTTGTAGGGTTAGGTAATTTATTACCATTGTTTCTTGTTTTTTGCAGTAGGCTTGTAGAGCTATGAGCTTCCCTCTCAAGACTGCTTTAGCTGTGTACCATGGATTTTGGATTGTTGTGTTTTCATTGTCATTTGTTGCCATGATGTTTTTTATTTCTTCTTTGATATCTCTGGTAACCCAGTCATTGTTTAATAGCATGCTATTTAGTCTCCATGTGTTTGATTTTTTTGGATTGTTTTTATTGTAGTTGATTTCCTGTTTTATGCCATTGTGATCTGGGAAGATGCTTGATGTGATTTCTATCTTCTTGAATTTGAAGAGACTTTGCCTATGACCCAATATATGTTCTATCTTTTAAAATGACCCATGTGCACTTGAGAAGAACTTATATTCCGTGGCTTTGGGGTGAAAAGTTCTGAAGATGTCAGTTAAGTCCATCTGATCTAGTGAGTCATTTAGGATTGCTGTATCTTTGCTGATTTTTCATCTAGAGGATTTATCCAGTGATGTCAGTGGTGTATTCAAGTCCCCTACTATGATTGTATTGTTGTCGATCTCTCCCTTGACATCTTCCAGGAGTTTTTTTTTAATGTATTTGGGTGCTCTTGCATATATGTTTATCATGGTTATATCTTCTTGTTGTATCGATCCCTTTAGTATTATGAAGTGTCCTTCCTTATCTCTTGTTATGGCCTTCACTTTGAGGTCTATTTTGTCAGATATAAGTATTGCTACCCCAGCTTTTTTTGCATTTCCATTTGCCTGAAAGATATTTTTCCATCCCTTCACTTTTAGTCTGTGTGAGTCCCTTGTTCTGAGGTGGGTCTCTTGTAGACAGCATATATATGGGTCGTGTTTGTGGGTCTCTTGTAGACAGCATATATATGGGTCATGTTTTTTTTATCCATTGATTCACTCGATGTCTTTTGATTAGAGCATTTAGTCCATTTACATTTAAAGTTATTACTGAAAGGTACTTGTTTGTAGTCATTTCTATTTTTGTGCCTGTGTTCCTTCTTACCTTTTTATTCTTTTTACAATAATACCTTTAGCATTTCTCACATTGCTGGTTTGGTGGTGATAAACTCCCTTAGCCTTTTTTTGTCTACAAAGCTCCTGATTTCCCCTTCAATTTTGATTGATAGTCTTGCTGGATAGAGTATTCTTGAATTCAGTCCTTTGCTTTGCAACACTTTGTATACCTCCTTCAATTCTCTTCTAGCTTGATATGTTTCTGGTGAGAAATCATTTGATAATCTGATGGGGGATCCTTTGTAGTTAACTCTCTGTCTCTCTCTTGCAGCCTTTAAGATTCTCTCTTTGTCATTAATATTTGCCATTGAAATTATGACTTGTCTTGGTGTGGGTCTTTTGAGATTGCTCTTGCTTGGGACTCTCTGTACTTGTGTAATTTTTTCTTCCCCATATCTGGGAAGTTTTCTGTTATTATTTCTTTAAATAGATTTTCACATCCTTGCTGTTCTTTTTGTCCTTCTGGCAGCCGTATTATACGTATGTTACTTCATTTCATGTTGTCCCAAAATTCTCTTAGGCTCTCCTCCTGCTTTTTAATTTTTTTCTCCAGTTGCTGTTCAGATTGGGCTTGTGTCTGTACTTTATCTTCTAACTCACTAATTCGGTCCTCTGCGTCTTCTAGTCTACTATTGAAACCTTCCACATTGTTTGTGATTATAGCTATATTACCTTTTATTTCTTCCTCATTTTTGCATAGGTTGTTGATTTTCTTGTCCATCCAGTGTTTGAACTGTAAAACCTTTACTCTGAATTCTTTTTCTGTCATGTTGCATGCTTCCATTTCACTTATTTCCTTTCTTGGTGATTCCTCCTTTTCTTTTTTATGGGGATTGTTACATTGTCTCCCCATTCTGGCTATCACCAGAAGGTTCAAATATCAAGTTGTGGGGGATTTGGCCATGTGCAGTGCGAGCTTCACACTCCCTGAGTGTCACTGAATAGCTCTGACACCAAGATGTGTGGCTGCTACGCTGGCCCAAAATGAGAGTCACAGATGCTTAATGTGGCCTCATGTGCGCACCTAGAATCAGGGACCCTGCTTGCGCCATGCTGAAACAGAGACCCCGCTGGCATGTGCCAAAAATCAGAGCCCCCTGGCACATGGTAGGAGTCAGAGACCCCTGTGTCCATGCCTGGGGTAGAGTATCAGAGTCTCTGTTGCTTGGTACAGTCTCATGCCAAGAATCAGGGTCCCTGTGTGCGCATGCGCCAAGAATTGGAGTCACTGGCTCTTAGTGTAAATGCACTGGGAATCAGGGATCCTAGGTGCGCACAATGAGAAACAGAGTCAAGTCTCTGGTGCTCAGTGCTGCCCCTTGCATGGAGAATCAGGGTCCCCGGTCTGCTTGGGGGACTGGGTTGCACAGTCGTACTGTGTCGGCAGGAGGTCCACTCATGCCCTGCGGAAGAGAACTTTCCTTGTGCACTTGCCCTGAATCGAAGTCAGGTGGCACTGCCACCCAGTGTGGGTGTGGGGTCTGGTCACATGGGTGTGCACTGTGGGAGACAAACTCCCTGCATTTGTGCACCCAGGCTCAAATTCAGCGCTGCTCCCCTGTGTGGGCATGGGGTCTGTTCGCAGGAAACAAACTCCCCCAGTTTGCGTGCCCAGGCTCAAATTCAGCACAGCCTCCCTGCTTGGGCATGGTGTCTGGTCATAGGAAACAAACTCTCTGAGTTCGTGCATCCAGGTTCAATTTCAGCGCAGCCTCCCTGTTTGGGCGCGGGTTCTGGTCATGGGAAACAATCTCATGGAGTTCGTGTCCCCAGGCTTAAATTCATCTCTGCCTCCCTGAGTGGGCACGGGGTCTGGTGGCAGAAAACAAACTCCCCAAGGTTGCGCACCTAGGCTCAAATTAGGCACAACCTCCCTGCTTAGTGGCGAGGTCTGGTCTTGGGAAACAAACTTCCAAGAGTTCACGCATCCAGGTTCAAATTCAGCGCAGCCTCCTTGCTTGGGTGCAGGGTCTGGTCATGGGAAACAAACTCCCCGAGTTCGCTCCCCCAGGCTCAAATTCAGTTTTGTCTCCCTGTGTGGGCACAGGATCTGGTCATGGAAAACAAACTCCCCAAGATCGCACACCGAGGCTCAAATTCAGCACAGCCTCCATGTCTGGGTACAGAGTCTGGTCATGGGAATAAAACTTCCTGTGTCCACATACCAAGGCTCAAATTCAGGTAGATCCACCGCTGCTGTGTGTGGGCAGGAGGCCTGTTTGTGCAGAGAGGGTCTGGCAGTTCCTATGCCACTGCCACGGGGCCAGCGGGGAGGGGAATTGGCTCTGTGACTCAAAAATCTGCAGCCAGCATGCCTGGGATCTTGGTGTCTTTGGGTTTGCAGCTGTGTTTGCAGGTCTTTTACCTGATTGGCTGTAGGGTCCCGGTTTGCGACTGAGACCAGATTGGGTAGTGGTGAGGCTAGGATCTTAGTCTCAAGCAGTTCTGTTCTTCAAGATGGCGCAGTCTCTGTGCCAGCAGTGTCCTCCTCGGAGTGTTTCATAATCACTCTGTTTAAAAAAAAAATAACTGTTTTGTGCAAAGTTGATGACACTTGAAATAAAAATTATTCTAATTGTCACAAAAGCAAGGTGAAAACTGTTGGCCTGGGATGAACGAAGCCATTCAGGAAGACTTATTCAGAAGATTGAGTGAACCCTAAATTATACAGATTCTAAGAAATTCTGATTTATTTTCTCTATTCTATGACATTAAACTAGTGGAAAATCAGGTGGTCTGAATTTAGTCTCAGCTTTGGCAATAACTTTTTCTTCTCTTCATAAACTCGCTTCTTGGTGACCCTCTTGCCAGGCCCACCAAGAAATGTGGCCTGGGTTCAAAGACCTGGAGAAAGGGCTTATGCGCAAATTAATACACAAGACAAGAAATATAAATTTGGAAATTATGGGGGAAGCCAGTTGTGAGCTTGGTACAAGGGACCAAGTTCCACTGAGTCTTCATTCCCATCTGCCTTTTATTTACTAGAATACACAATTGCCTTTTAGGAATGCAAACAGACATATCAAAGGTGATGTATAATAAACAGTAAAGAGATCACCAGGTTTGGGGTGTTGCCTTTGGCTATTGAGTCAACAGCAGGTAATAATGCAGACATTCAGCCTTCTGAATATCAAAAGCCCCATTCAGCCTTCTGACTGGACTTCTCAAATTTATATTAATTACTGTTGATCTTGGCTTCTGGAAATTCCCAGTTCTTTGATTTCTTAATAGATGTTGATATGCTGCTTGCAGAGCTCGGGTTCTTTTAAGACTTTTATTCCACATCTGCAGACTAAAATTAAACATATAAGAACAAGGATCAGACAGGCAATAGTGTTTATGCCAAAAGGCAAAAGTAAGGAGATCCAGTGAAAAGCAGTAAAATCTTTCTTTAAATTGCTGCCAGGCATCTAAGGAATTAGTTTGTAAGTTTGCCTGGGATAATTATACAATATGCTGCTGTAATTCCAAAATATTAAGGGTGGTGTTATCTTTACCCTAAGCCTCAAGAAGGTGATTGTTTTTGACACAAGCAGTGGTAAATACTGTCCTGTTGGGGGTTCCCTATAAGGTATGAATGGAATTATTTAAGTTATAGTTAAAATCATATAATTTTTTAAAATAAATCTTTATTGTTCAGATTATTACAGTTGTTCCTCCTTTTTCCCCCCCATAGCTCCCCTCCACCCAGTTCCCACCCCACTGTCCTCACACATAAGTGTACGATTTTTGTGCAGTCTCTTCCAGCACCCCCACCCCCATTCCGCCCGAGAATTGTCAGTCCCCTCCCTTTCTATGCCCCTGATTCTATTATATTCACCAGTTTATTCTGTTCATCAGATTTTTATTCATTTTATTTTTAGATTCACTTGATGATAGATATGTATTTGTTGTTCATAATTTTTATCTTTACCTTTTTCTTCTTCATCCTCTTCTTAAAGAATACTTTCTAGCATTTCATATAATACTGGTTTGGCGGTGATGAACTCCTTTAGCTTTTTGTTAACTGTGGAGCTCTTTATCTGACCTTCAATTCTGAATGATAGCTTTGCTGGGTAAAGTAATCTTGGTTGTAGGTTCTTGCTATTCATCACTTTGAATATTTCTTGCCACTCCCTTTTGGCCTGCATGGTTTCTGTTGAGAAATCAGCTGACAATTGTATGGGCACTCCCTTGTAGGTAATTAACTGTTTTTTTTTTTCTTGTTGCTTTTAATATTCTCTCCTTGTCTTTTGCTCTTGGCATTTTAATTATGATATGTCTTGGTGTGGTCCTCTTTGGATTCTTTTTGTTTGGGGTTCTCTGCGCTTCCTGGACTTGTAAGTCTATTTCTTTCACCAGGTAAGGGAAGTTTTCTGTCATTATTTCTCCAAATAGGTTTTCAATATCTTGCTCTCTCTCTTCTGGCACCCCCATAATTCAGATGTTGGTACGCTTGAAGTTGTCCCAGAGGCTCCTTACACTATCTCCATATTTTTGGGTTCTTTTTTCTTTTTGCTTTTCCGGTTGGGTGTTTTTTTGTTTCTTCATATTTCAAATCTTTGACTTGATTCTTGCGATCCCCTAGTCTGCTGTTGGATCTCTGTATAATATTTTTTATTTCAGTCAGTGTATGCTTAATTTCTAGTTGGTCCTTTTTCATATCCTCAAGGGTCTCACTAAATATTTTGGCGGTTTCTAGAAGATTCTTGAGTAACCTTATAACTGTGGTTTTGAACTCTATATCCAGTAGTTTGCTTTCCTCCACTTCTGTCACTTGTGACCTGTTTCTTTGTCTCCACATTTTGGCTGCTTCCCTGTGTTGATAGAGTGGCTTTGTGTGCTAGGTGTCCTATAGGGCCCAGTGGCTCAGCCTCCCCAGTTACCTGAGGTGGACACTCTTGGTGCACCCATTTGTGGTCTGTATGCACAGTCTTGTAGTTAAGCCTTGATTGTTGTTGGTATCACTGGGAGGAATTGACCTCCAGGCCAACTGGCTGTGAGAATCAGCTGTGTCTACGCCAGGAGAACTTCTGTGCTGGAGACACCCTTATGGGGCAAGACTTGCTTCAATGCGGCTTTGGTGCTCACTGAGTCTGTCCCCTGAGTGTGTCCCTTATGGATCCGAGGAGTTGTAATCTGGATGGTCCCACTCTGACCACTGGATACACTGACTCTTGGATCTCTAAGGAGGTGCTAATTTAGCCTCTGCCTGAGGCCACCCAGCAGGAGCTACAGAGAGATCTGCAGATTCCTCTTCTTTGTTTGGGTTTTGGAGGTGCCCAAATGAGGTCCAGCTGTGAAGCAATGCAAGCTGCTGTGGGGCCTTGGACCTGCTTTTGGATGTTCTGGGTCTCTCTGATCCATCTGCAGTTTGTTAGGTAATGTTAGATTCCAAAGGGCCAGGCCATTCATATGCGAAAGCCTCTGCACACAGCTTGGGTGGGACGGGATCTCAAGGAATTAACAGGTCAGAGCAAACAGCTATGGCGGATCCTCAGCCCTGTCTTAAGAGGTCCCCAGGTCTCAGTGTCCCTCAGTAATTGCTGCAAGTACTTCTGAGAGAAATTCGCCCTCGAGTTTTGCCTGAAGCCAGACACTCCAGTTTCTCCCCTTATGAGTCTGGGTCCCCAGAGTCTCACCCGGAACTGCAGTTCAGAGCAGTCGGGAGCTTGTGTCTCCCTCCAGATTGAAAAGTGCAACCTTGTCCTTAGTTGCCAGCCCTTTCGGCGCATGCCTTGGTACCTCTGCATTTTACTTCCACACCTCCTTTGAGTCTCAGTGTGCTTTTCTTTTTCCTTCTAGTTGTAGAATTTCCACTCAGCCAGACTTTATGTGGTTCTGGATGATGTCCGTTTTGTCTTTTAGTTGTAGTTTTGAAGTGGTTGTGCGAAGCAGCAATTTCAAGTGTTTACCTATGCTGCCATCTTGGTTTCTCCAAAACCATATAATTTTATTGGTGCAAGTGCAGCAGCTGATTTCCATTGAGTATTTTGCAGAGGCCAATTACCATGTTGTAATTGAGATTCAACAAATCCTCCTCCATATCTTAATATAGTGTTAGTAGCTTTAAAATATAGATAGGGTGTGATCCCTTGCATTTCAGGGTGTGATTATTACTATACAACTATATGCAGACCCATAGGGGTGCCAATCCACAAAAGAAAAAAACCTGTTCTTAAGTTTGCTGCTGTGGGTGCCATTCATAAGACTTTTTACATAATGGCTTAGTGGGGAGATGTCTTAGTAATATTAAATTCTCTTTGCCTCTCCCAGGAGCAAGCATTGACAGTAAATGTATTTAGGTTTTTGCTTCCCTCTCCTTTGGTGTCCATGCTAGCCAGAAAAACCTCTTTTTAATTCTATACACAAAGGAGTAGTAGTTTGATTCTGTGTCATATAAAAAGGGAAGCTGAGTGGGGACACCCGTGTAATTACACTTTCCCCATATGCTTACTATAGTAGGCAGGGAATCAGCCCACATAAGGGGTCTTACCCATGGAGGACTTCCCCATTTTCCCCTGGTGATATCACTGCACAGCTGGTGATTGCCAGCATGGCAAGAAAGATATTCTCAGGTGTTCTTGGGGATCTTGTCTCTTCACAAATTCGTTTAGTGTCCTGGATTGTCTTCTTTATCACTCCCCAAGTCATCTCTGGGCTGTTTATCATCTGACATGTTTGTCTCCCACTCCATATCTTCAGTGTGTTTCCTGGGGCTGCTTCTGTCTGTGGCTGGGATAGTTGATTGTCTACAACTGCAAGGTGTGGCTCCAGGCACAAGGTCCTCATTAATCTGGCCAGTTCCTCTCTCAGATCCATATTTCAGTTTAATATTTCTTGCACAAATCCACACGGGCTTAGAGAAATTTTCTGGAAATATACAAGCATATCCTCACCCACGTGTTAGCAAGGGATCAGGTCTCTTCCATAAACCAGACTCGGGATCTTTCCATTTAACTAGATCATTTTCCTTTGTCTTATTCTGACACCAGTGTAACTCCATGAGTGTCTTGCCATCAGTATCACAAGTGAAAAAATTTAAAGTAATTAAGGCTTGCTGCAGCCTACCCACAGGTGATTTCTCCATAATAATCCCCCCTTTTAGTTTTTCAAGTTAGGACTTTAGCCACTGATGTTGGCATTCAATAATGGCCTGTCCTTGGGAATTATATGGTATTCCTGTAATATGCTGAATTTTCCACTTTTTACAAAATTGCTGGGAATGACAGCTTGTGTAAGAAGGCCCATTATCAGTTTTAATAATTTTTGGAATTCCCATTATGGCAAAAGCAGCTAGGCAATGATTAATAACCTGTTTTTCCATTTCCCCTGTAGATGCAGTAGTCCATAGGACTTTTGAAAAGGTGTCTACAGAGATATGCAATGCCCCATGGCATATAAAATGAGTATAATGTGTTACACCCATTTTCCAGATATGGTTCCCTTAGCAACCCTCTAGCGTTGACTCCTGTGTTAGGCCCTTGAGGTAGATGTAACATGCAAGTGGGACATTCTCTGATAATCTGTTTTGACTGCTGTCAAGTGATTGAGAATTGTCTAGACAACGTTTTTACAGGTTGATGTAAAAGCTGATGACATTCTGTGACCTGTTCTAATAAAGCAACCAATTGATCAGCATGGGCATTTCCCTTTGTTAATGGGCCAGGTAATAAACTGTGAGCCCTGGTGTGGGTAATATAAAAGGGATATTGTCTCTGTTGTACAATCTGCTGAACTTGTTTAAATAGTATAAATAAACGTTAGTCACTGAGCCATTTCAATCGAGCAGTTTCAATTCTATTAACTAGACCTGCAGCATAAGAAGAGTCAGAAATAATGTTAAGAGGCCCTTGGAAATCCTGTAATGCAGCCTTAATAGCTTCTAATTCAATTCTTTGTACAGAAGTATGACTAGTTTGGATGACTCGGTCTAAATTTATTGAATGATAAGCAGCTTTGCCATTAGACGGCCCATCAGTAAAAACAGTTCATGTTATAGGAATAGGTTCCTACCTAGTATTTTTGGTATAATAATAGGGGTGTGATATAGAAATTGCAACAATTGAGGAGGAACCAAGATGGCGCCATAGGTTAAACACCTAACCTGCAGCCGGGCACAACAATTTCAAAAATACAACTAGAGATCAGAACGGACATCGTCCAGAACCACAGGAAAGTTGGTGGACTGAAATGCCCACAGCTGGGGGGAAGGAGAAGGCCACGGGGACAGTCGGGGAAGCCGTAAAAGCCTAAGGTATGGAGAAATGGGCGGAGACACGAGCACACGCGCCTGCGGGGAGGATGGAACCGGAGAGGAAGGGGCGGCTGATGACCTGGCCGGCGTTCACTGGCAGGAAGGAGATAAAGGCTCCGGAGTGCGCTGAGCGCCGGCTCCGATTGCACTGAACCCCATTCCGGGCGAAACCCTGGGAAACTCACTCACTTTCGCAACTCCGCCGCCCCCGCAGGCCGCCCGGCCCGGGACGCTGGGGACACCCGGCCCCGCCGCGCAGCCCCCGCTCGCCTGGTGCCACGGGCCGCGCGCCCCGCACACCGGACGGAGGCCCGGGCACCCTCTCCGTGCACCTCCCGGCGGCGCTATACTTCAGTAGAGTTGACTGAATTCAAGGGATTAAGAAGTACAAATTGGGGGGACGCCGCGGCGGCGACGTCCGGAACGTGGCGATGGCGGTGCCTGGAGCTCGGCGGCCGCCCAGCGCCCGTCCCCGCCGCGCAGCCCTCGCGCTCCTGGTTCCGCGGGACGCGCGCACCACGCACCGGACGGAGGCCCGGGCACCCTTTCCGTGCACCTCCCGCTAGACTTCAGTAGAGTTGACTGAAATGAAGAGATTAAGAAGTACAAATTGGGAAGTTTGAAAAAGATGGCGGCGGAGGTTAAAGGCTGTTCTGTTGCCTTGCACCCAGCGAAATCGGAGGGGATGAGGTGTGGAGGTGCGTGGGTCTAGCTGGTGGCGGGGGAAAGGGGCTTTTGTTCCAAACCTAGGGGAGATTAGCTCTCCATCACCCTGAAATCCATCTTCTGGCGAACCGCGGGAGACCCATATGCCTGCGGGGAGAGGCGGGACTCTTGCGGTGGTGCGCCCAGCAATCAGTGTTTGCTGCGCTGGAGTGCGGAACGAGGGGACTTAGATACGTGGAAGGCAGAAGGACCAGACTCACAGCCATTGCGGCTCGCCGCACCATGGCCTGTTGGCGCCCTGAGACCCCCCCCCGCCCAGGAACCCGCCCCGCACGTTTTGAAGACCTGCCCCGCAAGTCTTGCAGGCACACCTGCGCCCCAAGCAACGGCTTATGCATGTGGGTGGCCTGCCCTATGGCAGCGGACCAGATGAACTGCTGTTCTAGTCGGACTGCTCCAGGGCCACTCAGACAGGAGGAAGAAACTACAGTTTTTGCTGTAATCCTTGCTGAGTGCCTAAGGCAGTAGCTGATCTACACCCCATTGGAGACCCAGAAACGAGGGCATCTAGTGGTCTGTGGGAGATGACACCAGATTTCAACCACGTGCATAAGGGACACATTCAACAGGAATATTCAGTGAGCGCCAAAGCTTTGCTGCACCAAGACCCGGCCCATAAACGTGTCTCCTGCACAGCAACTCTTCCTTTATAGACAAAGAGAGCCCCCCCAGTGACACCAACAACAATCAAGACTTAACTATACAAAGGAGGACCAAGATGGAGGCATAGGGCAGAAGCCTGATTGTTGCCTACCACAACAACTTTGAGACTACGACAAAAGAGCAGAGCAGACACCATCCAAGACCACCATAGGGCTGGCTGAGTAGATGCTCTACAACTAGAATAAAAGAGGGGTATGTGGGATGATGCTGATGCCGGTGACCCAAAGACCACACTTTAAGAACTACAGCTCAGGCGACACAAAAGAACTATGGCTCAGGCGATACAACAGCGGCCTGGAACGTGCTCGGCGCAGTTCCCCCGGCGGTCTCCGGCTGAGGGGATGGCTCCACTGGCAGCCAAGCACGGACAGACGAGCCCCTATGAGACATGGGGTGGGAGACTCTGCGCTTGCTGACCTCCGAGTCCGTCAAGAATCTCAATGCCCCGGAAGCGGCCAGGTGCGCATGCTCGGCGACCGGCCACCGATGCAGACCCAAGGGCCGACGCAGCGACGCCAGACCGGCCCACCGCCATGCACCGGGCGCACCGGAGCTTCGCCGAGCCGCCGCCCGACGAGTTCTGTAGCAGCCATACTGGAGCTCTGGAAGGATGGCCAGGGGAATTGCTGAGGGGGGATTGACCGGCAGGAATTGGGATCGGGAAGACGGGGCCCCGCTGAGACCCGGGTGCGGGCGGGGTTGCGCGCCTCTGGGCTAGGGTGTGGTCACACGCCTCTGGGTATAAGTGAGGCCTCACGTCCCTGGGTCTAGGTGAGGCCACATGCCCCTGGGTCCAGGTGAGGCCGGACTCCGGGTCCGGGTGAGGCCATGTGCCCCTGGACCCGGATGACGCTGGATCTCGTGCCCGGGCGAGGCCAAGCGCCCCTGGGTCTGGGAGAGCCCACACACCCCTGGGTCCAGGCGAGTCCATGTGTCCCTGGATCCGGGTGGGACCTTGTGCACCTAGGCCTGGGTGAGGTCACGTGCCCCGGGGTCTGAGAGGCCAAGCGTCCCTGGGTCCGGGTGAGACCATGTGTCCCTGGATCCGGGTGAGGCCTCGTGCACCTAGGCCCGGGTGAGCCCAAGTGGCCCTGGGTCTGGGAGAGGCCAAGCGTCCCTGGGTCCGGGTGAGACCATGTGTCCCTGGATCCGGGTGAGGCCTCGTGCACCTAGGCCCGGGTGAGCCCAAGTGGCCCTGGGTCTGGGAGAGGCCAAGCGTCCCTGGGTCCGGGTGAGACCATGTGTCCCTGGATCCGGGTGAGGCCTCGTGCACCTAGGCCCGGGTGAGCCCAAGTGGCCCTGGGTCTGGGAGAGGCCAAGCGTCCCTGGGTCCGGGTGAGACCATGTGTCCCTGGATCCGGGTGAGGCCTCGTGCACCTAGGCCCGGGTGAGCCCAAGTGGCCCTGGGTCTGGGAGAGGCCAAGCGTCCCTGGGTCCGGATGAGACCATGTGTCCCTGGATCCGGGTGAGGCCTCGTACACCTAGGCCCGGGTGAGCCCAAGTGGCCCTGGGTCTGGGAGAGGCCAAGCGTCCCTGGGTCCGGGTGAGACCATGTGTCCCTGGATCCGAGTGAGGCCTCGTACACCTAGGCCCGGGTGAGCCCAAGTGGCCCTGGGTCTGGGAGAGGCCAAGCGTCCCTGGGTCCTGGTGATACCATGCGTCCCTGGATCCGGATGAGGCCTCGTGCACCTAGGCCCGGGTGAGGCCACGTGCCCCTGGGTTTCGAAGAGGCTAAGCGTCCCTTGGTCCGGGTGAGACCTTGTGTCCCTGGATCCGGGTGAGGCCTCGTGCACCTAGGCCCGGGTGAGCCCAAGTGGCCCTGGGTCTGGGAGAGGACAAACGTTCCTGGGTCTGGATGAGACCATGTGTCCCTGGATCCGGGTGAGGCCTCGTGCACCTAGGCCCGGGTGAGGCCACGTGCCCCTGGGTCTGGGAGAGGCCAAGCGTCCCTGGGTCCGGGTGAGACCATACGTCCCTGGATCCGGATGAGGCCTCGTGCACCTAGGCCCGGGTGAGCCCAAGTGGCCCTGGGTCTGGGAGAGGCCAAGCGTCCCTGGGTCCGGGAGAGACCATGTGTCCCTGGATTCAGGTGAGGCCTTGTGCAACTAAGCCCGGGTGAGGCCACGTGCCCCTGGGTCTGGGAGAGGCCAAGCGTCCATGGGTACGGGTGAAGCCAGTTCCTGGGTCCGGGTGAGGCCGTGCGCCCCTGGATCCATCCGGGTGAGGCTGGGTCCCAGGCCCGGGTGAGACCACGCGCCCCTTGGGTATGGGTGAGGCCACGTGCCCCTTAATCCGGGTGATGCCGTGCCCCTGGGTTCGGCCGAGACCAAACCAGAGGGAGTCGGACCTCTATTACCACCATTTGTCCACCATCCAGAGGTGAGGGGTCAGTGCTGACATGTACACATAAGGAACTACTGGACATTGAAATTGGGTCTCAAAAGAACTGTTGGTACAGGGGGAAGCTCGCTACAGATTGATCATTTGCCTGTCAGCATAACTATTATTGCTCGTCTCACATTCAGTTCTTATTAGTATATATCTAGTGACATATGATCTCGCTCATCTAGGGGAAATGATGAACAACATAGACTGAGGAACAAGAACAGAACCAGAAGCAAGGAGGCATCGATCGTACTATCGGGCCTCAGAGGGAGGATAGGGGAGGGTAGGGGGAGGGTGGGGGGAGGGGGAGAGTTCAACCAAAGGACCTGTATGCATGCATATAAGCCTATCCAACGGTTAAGTTCAACAGGGGATTGGGGCATGCGTGGGGAGAGGGGTGGGATGGGAATGGGGGGATGAGGACAAATATGTGACACCTTAATCAATAAAGAAATTAAAAAAATAAAAAAAAAAGAAATTCTAAAACAAAAAAAAACAAAAAAAGAAATTGCAACAATTTGTTTTTATATAGGTGACAATTAAGTTCCCCTGAATATTCACTTAGTCCAATTTGCCAATTTAAATAATTTCTAATTCCTTCCCAGTGAGGGGAAGGTAAATGCATTGAGGTTCTTCTCCTCTAATCTGTCTGCAGAACTTTCTAAGTTGATGTATCAATTGAGCCATAAGTTCTATATATGTAACCACAGTTTTAGAGGATTGATGTCCTAGGTGGACCCATTCAATAATAGGAAGAGTTTTTATTTTGGAAGATGACTCCAGTGGGACTATTTGCAGTAGGATTAATCTTTCCCAATAAAGGCAATTCAGGCAGTACTCATGCTAATTGGGCTAAGGAGATTGCCTGCTCAATTCTTTGTAACTCCTTTCTAGCTTCATCTGTCAATACTCAGGGTGAGGAAAGATTAGAGTCACCTCTAAGTATATTAAATAAATTTGTAATTTCTCCTTAGAGATTTTTAGATAAGGTCTTAACCAATTAATGTCCCTTAATAATTTTTGAAAGTAATTTAAGGTTTTAAGTCAATCTTTTCATATTTCCATCTTTTGAGGCCTAATACATTGATTTTCAATTATGGTTCCTAGATATTTGAAAGACATTTCTTTCTGTACTTTTTCTGGAGCAATTTTTAAGCCCCATTTAGGAAGTTCCTTTTCTAATTGAGAAAACATTGCTAAAGTCTGTTCTTCCTGTGGACTCGCTAGGAGCAAGTCATCCATGTAATGGACAATATAACACTGGTTATATTTGTCTCTTAAAGGCTGAATAGCTTGAGTCATATAAGGTAGGGCTATTGGCCATTCCTTGAGGCAAAACTTTACATTGATATATTTTCATAGGCTCTATATTATTAATAGATTGCACTGAAAAGGCAAATCTTTGTTTATCTTGTGTTGCCAAGGGGATGGTGAAGAAACAATCCTTAAGATCTACTACTATAAGAGACCAATCTAGAGGGATTTGTGAAGGCACTGGGAGTCCAGGCTGTAGAGCTAGCATGGTATGCACAGTAGTGTTAACCGCTCTAAGACCATGTAACAATCGCCATTTTCCTGCCGCCTTCTTAGGTATTATAAATATAGGAGTATTCCAAGGACTATTGGAAGGCTCTATATGGCCAGCCTCTACTTGTTCCTGTATTAATTCATGAATATGACCTAATTTCTCCTTGATTAATGGCCACTGATCCACCCATATAGGTCTATCATCTTTCCATTGTATAGGCTCAGCATGGGGGTGAGGAGATTGAGCAGTGACCACTCCTAAAAAGGCTGATATTCTAATCCTTATTTTCCTGTGTTTCCTTTGGCTTGAATGGGTTCTTTAATCCCCTGATTATCTTTTCCTAAACTTTGACCAGCTTTGTATCCCATCTGAGTTATTAACTGTTGTTCCTTGCTGGTAATAATACAAGCTTGTAAACCTTCTAAAACATCCCAGCCCCATAAGTTTACTGTAATTCCAGAGACTACATAGGGCTGAAACAATCCTGTTTGTCCTTCCTCATCTTGTCACTTTAACACTGCAGCATTGCATTGCATGTTATCAGGGACTCCAACTCCCATAATAGAGCCTATAGCCTCTACCATGGACCAACTTGGAGGCCAGAATTCTTGACTGATAACACTAACATCTGCTCCAGTGTCTACTAAACCTTTAAATAGTTTTCTGTCTATTCTTAGATTAATCATAGGATGGGTCTTGCTAATTTCTTGTATTCAATATATATCTGAGCTTCCAAATCCTTGTGTTCTTCTTTTCCTAGTTATAACTTCACCTTGCTGAATATAAGGTAAAGCAGGAGCTGAGCAATTCTTTGTCCTGGAGTAATTAGCATAATATATTTGCATTCTAATATTACCCTGATTTCTCCCTCATAGTTTGAATCTATGACTCCAGGCAAAACAGTTAGTCCTTTCAGAGTATTTTCACTTTTTCCTAAGATGAAACCTGACGTTCCTGGTGGCACAGGTCCCCAAATTCCTGTAGGAACTACTTGTCTAGCCATATTGGGGATCAGGGTGATTGTTATTGTACTATTGATATCTAAGCCTGCACTTCCTGGAGCAGTGATGGCAAACCTATGACAAGCGTGTCAGCACTGACACACATAGCCATTTCTGATGACACGTGGCTGCTGAGGTGGCCACATGCCGAGGATGAAACATTTGCTGCTCCTGAGGATGAAACATTTGTGAAACAATGTTTTTTCCTCAAAGTGACACACTACCCAAGTTATGCTCAGTTTTTTGGTGAAGTTTGACACACCAAGCTCAAAAGGTTGCCCATCACTGTCCTGGAGTGAGTTGAATGAGGGAATCTACTTTGGGCCTGGCAGGGTGGGAATTCCCCTTTTTTATTAACAGCTAGCGTTCCCGTTGCAGGAAAAATCCTGCAATAAGGTTTCCTGCTGCATTCTACCCCACCCTGCCTTCTCCGCCAGCCCCCCTGCTTTTCTCCCTTTTCCGCCAGCCCGCCTGCTCTACTTCCTTCTCCCCCGGCCCTGCCTCCGCTCCTCCCTTCTCTCCCGGCCCCACCCACTCTCCTTCCTTCTCCCCTGGCCCCACCTCCACTCCTCCCTTTTCCCCTGGCCCCGCCTCTGCTCCTCCCTTCTCCCCCGCCCCGCCTTCTCCGCCAGCCCACCCACTCTCCTTCCTTCTCCCCCACCCCGCCTTCTCCACCAGCCTGCCTGCTTTTCTCCCTTTTCCGCCAGCCCGCCTGCTCTTCTCCCTTCTCCCCTGGCCCCACCTCCGCTCCTCCCTTCTCCTCCCCCCGGCTTGCTTGCTTCTCCGTAGCTTTGCTCCCTTCTGCAGCTCTTGGCTTCTTTCTACGCTGTCTTGATATGCAAATTAGCCACCATGTTTGTTGGGGGTAATTTGCATACTCATCCTGATTGGTTGGTGGTCGTGGTTTGGCTGGTGGGCGTGGCTTGGGCATAGTGAAGGTGCGGTCAATTTGCATATTTGTCTATTATTAGGTAGGATGGGGCCGGGGCAACCCCTCAGGCCATTTCCTTGTGGTTGGCAATTCCCTATGTCTTGATTTTATGGCTGGCCATCTTTATGAAATTTAGATTTACATTGACTGGCCCAATGATTTCCCTTTTGATATCTGGGACATAAATCTGAATTACCTGAATTGGGAGGCAGGATGCTCATGCCTTTTCCCTGAGCACCACCTTGTGTCCTTTTTGGTTGCCTACATTCCTTTTTAAAATGTCCTTGCTGCCCACAATTGAAACATGATTCATTTCTCGTTGTAATTGTGGCAGCTAGTAAGCTTGCTTGAAAAATGCCTGATCCCACATTCTGACATTCTCAAATCATTTTGAAATGGTACTATTTTTTCTTAGAAGCGCCAGACATTTCTTAGAATCAGCATTGGCATTTTAATAAGCTAATTGCTGAGTCAAAATGTCTCTTGCTGTCTCCTGTTGAATCTGCCATCTCACTGCTCAAGTGAGGCGAGCTACAAAATCAGAAAATGATTCAGTGGGTCCCTGCATACACTTACTAAAGGTTCCCCTTTTGCTGGAAAAGTCCACCAGGCTTTTCTTCCACAAAGTCTAATTTGCTCATACGCCTACTGGACGTATTGGAGCTGAGTATGCACATCACTAAATTGCCCCTGTCCCGTAAGCATCTTAAAAGTTATTTGAACATTCTGTCTGAGATTTGAATAAGCTTGTTCTTGACATTTCTCTAAAAATTCTCCCTCCCATAGCAAACAGTCTCCTCCATCCAGGATTACTCGGGCCAGAGAATACCAATCATAAGGAGCCAGGAATGCATCAGAAATGTTAGTTATAATTTCTCCAGTAAATGGAGCTTTAGGGCCATTCTGTATTATGCAGTCACACAAGGCCTTTATCATTTTAAAGTCAAATCTTTAATGCTGGATTATTATTTGATTTGGGAATTGTGCGTTAGCTACCTGTATAATAAGAAAAGCAAGTCTATCCTCTACGGTCATGTCCTTTAATCCTTCTCAGATAGCTCTTTGCATAGGTGATTCTATTAGTGGTGATTTAAATGTTTCAGGATCAGGACATGAAGGTCACTCCTCCAATTTATCTTTCTGCTCCTCTTTAGGAGCATAGGGTACAAAGGGAGGAGGTCTTTCTTCTCTAAAATGCTCTAGCAAATGCAATACCGTTTTCCACAAGGAGAAACAATTTGGAGGCAAGCTTTTCCCCTGCTGCTGAGCTTCTTTCAAGTTCTGACCTATTCTTTCCCAACATTCAACATCCAATGTACCCTTATCAGAAAACCATGGTTTATATTCTATAATAATCTGTAGAAACTATAAAAGAAGATCTTCTGACATTGCAATTCCCTTATCTTTGAGCATGCAAGCCAAAAGCCTACAAGAAAGTCTCTCCTCTTGCCAAATTCTGCCCCATTATGATATGGCTGAAATGAAAAGAAATTACTCTCACACTTATGGATCTGTGGGCTTCTGAAAGCTGACACAAGCTTTACACGCAGTTAATCTCCCACCACTGATCTGGTGATCATTTTTTGCTCCAGCAAATTCTTTTTCTCCCAGTCCCAGTTCAAGGTGCCAGATGTGAGGCCACTGCTAGCATGGCCTGGGTTCAAAGACATGGAGAAAGGCCTGATGTTCAAATTAATACACAAGACAAGAAATATAAATTTGGAAATTATGGGGGAAGCCAGTTGTGAGCTTGGTACAAGGGACCAAGTTCCACTGAGTCTCTGTTCCCATCTGCCTTTTATTTGCTAGAATACACAATTGCCTTTTAGGAATGCAAACAGACATACCAAAGGTGATGTTTAGTAAACAGTAAAGAGATCACCAGGTTTGGGGGGTTGCCTTTGGCTATTGAGTCAGCAGCAGGTAATAATAATGCAGACTTTCAGCCTTCTGAATATTAAAAGCCCCATTCAGCCTTCTGACCAGACTTTTTGCATTCATATTTATTGCTGTTGATCTTGGCTTCTGGGAGTAAACTCTAAGCAAAATATATTTTCAAGCCTGAATCCACACCTAGTACTGGAATGCCAAAATTCTACCTGATAAATTTGATTAATTGCCTGATGATTAGTAGCAATGGTTTCCTTAAACTTATGTCAGAAAAGAAATAAACATTTGCTCTTTTTTTATTTATTTTACCCAAATGTGTGTCTCTATCATTTCCATCAATATAGCAATAATGATCCCCGTTCTGCTTTCTGGTACAAAGTGAAACTACTGGATACAAATGAAAAAGTGACCTGCTGTCATTTACAACATGAGAGAAACTGCACGAATAAGGGTTTCATTGACATTCAAAAATAATAAGACATACAGATGAGCATAGTGTGGCTTAGTAAAAATAGCTTGAGTTTAGATGCCTAATTTCTAGTTCTGATATAATTCCTAATTTGATGTGTGAGCCTCAGTATTTACACTTCAAAATGAGGGAGTCACACTGGGTTATTTAAGGAAACTTTTAGTCCTGGAATTCTATTTGTTAATAATCAGATGAAACATATTAGTTAAACTGGTTTTATTTTTCTTTTATGACCTGATGCTTATCAATAGTTAAACTGTACTGGAATGACTGTTCATAGAAAATAGTGCCTACAACTTCCTGCCTCACCAAGATGCTCCTGATTACAACTTAAAAATCCTGGACAAAACAAGAAACAAGCACAGAAAGGTGTAATGAAAGAAAACTTCTTAAGAACCATAAGACTTGATAAAGAGTGTAGGACCTGTATTTTTTTAAATCACCACATGAAAATACATTTTTAAAAATTTATTTTCAAGGAGGGAGGAAGGGATAGAAAGAGAAACATCGATCTGAGAGAGAAACATCGATTGGTTGCCCCCATACCTGTATTGTCTGTGGGTTGAAACTGCAACTTAGGTAAATGCCCTGAACGAGAATAGAACCTGCAGCCTTCTGGTGTGGGAAACGATGCTCCAATCAACTGAGCAACCTGGCCAGGGTTCTCATAGCAATATTTTTGCAGATATATATCTGAAGGCAAGAGAAACAAAGGAAAAATAAACAAATGGCACTGCATCAAACTAAAAAGCCTCTCCACATCAAAAGAAAACAACAAAATGAAAAGGGAACTTATGTATGGGAGAACATAGTTTCCAAAGATACATCTGATGAGGGCTTAATTTCTAAAATATATATAAAAAAACTTATAAAACTCAATACCAGAAGACAAACAATCCAATTAAAACATGGGCAAAGGGAGAGATATATAAAATGGCGGCCAAATAGTCAGCGTGTCATGCATCTCCTCCTAAGGCCAGGCCAGAAAAGCAACTAAATTGGAGAACATCCACCCTGAATTAACGAATTACACACAGCTGAGGAGACAATTTTCAATAAGGAAGGGCAGAGGATGCCTAGAGAAAACTGCTTGCCAGCCATAACCTTCATAGAACTACCACTGTGCCCTGGCAGTGAGTGGCACAATACCTCCTGGCAGGCTCCCAGACATCTGCAGGGAGTGCGAGCCACCAGAGTGAGCTCCCACAGAAGGCCTCCTCACCAGCCCGCTGGGACTCAACATCATAGAATCTGGCTCCAAGACCTTGCAGTGAGTGAAATTCAGGGGGAGCCCTGTGCCCCACCCACCCCAGACACCAGAACCATGCTACTAGCCTGACCTGGAGCCACCTGGCACCTTCTCCACCCTGAGCCCCAGGAATGCTGCTGAGGTGACTCAGAGAAACCCAGAGCATGCCCCCACTCTGGTCCACAGGGGAGCTCTGACTGTGTGACCCAGAGCAACCCAAGACACTCCACCCCAGTCCCTGGGACAGTCCTGATGGGGCCATCCAGAGAAAACCAACATGCACCTCACTCAGGGCTACAAGAGAGCTTGGACTGAGTGACCCAGGGCAACCCGCTCTTGCTCCACACTGAGTAACTCAGTACGCAACCCAAACTGGGCTATAAAAAAGTGAGAATTATGCAACCCAGACCAACTTGTGCCCACTCCAACTGAGATCACAGTCATGCTGCCAGGGCAACCTGGAGTAACCCAGTTCACACCCCACTCAGGACACAGGCAAGCTCTGACTGTGAAAACCAGAGCAACCCTCACCTGCTTCATCCTGGCCCCTGGGACAGACCTTCAGAGGCTACCTGGAGCAACCTAGCACCTGCCCCACTCTGGGAAACAGCAGAGTTCAATCGAGGTGACCCGGAGCAAGCCGGTGTGCCCAGTCAGGGGCCACAAGACCATATTGCAAGTGCGCTGCCAGAGGCACCTAGGGTACCACCCTGCCATGGGTGCTGGGACAGCACAGTAAATTGCATGGCAGAGGACTCTAGGTTCTCACAGGGAGTCCCACACCAGAGGAACTGTTCATGCTCTCCCACCACTCTGAGCATCTGAAGTAGACAACTGAGGGATCAGATTCATGGGACAAGGGGATACAACTCAGAGCAGAGACAATAAAGGTGTGAGACTCAAGGCAGACACAGCCTCTGGGCTAATGATTTCTGGACAATTGCCCTGATAAGGTCTTCAACCTCTCAAATCCCAAAGAAAGTGCCCAGGGCAAGAAAGAGACAGCAAAATGGGGAGATAAAGAAACTACCCCAAGGAAAGAAAAGATGGAATTGACAGAAAAGGAACTAGATGAAACAGGGGAGTGCCATATGTCAGAAAGAGAATTCAGACTAAGGGTCATAAACAGTGATGGGCAACCTTTTGAGCTTGGTGTGTCAAACTTTGCCAAAAAACTGAGCATAACTCGGGTAGTGTGTCACTTTGAGGAAAAAACATTATTTCGCAAATGTTTAATCCTCAGGAGCAGCAAATGTTTCATCCTCGGCATGCGGCCACCTCAGCGGCCGCATGTCATCAGAAATGGCTACGCGTGTCAGTGCTGACACGTGTGTCATAGGTACGCCATCACTGGTCATAAAATTCATACACCAGATGGATAAGAAAATCACCAACTTATGTAAGAATCAAGAGTAACCAAAGGAAAAAAAAGATGGCGGCTGGCAAGATGGAGTGGAGAGAGAGGAAGTGAGTCAGTGAGGGTATGAAAGGAGTAGGTGTGGATGTGCGGGGGGTGTGTGTGAGTGAGGGAGGGAAAATTAAATCTCACAGGAGCAGCAGGGGCTGGCAGAGAGCCTCTCCTTGACAAGGAGAGACTACCACCACTGCGGGCACTCCCAGGATGGCAGGACCCCAGCATGGAGCCCACGCCATCTTGAATGGCCGCTTTTAGAAACTCATCAACACCACCAACAAGACAGGCCTTGGAACTGCCCCGCGACCCAGCACACACTCCAACCAATATCCTGTTAACCCAGGTGCAGACCTGCAGACCCTGGGATCTCCACCTGCAAAGACACACCTTTCCACAGCTGTAAGTGGAACTTCCCCTCCCCAACAACAGAACCCCGGATTTGCACAAGCCGTGTGCACTTGCACATGAATTCCCCATCCCATAAGCAAGCCTGAAGATTTTACTCCGGCTTGCGTGTGTCTCCTTGGGAGGTGCGGGGGAGATACCGCGAGCACCGGAGGGTGTGTTTCTGTGGGGGCTGAGGCACGTGCTTTCCCCATCCCATAGATGGGCCTGAACACTTTACTCCTGCTTGCAGGCGTCTCCTTGGAAGGCGCGAGGGAGACGCCGTGAGCACCCGAGGGTGTGTTTCTGTGCTGGTTGGGGTGTGTGTGTTCCCCATCCCATAGAAAGGCCTGAACACTTTACTCCTGCTTGCGGGAGTCTACTTGGGCAGCGTGAGGGAGACACTGAAAGCACCCGCGAGTGTGTTTCTGTGCAGATGGGGGCGCGCAGCCCCACAGTGGAAATTCTGAATTCCCTCTCCTTGGAGGGTTCACCCTAGTTCCTCAACTGCGGTGCCAGGGCCCCTCAGAGTGTATCGGAGTTCTGCGTCCTGAGAGCTCGCTGTCCTGGCAGCCTGGCACACCAAGCACAACTAACCACAGGGCGCTAGTGGGGGCCACTGTGAGCTCCCCTTTGGTGTGATTTTGAACAAGCAGGGGGCACACTCCCCTTCAGCAGTAGAGGCTTAGAATTCACTTAGCCTGGATACCGACCCACAGGCACCTCAATTGTGCAGCTACACTGCCAGGGCCCTTCAGAGTCCTTCAGTGTACCTCACTGGCAAACATACTGAGGGTGCTCCTGTGAACCACCGCTGGGAGTAAGCGCCTATCCACCACAGGTGAAACAGCAAAAGCTGGGTCTGCCCACCGCACGACTGCAGAACTCTGGGCAACACAGGCATGCCTTTCCAAAAAGCAGGTACCCTGAGCCCTAACACCCCAACTGATGGTTCCTGGGGGCCACAGTGAGTCCCTGCTGGGCACGTGTGATTACAATTAAGGGTGCAAGAAAGCAAAAATTGGGACACTACCCTCCACAGCGGCTGATATCTAGACACCACAGATGTGCCTCTCAAGCTTGCAGGCCTACATCAAGAGAACCCAAATAGCTCAAGTAGGGAGCTACAATAGATTAACAAGCCCAGGAGAACAGAGAGATTACGCCAGTAGCACCATCCCCAAAAGAACCTGGGTAGCAAAGAAATTGGATCTACAATTAAAACATGACAGGAAGACATGGGAAGACAAAAAAAGCAATCCCCAAAGGAAAGGAAAAGAGGAATCACCAGAAAGGGAGTTAAATGAATTCGAGGCTAGCAGCTTATCAGAGACAGAATTCAGAGTAATGGTTATAAGGATGTTTAAATGGCTAGATGATAAATACACACAACTCAATGAGAATTATAAGGAGCTTAATGAGAATGTTGCCAACATGAAAAAGAACCAAGAGGAGACGAAGAACAACATAGATGCAACAAAGAGCACAATGGAAGGCTTAAACAGTAGACTAGAAAAGGCTGAGGACCACATCAGTGAATTAGAAGACAAGGTAGGAAAAAAACACACAAACACAGCAGCAACTGGAAAGAAGACTTAAAAAGCAAGAGGCGAGCCTAAGGGGCTTTGGGACAACACAAAATGAAACAATATTCAAATAATAGGGATACCAGAAGGAGAGGAAGAGAAGCAAGGAATAGAAAACCTGTTTGAAAAAATAATGACAGAAAACTTCCCGGATACTGGCAATAAAAAAACCATGTTAGTCCAAGAAGCACATAGCATCCCAAACAAGATGAACCCTAAAAGATGGACACCAAGACACATCATAATTAAATTGGCAAACACCAATGACAAAGTAAGAATCTGAACGGTTGCCAGAGAGAGACAGAAAGTTACTTACAAGGGTTCTCCTATTAGAATATCAATGGATTTCTCAATAGAAACATACCAGGCCAGAAGGGAATGAAATGAATTTTACAAAATGATGCAAAGCAGGATAGAAAAATGGCAGAGAATAGACAGATGGGTCCCAAGCCTTGTCCCTGAGAAGAAAGAAAGAATAGCTGAGGGTTGCACAAGGAGTATTTGTTGGTGAGTTAAGGGACAGCTAAACTCCAGGAGAAGGTGGGGGACTGCTGGAAGGGGTTCTGCTGACCGGGCAGCCCCCACTGCTGTTGGGTTCCTTCTCAGAGCAACCAGCTGGGACTCGCAGACCATGCCATCTTGAAGGGGAAAGTGGATCTTATTGGAAACTTGAAAAGCTACAACTGAGGCAACCACCAAACAGCTGCGAGCCCCAGAACACCAGTCCCCACTTGGCACAAACACGCGGATTCAGAGGAGCTCTACACTCCACCACGGAAAGATCAAATTTCGCCTGGGATAAGTAGAGCGAGAACTACATAACCAGACACTTGGAGAAGAGAGACCATGGGGAGACAAAGAAACAGCCCGCATATGAAAGAAAAGCAGGCATCACCAGAAAAGGAAGTAAACAAAATAGAGGCAAGCAACATGTCAGAGAAAGAATTCAGAGAAAGGGTCATAAGGTGGCTGAAAAGAATGGAAGACAAATTCGATAATATGAGTAAGAACCAAGAGGAAATGAAGAAGAACCAAGAAGAAATGAAAAATGACATCACTACTGTAAAGAACTCAATAGAAAGCATCAAGAGTAGACTAGAAGAAGCAGAGGACTGCATCAGTGAACTAGAAAACAAGGTGTGGAAAAATACCCAAATAGAGCAGTTTCTAGGAAAAAAAAATTAAAAAGCAGGAGGAGAGCCTGAGGGAACTTTAGGACAACAGAACACAAAACAACATCTGCATAATGGGGTTCCAGAAGGAGAGGAAACTGAGCAAGGAAAAGAAAACCTGTTTGAAGAAATAATGAAAGAAAACTTCCCTGATATAGGGAAGAAAAAACCCATACAAATCCAAGAAGCTTACAGAGTCCCAAGCAAAATGAACCCCAAAGGACTGACACCAAGGCGCATTATAATTAAATTTGCAAACACCTAAAACAAAGTAAGAATCTTAAAAGCAGCCAGAGAGAGACAGAAAGTTATATACAAAGGAACCCCCATCAGACTAACAACAGATTTCTCAACAGAAACTCATCAGGCCAGAAAGGAATGGAATGAAATATACAGAGTCATGCAAAGGAAGGGTCTGAATCCAAGAATACTGTACTCAGCAAGGCTAGCAATCAAAATTGAAGGTGAAATCAGGAGCTTCACAGACAAAGAAGGACCAAGGGAATTTATCACCACCAAACCAGCAATGCAAGAAATGCTAAAGGGTCTTCTGTAAAAAAATATATATAGGAAGCAAAGAAGGAACACAGGGGTAAAGAATAAAAATATGGCGACAAATAAGTACCTATCAATAATAACTTTAAATGTAAATGGATTAAATGCCCCAATCAAAAGACACAGGGTAATGGATTGGATAAGAAAACAAGACCCATATATCTGCTGTCTACAAGAAACCCACCTCAGGAAAAACACACACACACACACACACACACACACACACACACACACAGACTGAGGGTGAAGGAATGGAAAAAGGTTTTCCAGGCAAATGGAAATGAAAAAAAGGATGGGTTAGCAATACTTATATCTGACAAATTAGATCTCAAAGTGAAGGATATAACAAGAGATAAGGAAGGCCACTTCATAATACTAAAGGGAGCAATCCAACAAGAAGAAATAACTCTAGTAAACATATACACACCCAATACAGGAACACCCAAATACATACAAAAACTCCTGGAGGATATCAAGGGAGAGATTTACACTCATAGTAGGAGACTTTAATACCCCACAATCATCATTGGACAAATCCTCCAAACAAAAAATCAACAAAGAAACATCAATCCTAAATGACTCACTAGACCAGATGGAATTAATTGACATCTTCAGAACAGTTCGCCCCAAAGCCACAGAATATACATTCTTCTCAGGTGCACATGGGTCATTTTGAAAGATAAACCATATGCTGGGACATAGGCAAAGTCACTTCAAATTCAAGAAGATAGAAATCATACCAAGTATCCTTTCAGATCACAGTGGCATAAAACTGTCAATCAACTACAATAAAAATAATCCAAAGAAATCAAAGAAATGGAGACTAAACAGCATGCTATTAAACAATGACTGGGTAACCAGAGAGATCAAGGAAGGAATAAAAAAATCATGGAAACAAATGACAATGAAAACAAAACAATCCAAAACCTATGGGACACAGCTAAAGCAGTCTTGAGAGGGAAGTTCATAGCTCTTCAAGCCTACTGCAAAAAACAAGAAACAATGGTAATAAACTACCAAAACCTACCACTCAAAGAGTTAGAAAGAGAGCAACAAGAAAAGCCCAGTGTAAGCAGAAGGAAGGAAATAATAAAGGTCAGAGTGGAGATAAACGACATAGAGACCAAAGAAACACTACAAAAAGTCAACAAAATCAAGAGCTGGTTCATTGAAAGGATAAACAAGATTGATGAACCTCTATCCAGGCTCAATACCAAATTTCAAGAAGCAAAGAGAGAGAACCCAAATAAACAAAATCAGAAATGAAAGAGGTGAAATAACAACAGACTCCAGAGAAATACAAAGGATTGTTAAAAAATACTATGAACAACTTTATCCAAACAAACTGGAAAACTTGGAGGAAATGGACATATTACTGGAAAAATATAATCTTCCAAAACTCAATCAGGAAGAATCTAAACAGTTCATTAGGGCAATAACTATGGAATAAATTGAAGCAGTTATTAAAAAGCTTCTGGCAAACAAAAGCCTGAGGCCAGATGGCTTCACAGGGGAGTTTTACCAAACATTCACGGAAGAACTAAAACCTATCCTCCTCAGATTATTCCAAAAAATTTAAGAGGAAGGAACACTTCCAAGCTCATTCTATGAAGCCAGTATCACCCTAATACCAAAACCAGATAAAGACAACACAATGAAAGAGAATTACAGGCCAATATCCTTCATGAACATAGATGCCAAAATCCTCAACAGAATTCTAGCAAACTGGATCCAGCAGTACATTAGAAATATCATACACCATGACCAAGTAGGATTTATCCCAGGAATGCAAGGATGGTACAATATCTGCAAATCAATAAACATGATACATCACATAAAAAAATTGAGAGATAAAAATCACATAGTCATATCAATTGATGCAGAAAAAGCATTAGACAAAATCCAACACCCTTTCTTGATAAAAACTCTCAACAAGGTGGGAATAGAAGGATCATACCTCAACATAATAAAAGCTACATATGATAAACCCACAGCTAACATCATACATAATGGGCAAAAACTAAAACCATTTCCCCTAAGAACAGGAACAAGACAGGGATGCCCACTCTTATCACTCCTGTTTGACATAATACTTCCTGGAAGTATTAGCCATTGTCATCAGACAAGAAGAAGAAATAAAAGGCATCCAATTTGGAAAAAAAAAAGTAAAACTCTTCTTATTTGCAGATGACATGATACTGTACATAGGAAACACTAAAAAGTCCATAAAAAAACTAACAGACTTATTAAATGAATTTGTCAATGTAGCAGTATTAAAAGTTAATGCCAAGAAATCTATGGCATTTCTATACACAAATAGTGAACTTACAGAAAGAGAGATTAAAAAATAATCCCATTTACCATCGCACCAAAAAAAAATTAATATACATAGGAATAAACTTAACCAAGGAGGTAAAAGACCTATACGCGGAAAGCTACAGGACACTGAAAAAAAAGAGATAGAGGAAGATGTAAACAGATGGAAGAACATACCATGTTCATGGATTGGTAGAATCAACATCATTAAAATGTCCATACTACTCCAAGCAATCTATACATTCAAAGCACTCCCATTAAAATACCAACGGCATATTTCACAAACCTAGAAAGAACTCTCCAAAAATTCATCTGGAATAAAAAAAGACAACAAATAGTCACAGCAATCCTGAGAAAGAAGAATAAAGTAGGAGGGATCTCAATACCAGATTTCAAGCTGTATTACAAAGCCACTGTTCTCAAAATATCCTCGTACTGGCACAAGAACACACATATAGACCAATGGAATACAATTGAGAATCCAGATATTGACCCAAACCACTATACTCAAATAATATTTGACAAAGGAGGCATGCACATACAATGGAGTCAAGACAGTCTCTTCAACAAATGGTGTTGGGAAAATTGGACAGATACATGCAAAAAAATGAAACTAGACCACCAACTTACACCATACACAAAAATAAACTCAAAATGAATAATGGACTTAATCATAAGACAGGAAATCATAAAAATACTACAAGAATCCACAGGCAGAGAAATCTCAGACATATGCTGAAGCAATTTATTCACTAATACCACTCCTAGGGCACTGGAAACTAGAAAAAATAAACAAATTGGACTACATCAAAATAAAAAGCTTTTTCACAGCAAAAGAAACCATCAACAAAACAACAAGAAAGCCCACTGCATGGGAGAGCATATTTGCAAATGTTATCAAGGATAGAGGTTTAATCTCCAACATCTACAGGGAACATATACAACTTAATAAAAGGAAAATAAATGATCCAATAAAAAAAATGGCAAGGGACCTAAATAGGATCTTTTAGAAAGAAGACAGAAGGAAGGCCAACAGACATATGAAAACATGCTCAAAGTCACTAATTATCTGAGAGATGCAAATCAAAACAACAATGAGGTACCATCTCACCCTGTCAGAATGGCTATCATCACCAAATCAACAAACGACAAGTGCTGGCAAGGATGCGGAGAAAATGGAACCCTCGTGCACTGCTGGTGGGAATGCAGACTGGTGCAGTCTCTGTGGAGAACAGTATGGAGTTTCCTCAAAAAACTAAAAATGGAACTCCCATTTGACCCAGTAATCCCACTCCTATGAATATATCCTAAGAAACTAGAAACACCAATCAGAAAGGATGTATGCACCCCTATATTCATAGCAGCATGATTTACAATAGTTAAGATTTGGAAACAGCCTAGGTGATCATCAGCAGATGACTGGATCAGAAAACTCTGGTACAACTATACAATGGAATACTATGCTGTCATAAAAAAGAAGGAATTCTTACCATTTGCAGCAACTTGGATGGAACTGGAGAACATTATGCTAAGTGAAATAAGCCTGTCAATGAAAGAAAAATACCACATGATCTCACTAATTTTTGGATAATAAAGAACATTATAAACTGATGAACAAATAGATAGATACAGAGGCAGTAAAGCATCAAACAGACTGTCGAATTACAGCTGGAAGTTTAGGGAGATGTGGGGGAGATAAGAGATCAACCGAAGAACTTCTATGCATGCATATAAGCATAACCAATGGACAGAAGACTCTGGGGGTGAGGGCATCTATGGAAGTGGGTTTTGGGGGGGGGGCAATGGGAAGATATGTACACATGTAATACCTTAATAAAAAAAATGGAAAAAAATTTTTAAATAAAAAAAGAAACACATCAGGCCAGAAGGGAATGGAATGACGTATACAAAGTAATGCAAAGTGAGTTACTGAACCCAAGAATATTTTATCCAGCAAGGCTGTCATTAAAAATTGAAGGGGAAATTAGGAGCTTTACAGGCAAAAACCAAAACAAAAATGAACAAACAAACAAACAAAACTAGGGTAGTTTATCACTACCAAGCCAGCAATGCACGAAATGCTAAAGGGTCTGTTGTAAAAAGAAGGGAAAAAAAGGAAGAAGGAAGACAGGCACAAAAAAATTAAAATGACTACAAACAATTACCTATCAATAATAACTTTATTTTGATGGCCCATTTGTTTATTTTCTCCTTAGCTTTCTTTGTCCTAGGAGCTGTATCAGTAAAGATATTGTCAGGATATATGTCTGATATTTTGCTACCTATGGAGTATTCCAAGATTTTTATGGTTTTCCGTCTTACATTTAAGTCTTTTATCCATTTTGAGTTTATTTTTGTGTATGGTGTAAGTTGGTGGTCTAGTTTCATTTTTTGCATATATCTGCCCAATTTTCCAAGCATCATTTATTGAAGACACTGTCTTGACTCCACTGTGTGCTCTTGCCTTCTTTGACAAATATTAATTGAGCATAATGGCTTGGGTCGATTTCAGGGTTCTCTGTTCTGTTCCATTGCTTTATATGTCTGTTCTTGTGCCAATACCAGGCAGTTTTGAGAACATTGGCTTTGTAATTTAGCTTGATATCTCATACTGTGGTCCCCAGAATTTTGTTCTTCCTCAGGCTTGCTGTGGCTATTCAGAGTCTTTTTTTATTCCTGAAGAATTTTGGAGAGTTTGTTCTAGGTCTGTGAAATATGCCATTGATGTTTTAATGGAGATTACATTGAATCTATAAATTGCTTTGGGTGTGGACATTTTTATGATGTTGATTCTAACAATCCTTGAACGTGGTATGTTCTTCCATTTGTTTATGTCTTCCTCTATCTCTTTTTTCAATGTCCTGTAGTTTTCTGAGTACAGGTCTTTTACCTCCTTAGTTAAATTTATTCCTAGGTATCTTAATTTTTTTTGGTTCAATGCTAAATGGGGGGGGGGTCAATTGGGCAATAAAGAGACCTATGTAATATTTTAAAGAATAAAAAAATTTAAAAAATTAAAAATGGAACTCCCGTTTGACCCAGTGACTCTTCTTATTTTAGATCACAGAACAGTTCTCTTCTTTCCAGAAAATTTCCTTTGTAGATCAAATTATCACATAACAAGGGCTTAGCTTTATTTCCAGAAATATCCCCCTATTGATATAAAAATTATTTTCTTTTGTTTTACAGACGGTCTTTATAATATTTTTATTAATATGCTGTGGCCGGTGTGGCTAAGTTGGTTGAGCATTGACTCATGCACAGAGAGCTCACTGGTTGATTCCCTGTCAGGGCACATGACCTGGTTGGGGGCTCAATCCCCAGTAGGTGGCATGCAGGAAGCAGATGATTGATGGTTCTATCTCTTTGATTTTTCTCTCTCCATGTCACTTCCTCTCTCTCTAAAATCAATAAAAACATATTAAAAAAAGATAAACATTTTTTATAAATAATGGACAAATATAATTATGTATATTTAAAGTTTATAAGGTGATGATTTGATATACATTGCAGAATTTCAACATTACCAATATCAAGATAATTGAACCATCCATCCATTACCTTGTGTAATTAACATAGTTAAATCTTTTTTTTTTTTGGTGGTAAGAATGCTTAAGATCTCTCCTCAGCAATTTTCAAGTATACAATACCATATATTAACTATAGTCACCATGCTGTACAATAGATTTCTTCCTGCAGGCCCTGGCAACCATCATCTATTCACTGTTTCTATTTCTACAAAATCAGCTTTAAAAAATCTACATATAACTGATATTATATCTTTTTTTTATTTCTCTGTATGGCTTTTTCACTTAGTGGAAGGAAAGAAATTAAAAAGATTAGAGCAGAAATAAATGAATTAGAGACTAGAAAGACAATAGAGAATATTGACAAATTTAAGAGTTTGTTTTATAAAAAGATATACAAAATTGGCAAACCTTAGCTATACTAAGGATATAAAAGAAATGACTTAAATTAATAATAAAATTATAAATGAAAAAGGAGACATTACAACTAATACCACAGAAATACAAAGAATTAATTATAAGACTACTACTATGAGCAATTATATGCAAAAAATTAAATAATTTAGAGAAATGGATAAATTTGTACCAGAATAAAATGAATTATGAAATATTGAAAATGTGACTCAATCAATAACAAGCAAGGTGATTGAATCTGTATCCCAAAATCCCCAAAGAGAAACCCAGGACAAGGTAGCTTCTTTTTGGTAGTGAATTCATTTTTGGTAGTGAATTCTACCAAAAAAAATCTCTCTTTATCAAAATATTTCCAGTAGAAATTTTTGTTTTAAAAAAATTGAAACATTCCCCTTTAAACTATGCCTTTTGCCAGGATAGCCATTCTAATCTCAGTATTCATTAGATTAACATATTACAGTGTCTCCACTTTATACTTTTTATAGTGTGTGATATCATTATTGTTCCATGATGCAGCCATTCAACAGATATTTCTTATGTGCAGAAAATTAAGGCAGACTTTAAGAGATCCCAGTAATAGCTCTAGAAATCTTATTTTAAACAGAACTCCCACAGTTTCATTTACATATGGCTTGGCAATCTGACCACTGTGTGTCTACAATGCCCACTGCATTTCTTTCCATGGCCAGGATTAGTTAGAAAGGAAAGGTAACTTGAGACATATGGCTCAGTCCTGATTATAAGGGAGGTGATACATATCTTACTCTCACACCTAAGACAAAACTTCCGTACTAAATTGTTAGAGAGTGATACAAAACATTATTGGACTAAAAGCTATGCTGCTTGGTACCAACTAAAAGTGCTGTAGGAATTTGGAGGAGGAAGAAATTCATGAAAGCTACAGACAGAGAAGGCTTTCTGGGCAAGTGGGATTTCAACTTGTTGAAGGATAGGAACGATTTGAATCAGTAGTTAGAGAAAGAGCATTTCAGGTGAGGTGTGAGGGGTAAAAAATGTTTATACTCCTACACTAGGCTCTAGTTATAAACTGACATTGCCTTTTGCCATCTATAACATTGTTAGCCTATACTACTTTTATATGTAGTCATTGTCTGAGGAATAAAGGTCTTTTTAAATTTCTTATAAAATTCAGATGACTCAGAGGAGAAGGAATGGTGACTTCCTTTGACTAAAATATAACAATCAGGATTATTAGTCAAATTATGCAGATTTCACAGATAATACTAGTAAAATTTTACTGAGAATCTTTTATGTGCTAGGAGCTATTCTGCATAATTACTATGTTTTTTATTTATGTAATCCTCACAACATTCCTGTGAGGTATTGTTATCTCCATTTTACTAGTATACATGATAGAACTGAAGCATAGTGAGTTTTAACTAATCTACCTAAAGTCCACACCTAGAAAGTGGCAGAGAATTGAAGTGGAATTGAAAGATTCAATCCCAGTTTGGCTCTCTCCCAAGTCTTCACACTTAATCACTTCATAGGTTTGGCAAGGGTTAAATGAAGAGAGGTCTTTAGTTTTCTGAGGGTTAGAGACAAAGTGTTAAACCCCAAGAAGAGAGGGGATTCTTAGGGGAAGGCTCTGTGGTAAAAAGCAATAAGTAAAGTTTATGCCTGCCACAGATAGCTTATGCCTTAAATGGGGAAAATGAGAATATATAAAATATATTTATATTAAAATATTGTTTTTAGTTTTAAAAGTTACTTTTGATAACGTAAATTTTGCAAAATATTAAAGCACTTCAGATTAAGCAAATATCTCCCTGACCATCACCTCAATTCTGTATACATACACTGTCTTCTACCCTCTAGGAGGTTATTGTTAGATTTTATTTGTCTGTGTGTGTGTGTATGTGTGTGTGTATGTGTGTGTGTGTGTTTTACATAAATGGAATATCTTATATGATAGTATATGTCATTTATACAGTTGTATATAATGTTTTATAGCTGTACAAATACATACATGTTTTACCTAAAGAAAATGCATATAGTTAAATTAGTATATTTTTAACAGAAGTGGTATTATATTATTCTACATCTCCTCTAATCTGTTGTAAATATACATTTATGTTTGTAACACAAATGTGACTCATTACTTTTTGTTATTGGTGTTTTATTCATCTAATCAGCATGTTTTCCCCACTATTTTATTATGAACAAATAAAACATACAGCAAACTTGAATGAATTTTACAGATAATATCCATATACTCACAAATTAAATTCGACCATTAACATTTTACTATGCTTGCTTCATTACATATCTATCTTTTTCTATCCTTCAATGAAATTGTCTTAATTTTTACTTCATTTTAAACTGCAGAAGTGGTTCTAACACCGAGCCACACTCAAGGGGCCAAAGAGCCGCATGTGGCTTGCGAGCCGCTGTTTGCCAACCACTGGTATAAGGTAATTGCTGTAATAGATGCTGCTGCAATGAACACCCTTGTCCATCTGTGTTAATTTTGGTGAATGCTGAAGAGCAAGAATTGCTGTGGCATAAGTTTTTGAAATATTAGTAGATATCAAATTATTCTCCATGGTGGTTCCACCAATAATTAAAATGCTTGTTTCCTCACACATTTGCATGCACTTTTACCAATTTTTGAAATATTTTAAGAATGTGAACCAGAGGAAACCAAGATGGCGGCATAGGTTAAACACCTAACCTGCAGCCGGGCACAACAATTTCAAAAATACAACTAAAAGTCAAAACGGACATCGTCCAGAACCACAGGAGAGCTGGCGGACTGAAATGCCCACAGCTGGGGGGAAGGAGAAGGCCACGGGGACAATGGGGGAGCCGTAAAAGCCTGAGGTATGGAGAAACTGGCGGAGACACGAGCACGCGCGCATGAGGGGAGGACGGAGCCGGAGAGGAAGGGGCGGCTGACGGCCTGGCCGGCGTTCACTAGCAGGAAGAAGATAAAAGCTCCAGATTGCGCTGAACACCAGCTCCGACTGCACTGAACCCCAGTTCCGGGCGAAACCCTGGGAAGCCAGGCGCACGCTGGGGGAATGAATCTGGGCTGTGGGGCGCAGGCACAGAGGAGCGGAGGAAGGCAGAGCTCCAGAGGTGCGCACGGGAAGGGGCGCAGAGAAGGGACTGATGCCTGTGCTGCTGAAGCGCCAGACTGCGCTGAGACCCAGTTCCAACTACACTGAAACCCAGTTCCAGGCGAGAATCTGGGAATCCAGATTCATTAGGGGAGAGACTAGACTGTTTGGCAGCAGGCGAAACTCCAGGGCGCGTTTCTCTCAGAGGTGTTTGCAAGGAGTACAGAGGGACACAGACACAGGAACCTCATAGGGCGGGGCTGACAGGAAGCCAAGGTTGTAGGCTCCACATTGTAACTCCGCCCCATCCAAGCTGAGAACAGAGGCTTTTCCCTGCTGAGTGCCTCAGGCAGTAGCTGACCTACACTACATTGGAGACCCAGAAACGAGGGCATCTAGTGGTCGGTGTGAGATGACACCAGATTTCAACCACTCACATAAGGGATACATTCAGGAGGCAGACTCAGTGAGCGCCAAAGCATTGCTGCACCAAGACCCGGCCCATAAACATGTCTCCTGCACAGCAACTCTTCCAATATAGACAAAGAGGGTCCTCACGGCCAATTGGCCTGGAGGACAATTCTTCCCAGTGACACCAACAACAATCAAGACTTAACTATACAAAGGAGGACCAAGATGGAGGCATAGGGCGGAAGCCTGATCGTTGCCTACCACAACAATTTTGAGACTACGACTGGAGAGCAGAGCAGACACCATCCAGAACCACCAGAGGGCTGGCTGAGCAGATGCTCTACAACTAGAATAAAAGAGAGGGGTACGCGGGATGATGCTGATGCCGGTGACCCAAAGTCCACACTTTAAGAACTACAGCTCAGGCGACACAATGGCTGCCTGGAACGTGCTCGGCGCAGTTCCCCCGGCGGTCTCCGGCTGAAGGGACGTCTCCACTCGCTGCTGAGCACGGACAGACAAGCCCCTGGGAGACATGGGGTGGGAGACTCCGCGCTTGCTGACCTCCGAGTCCTTCAAGAATCTCAACGCCCCGGAAGCGGCCAGGTGCGCACGCTCGGCGACCGGCCACCGCTGCAGACCCAAGGGCCGACGCAGCGACACCGGACCAGCCCGCCGACGCTCACTGGGCACACAGGAGCTTCACCGAGCCCGCCGCCCAACGAGTTCTGCGGCAGCCGCCCTGGAGCTCTGAGAAAATTACCAAAGGAATTGCTGAGAGGGAATTGACCAACAGGAATTGGGATCAATAAGATGAAACCCCGCTGAGACCCGGGTCCAGGTGAGGCTGCGAGCCTCTGGGCTTAGGTGTGGTCACACGCCCTTGGGTCTAGGTGAGGCCTCACGCCCCTGGGTCTGGGTGAGGCTGGATTCCGGGTTCGGGTGAGGCCATGTGCCCCTGGGTCCAGGTGAAGCTGAATCCTGGGTCCGGGTGAGGCCGTGCGCCCCTGGATCCAGGTGAGACCACGCGACCAGGGGTCTGGGAGAGGTCACGCGCCCCTGGGTCCGGGTGAGACCACGCAACCAGGGGTCTGGGAGAGGCCACGTGTCCCTGGGTCTAGGTGAAGCTAGATCCCGGGTCTGGGTGAGGCCGTGTGCCCCTGGATCCAGGTGAGGCTGGGTCCCGGGCCCGGGTGAGGCCACGTGCCCCTGGGTCTGGGAGAGGCCATGTGCCCCTGGGTCTGGGAGAGGCCACGCGCCCCCGGGTCCAGGTGAGGCCATGTGTCCCTGGATCCGGGTGAGGCCTCGCGCACCTAGGTCCAGGTGAGGCCACACACCCCTGGGTCTGGGAGAGGACATGCGCCCCTGGGTCCAGGTGAGGCCATGTGTCCCTGGATCCGGGTGAGGCTTCGCGCACCTAGGTCCAGGTGAGGCCACACGCCCCTTGGTCTGGGAGAGGCCACGCGCCCCCGGGTCCAGGTGAGGCCATGTGTCCCTGGATCCGGGTGAGGCCTCGCGCACCTAGATCCAGGTGAGGCCACACGCCCCTGGGTCTGGGAGAGGCCACGCGCCCCTGGGTCCAGGTGAGGCCATGTGTCCCTGGATCTGGGTGAGGCTGGGTCCCGGGTCCGGGTGAGGCCACGCGCCCCTGGGTCTGGGAGAGGCCATGTGCCCCTGGGTCCGGGTGAGGCCATGTGTCCCTGGATCCGGGTGAGGCCTCGAGCACCTAGGTCCGGGTGAGGCCACACGCCCCTGGGTCTGGGAGAGGCCACGCGCCCCTGGGTCTGGGTGAGGCCTCGCGCCCCCGGGTCCGGGTGTGGCCATGTGTCCCTGGATCTGGGTGAAGCCATGCCCCTGGGTCCGGCCGAGACCAAACCAGAGGGAGTCGGACCTCCGTTACCACCATTTGTCCACAATCCAGAGCTGAGGGGTCAGTGCTGACATGTACACATAAGGAACTGTTGGACATTGAAATTGGGTCTCTAAAGAACTGTTGGTCCAGAAAGAAACTCACTACAGACTGATTCATTTGCCTGTCAGCATAACTATTATTGCTTGTCTCACATTCAGTTCTTATAAGTATATCTCTAGGGACACATGATCTCGCTCATCTAGGGGAAATGATGAACAACATAGACTGATGAACAAGAACAGAACCAGAAACAAGGAGGCATCGATCGGACTATCGAGCCTCAGAGGGAGGATAGGGGAGGTTGGGGGTAGGGGGGAGAGATCAACCAAAGGACTTGTGTGCAAGCATATGAGCCTATCCAACGGTTAAATTCAACAGGGGATTGGGGCATCCGTGGGGAGGGGTGTGGGATGGGAATGGGGGGATGAGGACAATTATGTGACACCTTAATCAATAAAGAAATTAAAAAAAAAGAATGTGAACCAATATACATACAGCTGATGAAAATGGTATCATTTGTTACTTTGATTTTCAATTTGCATTTCTGTGATTACTGGTGAGTTTAAGCATCTCTTCTTGTGATTATTTTACATCTAGGATTCCTTTTTATGCATGTACTTCGAATATATTTTACATCTAGTAATATATATATACACTAGAGGCCCGGTGCACGAAATTCGTGCACTGCGGGGAGGGGGGGTGGCGGGGTGTGCCCCTCAGCCCAATCTGCACCCTCTTCAATCTGGGACCCCTCAGGGGATGTCCAACTTCCAGCAGTCGGACATCCCTCTCACAATCCGGAATCGCTGGCTCCTAACCACTCACCTGCCTGCCTGCCTGATTGTCCCTAACCCCACTGCCTGCCTGCCTGCTCGCCCCTACCTTGATCTCCTGCCAGCTTGATTGTCCCTACCTTGCCCTCCCCTATCAGCCTGATCACCCCAAACTGCCTGTGCCTTGGCCCCCAGTCTGGCCTCCCTCTGGAGGCACCACCCCCATAACCCCAATGCTGCTGCCACTGCAGCTGGTTATGGCTGCCTGAGCCTTGGCCTTTGTAGCCACTGCGGCTTTGTCTGGAAAGATGTCTGGAAGACAACCACTCTAATTAGCATATTACCCTTTTATTAGTATAGATTTGGGGACCATTACAACCACGCAGAACTTGAAGAAAACACATGGCCCTGGTCAGTTTGGCTTAATGGAGAGAGCATCGGCCTGTGGACTGAAGAGTCCAGGTTTGATTCTGATGAGGGGCACACATGCCTGGGTTTCGGGCTCAATCCCCAGTAGGGGGCCTGTGGTCGGCAGCTGATCAGTGATTCTTTTTTTTTTTATTTTTAATATATTTTACTGATTTTTCACATAGAGGAAGGGAGAGGGATAGAGAGCTAGAAACATCGATGAGAGAGAAACATCGACCAGCTGCTTCCTGCACACCCCTCACCGGGGTATGTGCCTGCAACTAATGTACATGCCCTTAACCGGAATCAAACCTGGGACCTTCCAGCCCGCAGACCGACGCTCTATCCACTGAGCCAAACCGGTTTTGGCTAATCAGGGATTCTTATCATTGATGTTTCTATCTCTCTCTCCCTCTCCCTTTCTGAAATTTAAAAATATATATTTTTTAAAGAAAACACATGATCTTCACTTTGGGCTTTGTCATCTTACAATATCCTTTGTGCAGTGTTTTAACTTCCCTCAACTTTCCTTTACCCACCTTTAAAGTGCAATCTATTTTGGGGAAGATGATCAGGAAAGTGATTCCAGTGGGTAGAAGTTTTTTTTGGAGGAGATGGGTCATGAAGATATTTAAAAATTGAGCATGGTGATGGTTGTACCACTCTGAATTTACTTTAAAAAACCAGTTCATTGTACACTTTAGGTGACATGTACAGTATATGGGTTATATCTCAACAAAGCTGTTCTTTTATTTCTTTTTAAATAAAGACCAGTCTTATAATCAATTGCAGATGTTTTCAGAGGCCCCTCAAGATTTGCTTACCATGTCCCAAATCACGGTGATTCCCAGTTGCCTGGTGATTCCCAGTTGCCTGGTGATTGCCCAGTTGCCTGGTGATTATAAGACTGGTGATTCCCAATTGATTATAAGACTGGTGATTCCCAGTTGCCTCCAGTCCTGGTGGATCTGGATGGTGTGGTTTGCAAAGGAGAAGGTGGCAAGAGGCTTATGGAATTTCGGCAACCCCATCCCCCCGGTCTCCTCATAGGGCACCAGGGCCATTCCCACTGTGCCAGCTCTGCTCCCTTTAACCTGTTGGGCAAAAGAATCCTGCGTACTCTGGCCAGAAAGTGCATTCTTTCTGAGGTGGCCCGGATGCTTTTTTTAAGGTCGTTTTATGGATTCAAAAGAATAAACAGAGATGTGGAAAGCTTTTGTCAAAATCCTTTTACATGGTTCTTTCAGTCTCATGGGAAATGAGATGTGGCTCTGAATTCATCCCAAAGTGTGTCTTTGGGCAAAAGCACCCAGAACGGCACAACTCCTGCAGAATGCCCCACACACTTTGCTGTCAGGACTCAGGGGAGCTTGAGGGTGAGCGAGGCGGCGGTGCCAGCACAGGACCTGGGAGCAGGTAGCGCTTTCTACACTGCCCAGGCCATGTGGACTACAGCAGTACCCGCCCAGGTGGGCAGGGTATTTCTGCTGTTTTGTTTTGGTCTTGCCTCCACCCCGTCAGCCACGGACCTGTGCCTGCACTGAGACTGAATGGTTTGATGGCCCTACTTTTTGGTGGACAGTGGATGCACTCCCAGAGACTGGCAGTTAGACTCTGGCGGCTTCTGAGTCCCTTGCGGGGAGAGCCCGGCCCTAGGTCAAGAACAGACTCAGGCGTCCTCGGCCAGGAGGCCTCCTTGGGCTAGGGGCCGCCACAGTTTGAAGGCTGGCCATGACCCCAATCCTGGCAGGGGTCTCCTCTGGGGTGCTGGCAGGCCTGGGCTAGGGCTGCGGGTGGTTTGGAGGCTGGTCACGCCCCCGATCCTGGTGGGGGCCTCCTCTGGGGTGCTGGTAGGCCTGGGCTAATGGCCGTCCTGGTTTAGAGACTGGTCAAGCCCCCGATCCTGGCGGGGGTCTCCTCTGGGGCGCTGGCAGGCCTGGGCTCTGGCGCCGCAAAGGGAGAGGTTCCTGAACCTGCTTCCCACACACCTAGGCTAGGATACATCTTGTAGGAGGCGGCTTCAATGCCGGGGGTCGGTGACCAGATCCTCCGGAGCCTCGCTTTCTGGACTGCAGTCCCACGTCTCCCAGTGCCCCAGCCTCGGATGCGCCCCCGCAGTTGCCCCCACCACCAGCCACCTCAGCGCAGGCCACAGCAGCTGAAGCTAGCCTCTTGGAAGCCAGGCCACCACACCCACCACCCCTAGTAGCTCTCTGCTGCTCGCTCTCTGTGCCCTGTCCACTGGGGTGGGGGAGTGCTCCCAGCCCAGAGGCCCTCCCTCCCTCCGCAGCCTGGCTTGGGAAGCTGGCCTCATGCTGGGGCTACGATGCCAGCGTCCCCACTCGGCCACTATGGGTGCGACGCGGACCCCACGGAGGCCAACCTGGAGAACTCGGACCCGAGCTCTGCATCTGGCTACTGCAGATGCCCTTGGTGGTCAACTACCACCCGCTCCTTCCGCCTGCCCCATTGATCCCTCTCAGCACCAGCCATTTAGGCCAGGGTGGCGATAGGCCCCGGGGACCCCCGGGGAGCGCCCGGCTCGGCCCGGCCACGCCCCCCCGGGGGGCGATCGGCCCCGGGGACCCCCGGGGAGCGCCCAGCTCGGCCCGGCCACACCCCCCCGGGGGGCGATCAGCCCTGTGGACCCCCGGGGAGCGCCCGGCTCTGCCCGGCCACGCCCCCCCAGGTGGCGAGCGCCTGGCTAGGCCCGGCCATGCCCCCCCAGTGGCGATTGCCCCGGGACCCCCGGAACTAAGAGGATTCTGCGCCGCCATCTTGGTCTTCTCAACTGCCGGATAGGCCACCCGGAGTCCCGCCCCCAGCCTCTCGCAGGCCCAATCATGGGCATAGCGGAGGTGCGGTCAATTTGCATGTTTCTCTATTATAAGGTAGGATTGAGTGGCCAGATTATTATGACCACCTGAAGTTAGTAGGCAAATTAGCCATACACTGTATCATATGGGATATGGAAGCTGAAGGCCTGTTCGAACATCTTTGCTGTCTGCAGTTACCAAGATAAAACGTCTCCAATTCACACAGGAACACAAGGATTGGACAGTCTAGCATTGGAAAAAAGTCATGTGGTCTGATGAATCATGTTTCCAGTTGCATCATGCAGATGGCAGAGTGAGAATTTGGTGGAAACAGCATGAAAGCTTGCACCCCACATGCATGAATACAACCCTTCAAGCTGGTGGGGGCAGTGTTATGGTTTGGGGCATGTTTTTCTGGCATGATTTGGGCCCTTTAATTCATGTGGAACAACGTCTGAATAGCACAACATACCTAAGTATCGTTGCTGATCAAGTTTATCCTATCATGTTGATGGCATATCCCAATGGAGATGGCTTCTACAAATACCATGGTGCTCGTATTGTGCAGGAGTGGTTTCAAGAACACGAGGAAGACTTTACCTTGCTTAGGTGGCCCCCACAATCACCAGATCTCAATCCAATTGAACATTTGTGGGACGAAGTTAAAAGAGCCATTAGCCAGCTGGTTCCACAACCATCAAATCTCACAGAACTGGACAGTGCTATTCATCAGGCATGGTGTCAGATTCCTCGCATCAGCTTTCAACATCTTGTGGAGTCATTGCCAAGAAGAATCGCAGCAGTATTGAAGGCAAAAGGTGGCCCAATGAAGTACTGATGGGGTAGTCATAATAATCTGGCCACTCAGTGTATATTCTGAGTAATAATTCATTATATCACATATGTGGCAGCTAGTGTTCTATTGCTCATCTTTCCACTTTTCTTTTTTTTTAATTTTTATTGATTTTTTACAGAGAGGAAGGGAGAGGGAGAGAGAGTTAGAAACATCAATGAGAGAGAAACATCAATCAGCTGCCTCCTGCACAACCCCTACTGGGGATGTGCCTGCAATCAAGGTACATGCCCTTGACCGGAATCGAACCTGGGACCCTTGAGTCTGCAGGCTGACACTCTATCCACTGAGCCCAACCGGTTAGGGCTCTTTCCACTTTTCTTATGATGTTTTTGTTGAACAGAACTATTTTACCTTACATTTAATCTTCAGGGCTACTTGTGATGTTATCAAGCAAGGTGGCTTTCCTCATTTTACAGATGTGGACTCTAATTCTTAGAGAGTTAAAGAACTCTGCTCAATATCACATAGCTAGTATGTAACAATAGCAGGACTCAGAGTTAAGTCTATTGTCCACTGTATTAGTTTCCTATTGCTGTTGCAACAAATTAGCAAAAACATGGTTGCTTACAATTATACATATTTATTATCTTACAATTCTAATAGGTTATAAATCTAAAATGGGTTTCACTGGGATAAAATCAAGGTGTCAACAGGGCTACATTTCTTCTGGAGGCTGTATAAGACAATCTATTTACTTGTCTTGGTCAATTTCTAGAGTCTTGAATTCCATGGCTCATTGGCTCCCTTCCTTCATCTTTAAAACTAGCAGCACTCTTCTCATACTTCATCACTTTGACCTTTTCTGCTTTCAAAGTCCTCCAACTGAAAGGATTATTATGATAACATTGGGCCCACTGAATGATTCAGAATAATATCATTTTAAAATCAGCTGATTAGCAACTTTGATTGTATCTGTAATCTTAATTCTTTTTTTGTCATGTAATGTAACATCTTAACAGGTTATGAGAAATAAAACATGAACATCTTTGGGGGAAGCATTATTCTGCCGACCTCACCCCCCCTCCCAATCTACTGTCTTTCCACTGTAACAGAATAACAAGTAGCCAAAGGAATAGATCAACTAGTTTAGAAAATAAGGCTGATAAGAGACCTATCTACTACAGCTTGGGTTATACCCTGAGCTCTAATTATATTCCCATTTACTGGAAGAGTCATTGTATTGTAAAAATGCCTATGTTTTCTGCATGTTAATAGAGATTCAGGGTTTGAAACTGCACACAACCCATTTTCCCAAATTGTGAACTTGCCATACAAATATGTGATACCTTAATCAATAAAGAATTTTTTTAAAAAAAAGTCATTCATTTAAACACAGAGTACTTGTATAAAGACATCTGTACATATTTTCTGGATGCTGATGTGATCTAATCCAAAAGCCTGAATCACAGAAATATGGGATGTGAGAGTTGGAAAGGACATCAAAGACCTGTTAATACAAAGCTCTCATTTCACAAGTGAGATGACTGAGGCCAAAGAAGTAAAATAGCCCATTCCAGGTCACATATGGGAAGAATTGTAGTGTAGTACACACTACTGGGTCTAATTTCACCAAAGTAAGCTGTCATTTCTGGAAGCAGGGAAGGTTTTTATTTTAATCACTTAAATCATATCATGTAGATGGCCACTTCTTCCAGTCAGTGATTAAGCCAGCAACCACTGTAGCATTTTCTACCACAGTTCCTTGAGAATGAAAAAAAAGTATTGGTATAAGAACAAAAAGATCCGTATATCTATATCTATCTCTATATCTACCTATTGATAGATATAGAGATAGTTGGATAGATAGATACATATGATAGATAGATGATAGGAGATAGATAGATAGATAGATAGATAGATAGATAGATAGATAGACAGATAGATCTTGGGAACAATCCTAGGAGGAGCAAACACTCTGTACAAGAGAGTTGGTTCTTTTCATGTTAAAATGGGTGAGATAGCATTGACTAAAATTTTTGCTTAGGAGTCCTGAATTCAGTAGCAGAAGGAATCACTGAACATAAGATAGGAGAAAGCTGGTGTTTGGTTGTTTAATATAAAACAGTGTCACCCAAAGTTGCCTTGGGAGATTGTGAGCTCTAAGTTATTGGAGGCATCCAAGCATAGTTTGTATAGTCATTAGTAAAGAAATCTGTATTGGGAGTTTTCACTTTTATTTTGCCAAGAACTTTTTCTTCTAATGAAAGTATACATGGTTGCTTAACCCAGAATATAAAGCAGGTAAATGCAACTCTTTAGAGCCCTGTGAGGCAACTTAATCTGGAAGCAAACATGTTCCATGCCTTCTGAAGATTTGAAGGTCAGATGCTTAGAGTAAAAGGGCTGGGACAGTTATAATGGGTAAATTAGAATAGCAGAAGGTTGGAAGTTACATATACACAGGCCTTTTGGAACACGCTTGTTGGTTAAACAGTGAAATTATCAGGTATAACTAAGTCAATCTTAAAACTGGAAAAGTCTCACCAAAGTAATCTTCCTGAACATGAAGATTATAAATGCAGCTGTATTCTAGTGGAATTTTGCTGACCATGAGGCCTAGCTCAAAGGTTTTCCTATTATTTCTTTTGTTTATCATGCATGCATTCATTCATCTAATAAGTATTTATTGAATACCAAGTCTATATTAAGTGCTATGCTAGGTTCTGAGGCTATAATGGGAAACAAGAAAGAAGTGATCCTTGACCTCAGAGCTTCTGTTATAATCTATGAAGACAGGAAGTTAGACAAGAAGCTTCAGTAAGCTGTTATTAAATATGGATGGGAACACCTGGAAGGAGCACATAACTCAGAAACACAGGAAGTCAAAGAAGATTTCTTGGAGGAAGGAAATTTTAAGCTGATACCCAATGATGAATGGAAGAAAAATAGGGATAAAAATGTTTGAGCTAGATGAACAACATATAAGGGCTGGAGGTAAGAAAAAGCACATAGTACCCTGGAAAACTAACATACTGAACTATGGTATGGGTGGAGCACAGAGTTTGAGGTGAAGAAGGTCAAGCTATGAGCTAGAAATATTAGGAGGGAGCAGGTCACAAAGGGTCATATAGGCCTTGTTAAAAAGTTTGACCTTTATCCTAGTGACAATGAGACTTCACTAATTTTTTAATGTAACATTTATATGCTTTTATATCATATACTAGTGGCCCGGTGCACGAAATTCGTGCATGGGGGAGGGGGTGTCCCTCAGCCTGGCCTCTGCACCTTCTCTAATCTGGGACCCCTTGGGGGATGTCCGACTGCCAGTTTAGGCCTGATCCCACAGGCAGTCGGACATCCCTCTCACAATCCAGAACTGCTGGCTCCTAACCACTCACCTGCCTGCCTGCCTGATTGCCCCTAACCACTTTGCCTGCCGGCCTGCTAGCCCCCAACTTCCCCCCTTCTGGCCTGCTTGCCCCCACCTGCCCTCCCCACTGGCCTGCTTACTCCCAACTGACCCCCTGCCAGCCTGCTTAACCCCAACTGCCCCCCCCCGCTGGCCTGATCGCCCCCAACTGACCCCCACTGATGGCCTGCTCACCCCCAACTAGCTCCTCCTACTGGCATGCTCACCCCCAACTTCCCCCCTGCCAGCCTGATCACCCTCAACAACCCCCCACTGGCCTGATCAACCACAACTGCCGTCCCCTCTTGGCCCCTAACCACCTCTACCTCGGCCCCACCACCATGACTTTATCCAGAGAATGTCCGGAAGGTCTCCTGGGAGGTCTCCCAGTCTAATTGGCATATTACCCTTTTATTAATATAGACAGAGGCCTGGTGCACTGGTGGGGGTTAGCTGTTTTGCCCTGAAGGGTGTCCAGGATCAGTTTGGGTGTTCCCTTGGTGGGCGGGGTGGCCTGGGCAAGGGGCCTGTGGTGGTTTGCAGGCTGGCCACACCCCCATTGGAGTGAGGGACCCCGCTGGGGGTGTGTGACCAGACTGGGTGAAGGACTGAGGGCTGTTTTCAGGCTGGCCACACCCCCTTCAGGGTGGGGGCTCCGCTGGGGTGCCTGGCCAGCTTGGGTAAGGAGCTGAGGTCCATTTTCAGGCTGGCCACACCCCTTCAGGGTGGGGGTCCCTGCTGGTGTGCCTGGCCAGCCTGGGTGAGGGACTGATGGCTGTTTGCAGGCTGGCCATGCCCCCCAGCGGGGACCTTCACCCCATGGGGTTGTGGCCAGCCTGGGTAAGGAGCTGAGGGCCGTTTGCAGGCCCCTCCCTCAGCGGCCGGCCTGGGTGACCCAAGCCTCCTGACCCAAACATCACACGCTCTCAGGCCTGCTCCGTGGCCGCTGCCCACAGGCCCCTCCTTCGGCAGCTGGCCCAGGCAGGTGGGAAACTTGGCTTCCTCTGTCCCCAGGGGTGAACCAAGCCTCCTGCCCGCTCTGGCTGGCTCTGTGGCCACTGCCATCTTTGTCCCGCTAATTTGCATACTCACTCCTGATTGGTTGGTGGGCTTTGTGAAGTGATGGTCTATTTACATATTTCTCTTTTATTAGCGTAGATAGAAATACAAACAAATAAACAAACTAGAATTCATATATACACTTCCCAGATAACCTTAAAAAAAAAAAACTTGTGAGGTTTGAAAATTAAAACACTTCAAAATGAAAAATGAAAGTCACCTTCCTCCCACTAGGTACTCTCTCTAAAGGAAACCACTGTTAAAAATATTTCTGTTGTGTTTTTTTTTCCAGAAGAAAAAATATTATTCTCTCATATACATTGAAGTGTGTGTGCGTGTGTGTAGCAAATACAAAATGCTCATTATTCTGTACTTTGCCTTTAACATGATGATATATATTGGAGATATTTCTATATGTGCATTTGCACACACAAACACAAAACACAAGGAACATTTCACCAGTTTGAATGTCATTCCTCCACAGGGGCCCTGCTAATCTCTGTATTACTCCAATTTCAGTCAATAAAACTCCACAGCTGGAGGGTTTTAAGTAAGGGGGAGATATAATCACCTTTGTGATTTGGAAAAAATATCTTTGGCTGTTATTTGAATAGCAGATTTTGGGGTCAAGAATAAGGGCAAAAGAACAGTGAAGAGGTTATTACAGTAATACAGTTAAATGTTATATCACTTTCTATCACTTACCATGCCCTTTCATAGTAGAGCAAAACTTTATTTCTGCATTGTGATATCATTCTTATTTGCTGTCAGCTCCTTAGTAGTAAATGTGAAGGTAAGTAGGTGTGAAGAAAGTAGAGAAAGTAAGGTAAAAAAGACTAGCATTTACTGATCACTTACCATGTAACAGGTGCTGCACAAGCCTCTTCCATTTTATTTTCACAGCCTGATTTTACAGATGAAAAACTGAGTCTTGGAGAACTCAAGTGACTTTCCCAAGATTCAAACAAGAATTGTATGTGCCCAGAGCCCGCAATCAGGAAGCTACATGAGAATATAGAGGAGGGATAGCAGGAGGAGCTGATGCCATTCATAGAGTTGTTCAAGGAAGGGCACCAGAAAACAAGACATGTTAACTGAGCATGAAAGGGAAAGTGGGGGGGGGGGGTTCATACAGCAAGGCAGGAAGGGTCTGGGGCCAAAGGAGTGGGCAAGTAGGTGTTGGGAAGATACTCAGGGAGACGCCACATGAATGATGTACCAGGAGACTGAAATAAATAAATATACTTTTGACCTGGGGCCAAAGACTGGATACTTGAAGACCAGGGATAGTGAGAGCTCAAGGACCAGTATGAAGAAACTAGTGAGTCCGTTAGGCTTGAGCAGTGGTTTTCAAAATGTGACCCTCAGACCAGTGCCATCAGTATCACCTGGGAACTTGTTATAAATGTGAATTACAAGGCCTCACCCCAGATTTACTGAAGCAGAAACTCTATGCCTTAACAAACCCTCCAAGGGATTCTGGTGCATGCATAAGTTATGAAACCTACTGCCTTGGAAGACTGAAGAAAGCAGCAAGTAGAATTAAGAACCAGAGTTCAAGCCCAGGACAATCACACATCACAGCAGTGTATATCAATATTTTCAAAGCCTTCTGAAGCCTGTTGGTCAGAAGTGGTGGGGAATGAAAAGGGAGGTCAGTAGCTTCAGAGGTGTGGTCGATAGGCGACAATCTCTTGTTCCCTGCACCCTTGAACCATTTCCCAGAGGCCTTCTTTTTAAGAATGGCTAAGGCAAGCTCATCAGAGGGTCTTGAGGTACAGCAAGTAAACTAGTTATGCTAGGGCCCTGCTGCGGATTTTTATTTTCACCATGTACCTGACACTGTCACTAAATTTCACTGTGAGAAAGATGAGAAGGAAAGAAATGTTAATAGAAGGTGCCCTAAGTATTGTGCACTGTGTTAAGTGTTCATGGAAGTGGCAGCTTATTTAATTCTCACAATTATTGCACTTATGAAATTAATATTGCTGCAATTTTAAAGATGAGAAACCAGAGGTTCAGAAAGCTTAGGTGAATTGCCCAAGGTCATACAGTTGAGAAGGAGTCAGCCAGGACCAAAACCTGGTCTTTCTGAGTCCACACCCCACACTTCTCATACTAGATAGTGTTGCCCCTTAATATGAAGATCCCAGTAGTTTTCTCATCTTTGTAGCCATTCC